>NC_143255.1:37246250-37557187 GCF_984573655.1 Nuphar pumila
CATCTTCTTCCATTTAGGGCATACCGGTTTAATGTGACCCGGTTCTTTGCAAAAATGGCATATGATCTTACTATAATCTCTTCTTCCATAATGCCCACCATTTTCTCTTCCTCCTTGATTTTTGTTAAAATGAGGGGGTTTATAGGTTTTAACATTATTCCTCGGTCTTGAGACGGCATAAGCACCCTCATCCTCATCTTTAGAGGGAACGACCAACACACTTAGATTGGTTTTATTCATTCCCAATCTAGTTTCTTCTCCACTTAATTTGGTAAGCATATCTTCCAATGAAGGAGAAGAGAAAGAAGACAAGAGAGAGGATCTAGTTTGTTCAATCTCGGGTCTAAGCCCATTTAAAAAGTTAAAGAAATGATCTTCTTCTAATTGTTTGGCTCTTAATTCAATAGCCTCACCACTCCATTTAGGTTCTTGGAGGGCAAGTTCATCCCAAATAGTGGATAACTCAGCGAAATACTCTCTAACGGACATTTCTCCTTGTTGAAGGGTTAAAACCTTCTTTTGGAGATAGTATTTATGGGACAAATCTCTTGAAGTATACATTCTTTCAAGATATTCCCATACTTGATATGCCTTTTTGAACTTTAGAATGTTGGCATTAATTTTGGTCTCAACCGAAGAGAAGAACCATGAGAGTATTTTGTAATTTTTCATTTCCCATTCTTCATGCTTCTTATTATAATCTTCAAAAGCCTTTTCTCTTTCTTCTCCCTCAAGAACCTTGATCTCCCCTCTCTCAAGGGTAGTAATTTTTTGTTCGGGTTCGGGAATAGTTCCTTGAATATATCCCTAAAGACCCTTTCCTTTTATATGGGCCTCCATATTCCCGGCCCATACATGATAATTCGTTCCATTCAATTTGAAGCCAAGAGAGAAGTGAGAATCCTTTTCGCCCATTAGAGATGATACAAAGAGAAATAAATGCGTACCACAATGCGAAATGAGTCCCTTCTTGATGTAGGAAGCTTCTAAAATATAGGATGAAGAGCCGAATCTTCACTCCAACCACCACAACTTAATGGCATGCTTTACGAGGTACTCCAACGAAGAGAAAAAAAGCACGATCTTCTTTTCCTTTAAGCCTAGCTCTGATACCATGTGAAAATATCTCAAAAATGAGATAAAGTGTGCGATAAGCACAACACCACCAATGTGCACAAATGCACAAGAACACTTAGAACAAATGTACACAAAGGTACAATAAAGAAACTCAAATGCACAAAGGCATAAAAAATATAAAGAATTTTATTGAGAAGAATGGAGAACAAAAGCTCCAAGAAGTGAAGTTTACAAAGGGGGAACTCCCCTATTTATAAGAGGGAAAAGGAGCCTTGAAGGGGCTCCACTAGCTGTTGGAGCCCCTCCAACGATTAGAATTCTAACCGTTGGAGAGGCTCAACAGCTAGTGTTGAGCCCTCCAAGGTTGACTTTGAGTCAACAAAGAAATAAAGAAAAAGACAAAAAAAAGGAAAAGAAAAGAAGAAAAGTAAAAAAAAAAAGCAAAAAGAATTACAGCATATTCATAATTATGAATATACGCAAAATGGAGAGAAATGACTAAAATACCCTTTCGGGTTTTACAAGAAAAAAGAAACATATATATTTACATATATATATATAGATAGATACATATACATATATACGTGATGTATATATGTATATGTATCTCTCTTTATATATATATGTAAATATTTACATAAAGAGAGATACATTTTAACACCCTTCTATCAGGAAAACTGAAAATCCCCAAATCGAAAACCCTTAACCGACAAAAATTTAGACCCCCAACAAATCAACTAGGGTTCCGAAATCCCAAACTCTAAGGGTTAGGGATTTTCGACAGTATGAACCCCTCCTCTCAAATCACTACCCGAAATCGAACCCAGGTTCGATCCCTCACCCAAAATCCAAGAAGCATCGTACCTGTTTTTGCTGGTTTTCCGGCGATCTTTCCGGCGATCGAAGGCTGCCGTAGCGGAAGTATCGAGCTGGCTGGAGTCGCCCTTCCCTGCTGCCGTGACAGGGAGTGTGGCTGTTGTTTGCCGCGGCCCTCGGTGGTTGTTGGTATTAAGACTGTATCATAAACTGGATCGGATTTTCCAGTATGGGTTGGGTTCTCCAATGTAACTTGTAACTTTATGTCTGGGTATGGATCCAAATATTTGGTCCAACCCAGTTACTATTTTGTATATGTATATATAAACATAAAGTAGGGCACAACTTCAATTGTGAAGTCCCCCTTTGCTGTCGCAGCTCTCTCTCTCTCTCACGCCTCATTCTCACGTTCCAGCAAGATCGAGTGGGCCATTCTCACATGGTATCAGAGCAGGCTTCTGCCCGGTGAATCGACTCCAAAGGGCGTGTCTAGCAAGATCGTAACTGCAGGTGCTGTTCCGTCTAGGCCTATCCAGCGATCAACGTCCTAGGTGTTTCTTCTTCCAGGTTCTTCTATCTGCCTTCTTTTCTATTTTCTATTTCTGTCTGCATCCTCTTCCATTTCTGTCTTCATCCAGCTTTTCCCTCTCTGTTTAGTCATCGTTCCTTTTTGTTTTCTTCCAAACTATCGGTTCAGATCTGATCATAGATCTGTTCGATTTGATCGATAGATTTGACCCTGCGTGACTGCTGCCCTCTTTATCTACCTTTTCTTCCTTTTGTTTATCACTTCTGATTTGGATCAGACTGTCGAACCCAAAGGCTATCTGAAATCCGAATCTGCCCAAACGTGGGTTCTGATATCAGATTTGGTATTAAGCTGAAAACAACCATCAACTGTTTAGGTTCATATATTGTGCTTTGGTTGTTGCATCTGTTTCATTCAAGTTTGAAATCAAGATCAGATCTGTTTTCTTAGTTGCTGCTGTTTCTTCGTCTGTCATGGTTAGATCTGAGTTCACTTCAGATCTGAAGCGAATCAGATTTTAATTTCTTCCCGATCCAGTTTCACTCCTTTATTCTTGATTTCTGGTCATTCCTTCAAGATCTAAAATACCTATTCCTTTATTCTTTATTCTTGATTTAATCTGGTCTGAATTTATTTCAGATATAAAGTCATTCCTTAAGTGTTTGTCAGCAGTCAGCTACTTTATAATTCAGTTTTCATGGATTCTGTTACCCTGCTACTTTATAACTCAAATTTCACCTCTGAAATTCACCCGAATTTCACTTCAATTTAAAGGTCGAAAATAAAACTTTTTCTCACCTTTTCGTTGGCTCATTTAGGCCTTGTCGATGAGACCTGGGCCAAGCCCAGACTCATAAGACATATTCTCAATATCTAGCATTTAACAATTTTTCTTCCATACTTAGCCAAATTTTGATAAATCTCAAATTTAACTAAGTATGAAAATACACAATATTACACTTTTGAATTTAATAAAATCATATTACCCTGTTGAATCCACCCTATATGCAATGCATATACATCCAAATGCATGTACATTTAAAAAACTATTGTCAACAGTCTGTCATCCAAACCAAACTGCTCTAATTATGTTTGTCGTTTTTATCATATTTGCAGAAAATGTTTCTATCTACTATTTAAAATTGATAAACATAGCTTGTAAATGTATCAGTCTCATCTATATTCAGCAAGGGAAAATGTCAAGATATTATAATCTTTAAAATATCTTACAAAAATATTGGCATTGAAAAAATATAATATATAACAAAAATAATAAGATTTTTCCCCAAAATTGTAAAGAGGAGGTAAAAAAGTTGTTAAAATGAAAAAGTGAAGGATAAAAATCACACTTGAAATAGAAAAACAAATTAGATTTTTTTTTAATGTATAGTGATGAGCTGGCATCTTATCTTCTACTTGATTGGCTTGTATTCTAAATAAATTGTTTTTTGTTAAGGAAAGGAAGTGCTTCTGATTTCAGAACTAACTGTCATGTATTTATTGCATGTGTGCCTATGTAGCTTCGTATTTCAAAACTGCACCTTTCGTGTATTTATTGCAGGTGTACATATGTTAATGTCCATTCATTTAAGCTATATGAGGCATTAATGATCCATATGAATGACTAGTTTCTATATTTGTTCATTATATTCATGAAATTGAATGCAGTGTTGAATATGTTGTTAGCTTTACAGTGGATAGTATTCATTTTTTTTTTCATTTAATTGTGTTAACCTGAAATCTTGGCAACTTTGCTAACAGGTTGCGACAATTGCATGGTTTGAGGCTGATTCTGTTTGTGGGAGTCACTCTGTTGCAATTCCTTTGGTGCTTGTTCTCCCCTATGTATGCCGCTTCTTCCAATGCATTCGCCAATACAGAGATACCAAGGAGAAAACCTCTCTTTTTAATGGTAAGGTTCCTTTTCAGTTCCTCTTATGGTTGACTACTAGGATATGCAGTCATCTTTGTGAACAGGAAGTTTATATCCACAGTAAAGAGATTAAATACATCGATCTTCATGTTTAATTCAAATTAATATGCATAATACAAACAAATACTAAGTATTTGCTTACACCGAGTATGGGGTTCCAGTGAGGCTGGCTTTTCCCTCAGTTTGCGCAGCAAGAATAAAAATGATGGCTGTGTTTCTTTTAAAGAAATTGAAAGGCTGCATGTTTTTTCAAATTTTATTCAAGGTTCCTTTGTTAAAAAAACAAAAATACTCTTTTCCTGGAAACTATTGAAAGTCTGTATACTATATTGTATCATAGAGTTATGTAAGGTAACTTATTAGGCTTATATGTACATACCCTATAATAAAGGGGTATACTATGTCACATGGGTGCGGGTGCGGGGGTGCGGTACTTTCAAAAACCTTGGGTGCGGGGGTGTGGGGTGCGGCAAAATATATATATATATATATATATATATATATATATATATATATATATATATATATATATATATATATAATTGTTAAGTTTTATCAGTTAACAACATTAACACTAATGAAAAAAAATTAAGTTTTGCCTGTGTGCCCTCGTAAACGTCGCAGCACTGGTCCGAAGGCCACGCAACTGCAAAGCGTCATCCGTCGATTCCGACATTGAAAATATCAATGCAGGAAGGAAAGCTGTTTCGACTCCCCACCCGAGCCAACACATACTGAACATTCGAAAGCCCATATAGCGGCAAGGGAACCAACAACGACAGAACGCTGCAGTGTGGCCTGCCAAACCGCATGTCCAAGCCCTCTGGCAAGATGCACAAGGAACCTTGCAGTTGAGCCGTTAACACCGAGTAGGGACACAATTCCGTTGCGGCAAAGGGAAAGCAAACACAGAGACCCAAAAAAGCACAAGCCGTGCGCAGAACCATGTGCACAATGGACATGTTGAGAAGCCGAGCACCCAAGCACCTCGTGGCAAATTAGCACCGCTCGCAGCCACGATGACGCCGGGCCCCTCCCAGACATTCTAAGAGGGAGAGAGGGAAGACATAGAGTAGAGGGAGTCGGAGAGGAGAGGAGGAGAGCAAAGGGAGTCAGGGGCATACCTGAAGAGGTCCGGCGGAGAGGTCGGCGGAGAGCAGAGGGAGTCAGAGAGGAGACGAAGGGAGGATTAGGGAAAAAAATTTTGCCCTAATCCTCCCCTCTGCAGCCCATTTCATTGGGTAGAAATAAAAAAAATCTAAAAACTGGACCAAAATGACCCTAGGTGCGTTGACCGCACCTAGGGTCGGGTTGACCACACCAAGTGCCGCACCCACACGCGCAACCGCGTCGTGTCGACGCGGGTGCGGCACTTGGTTGGCCGAATCCCTGTGACATAGGGGGTATACTAGTCTTTTTGTTCTTTTCTTTTTCAAGTCTGAAGGCAACTTCAAGTAGATCATGATTTTAGATGATTTGTGTAAAAATCATCTTCATTGGAGGTATGGTTGATTTATTATGGGTTTTTCTTTGATTTTTCAAAAAGGGGCATGAACAATAACCAGATTCTAGTTTTTGCTCAATATGTGTGAATTTGAGGTAGTTATATCGAAGTTTTGGGTTGCTCTAGCTGGCGGTAACCTGTTTTTTTCAGTTTTTGGATGTAAAACTGGTGTGAAAGTGGTTTGTGAAGGTCTTGGTGGCATTGGTTGATGTTATTGTATTTTTGGAGAAGATTTGAACAAGATTTCGGGTTTTTTTAGCTTGCGGTAAGTCATAGGTGCCGACTGCATCTAGTTGGTGAGGTTGTGCTGTATTTGTAACGCCTCAAAATCTCGAACTTGTAACTTTTTAGGAAAAAATTAAAGACCTTGTAATTTTTCCTTTCTTAAAGTTTTAAAATAGCAGTTCAGCGAAAAATGGTATTTAAAATAACAAGCCGACGGACCTTGAACGCATTACAGACGGACCTTGAACGCATTACAGACGAACCTTCCTTTACTCAACGGATTTGATTCTCTGTACAATCATTGAAACCATATAGATTCAAAACAAGGTTTTTGATGATTTAGCGTTTATACAAAAGCAAAATTTCTTGAGGAAACCCTTGTACAAAATTTACAAAAAATACGTGTTTAGAAATAAAATGCCAGAGAAATAGTAGGATCTTGATATCATCTTGTCATCGCGCCATCGCCTGCCGTTCTGACCTAATCATAACCTATACCCATGAAAATGGTCTGATTGATGAAAATCTGGTAGGTGCATAGATATAACAATTTAGAACAAGCCTAACACATGCATTGTTCCTTTCGTGATATGCAATTCAATATAAGTAAAATGAACATGATAACTTTGTTTCGATATTAACTGTCCTGAGGGTACGTACAGGAGAAACGTAGAAACAACGGATACTGCTCGGGGGTTTGTTATTCTCTATATTTTGATACCCCGAACAACTAGCTGAGTCCGTTCCAAAGGGGACGACCAGTGACTGAGAGAGAATTTCTCAGAGGCATTCATGGCAAGAGATGCATCCAACTTCTGTAAAAGTCCATGGGAACTACCATTTAGGATAATTTTTGGTAGCCCCGTCCCCTAACTCCGACGACCGGGGACACCGAGTCAATTGCTACTCGAGGAGCGTAGTTGTTAACAATCTGTCCATCGGAGTTTTTGTACCATCACATCATCTCTTTTGACAAAATAAAAAAGATAAATGAGTATGTCAGGTTCTATTTTAACTAACGATCCATTGTATATGTTCTGGTCTTTCAAATAAACTCGAGCATCTTGCCTGTGAAGGCGATTATCATCATTTATGTGATTTTCATGTTGTCATTATGCATTTGCATGCTACGAGGTTACCGTAAACCTCTCATCCAATCATCGTAATACTAACATGCCGTGTATATCTAATATTACTGTTACATTGAGAGGGGTATTGGTTTTTCAAAAAGAAACCCCAACTTTGTTTAGAAAATCTCAACGTCTCGTGCTCTAGGTCGGGGATATCCGAGTCATTTTTGGATATTAAACAAAAGATCGTACATACCTCTTAGAGCTATGCAGGGTTGAGGGGAAGAATTGGTTGCGAATAAGCAACCACCAGATATTCGTTTTCTCTTTTCGAAACAACGAATATTATAAACAATGGAACCTCGCATGAAATTTCCTTTTTCTTTAAAGACTTGGCGAGCATGCGCAATTCTTCATCTTTAAATGCAAGCCTAATGCAAGGTAGGCAGGAGTACGCAAAAATGCATACCTCACAAAGTCATATATATATATATATATATATATATATATATATATATATCAAAGCATAAGTGTAACGCCCCAAAAATCCAGGACTTGTAACTTTTAGAATAGTTTAGAAAGCTTTGAAATCATACAATAATCAGAGTTTAAATAGTACTTCAGCGAAAAATGATATTTTTAAAACCACAAGTCAATGGACCTTGAGCGCATTAGAGCGTAAACTTTCCTTTGTCGAATCCCGCACAACTATTGAAATCAAATGGTTTAGAAATGGAGTTTCAATAATTGAGAATTTGTTTATGGGATTTTGCAACTCATTATATTTGTTGAAACCAAAAAGAAGTTTACTAAAACAGTTTTAGTAACTCAAGGTTTAATTAAAAGAGAATTTTTGAAATACACTTCATACCAAATTTACCAACATGTCCTCAGGAGCGAAACGTCAGGGAAAGAGCTCTATCTTGATCTTATCACGCCATCGTGCCATCGCAGACTGTATTACCTGCCCATAAAATGGGTCAGTTTCACTAAAAATTGGTAGGTGCACAGACAAGACAATATAGAACATAATTAAGCAGAATAATTTAATATGTCAAGTAGGCAGGCAATTAAATAGCAATTTGCTTTCAGCAGAGTCATGGAGCAAACTATCATGAGCACAATGTTAAAATTATTACAAGCATTTTACTGGCACAAGTAGACTAACTACTACAATTAAAGAACTGCATAAGAAATTTAACTAGCAAAATGCAATGCTTCATCAACCACACACAAAATTCCATAAGTATTGAACTTGTTGCACCCTATAACTTTAATACGTGCATAACTCAATAAATTGTGTAATCGGATTTAAATTATGTTTTGATATTAACTGGTCAAGTGGGTATGCACAAGACACGACTCTAGAAATAACCTAGACTGATCCAGGGGTTTATTATGCTATGTATTTTATGATAACCCAGATAGCGGACTGAGTCCGCACCTAAGGGGACGGTCAGTGACCAAGAGAGAAGTCCTCAAAGCAGCATAAACAATGGATGCATCCTGAACATGGAGGGCTACCACCTAGGATAATTATGGTAGTCTTCTTCCCCTAACTCCGATGACTGGGAAAGCCGAGTCTTTTGCTCGTAACTGTCATTAATGGCTTGTCCATCAAAGTTTTTGTATCTTCCCATCCTCTCTCCAGACAGGAGTCAGTGGTTCGAATGAGTACATCAGGGTTAGTTAACTGAAGACTCATTCTACATACTCTGGTCTTTCGACCAAACTCGAGTATCTTGCCGGTGAAGGCGGAATCATCACCTATTTAGGTGATCTTAGCATTTTGTTATTTGCACTCGTCGAGGTTGCCACAACCTACTCATCCAATCATCGCAACGTAAGAAGACGTACTTGTCAAAAAGTACGACTACGATGAAAGGGAAATGGTTCCACAAAAGAAACTACAACAGATATTATCTACAAAAGAATCAATACAACACAGTTTGGCAAGATAAGTCTTGAATTCACTTTAACAATATTTTGCATATTTCATGATGCAAGGTCGTCTCGGATCTCTCGTCCGATCAACAAAATACTTAACATGTTGTGCATGTCTAAAAGTACACTATACTGAACAAGGGAGGTGTGTGGGCTTCTCAAAAGGAACACCCAACACACAACTTCATAATGATCCAAAGAATATAGGAGCGCTCATTTGGCATGATTCATCCTTAAAAGCCATAATGCCACATTAAGTCATTCACGCAAGGCATAACACTATCAATCTTGCATCAAAAATTTATCTTAGTATCAACATGCGACACTAGATTGATAAATGAAGAATGGGTCCTTCAACAGAACCCCACTCATTCATAGGCTCATGCCCCTGATCGGGGTTATTCGAATTGGGTCGCAACTCGAATCGGGGTTATAAAATATTTCTCCCAAGTGTGTGGACCTGGGAGGGCCCAAATGTGACTTCGCAATCCGACAGGACTTAAAACTTAACTTTGCAAAAGCTGTGCATTTTGAAGAGCACTAGGTTTGCAGAAGGAAATCCTCTTTAAAAGAACTATAGCGCACAAACGCAACTTCTAGTGTTTTGAAAACAACTGAAATCAGGTTAGGCACAAGACTACATTTATGTAAGTACATATTTACCATGAGTGTGAGCATATGCAGGTTATAACATGACGACAAACAACTCTCGACTTGCGATGCCGCACATCGAGCGAAAAGCACATAAGTAACACACGAGGTACCAAAACCATACCTTGACCACTTAAATAGGCAAACACATAAGGTTATAAGTAATACATGAGACACGAAGTCGTACCTCACTCAAAGGAAACGTGCAGGCAAAAATATATGCAAGCAAACAAGGGCATAGGTATTGCACGAAGTACGAAACCACACCTCAAACTCATAAGCAACTATGCAAAATAATGATTGAAGAATGAAATTGTACCTCGACCCATGAGCATGAAAACAAGAAAATACGCAATGCAGAAGTAATATAACTCTAAGCATGCCTTGAAAAGAAGTCGTCATTATGTATATGTCTGACCCGATCCATTTATATAATGGATCGGGTCCAGATCCAATTAGTGTATAATGTAAATTAGCATGCTAGTAAGAGGTATTTATGTACCCTAGTTTTATACACTTAACACATTAATAGAATGAAAGGTGCAACCACGATGGACTGACGCCCTCTCTCTCTCTCTCTCTCCCCTCTCTCTCTCACTCGATGGCAGGCCTGTACAGAACAACAAGGGCTCCCTTTTAACATGGTATCAGAGCAGCGTGACGTCTGGGAGTGAAGGGCTGCCTTGTTTTTCAGTCTATCAACGTGAAAGCCAACAGGTTCCCCTTTCTTTCTGTGAGAAACTCGACTACTATGGAAACGTAAAGTGCAAGTGCGTGGATCTGCGTGGATCTAACCAAGTCTAGGTGTAAAAAGGTTGATCTCAGTTTCACGATGACAGGTTCCCCTCTTTTTCTGTGAGAAACTCAATCTCCACGTGAATCTGGAAACGTAAAGTGCAGGTTCCTCTTTCTTCCTGTGAAAAACTCGACCTTTGTGATTCTATTTAATTTTCTGTGATCCTTTTTCTTGCTATGAGAAAACTCGACCTCTGTAGAGACGTAAATCTGTTTTTTTTTTAGATCACTGTGATTCCCTTTGATTTTCTACAATCTGCACTTCTGAAATTTTTGTTAAACTGTGATTCTTTAGTTAATCTCTGCTGATTTCGTTGGTTCTGAAATTGTTTTTGTTTTTCTGACTGCCGAGTATCACCTGGTGCATCAGCTTGTTAGCCGAGCCCTCTGCATCACCTGGAAATCACGTGAGCTTGGTACTGGATTTTACTCAGCTGAGTGTCCTGTTAGCCGAGCCCTCTGCATCACCTGGAATTGACGTGAACTTGTTTTCTCTCTCTGTCACCTGTCAGCCGAGTGTCTTGTTAGCCGAACCCTCTGCTTTTGTTTTTCATACCTAAGTGTCAGTTCAGATTTTCCCTCAAATGGATTTTACTCATGCGCAATCATGTATGTCCTCAAGTTTTCTCGGTCAACTAGTCTCTGAAAAACTGAATAACTTCAATTTCTTAACCTGGAAAAGACAAATCATCCCATTTATAAAGAGTCAGGACCTCTCTGGTCATCTCGATGGATCGGTTCCACCGCCTCCAGAATTCTTTTCGCAGGAAAAAGCGGACAATAAAGGAGAACAATCTGTTGTTCTCCACAAGAATCCAGAATATGTTGCTTGGATGAAAAGGGATCAATCACTAGTGGCATACATTCAACTCTCTCACAGGAGGTCCTTATTGCTCTTCCTGATGATTGTTCGGCCAAGGAACTGTGGGATACGTTAGTTCAAACATATTCACAAAATTTTGAGGCAAGAATTATGTTTCTTAAGCGAGAGTTTCAAATGCTGAAGAAAGATTCCATGTCTATTATGGAATACCTGAATAAAATGAAAAGCATCACAGACCAGCTGGCTGTTGTTGGGTGTCTTGTCAGTGAAAAAGATAAAGTGCAACAAACCTTGAGTGGATTGGGGTCAGACTATCATGTTATGACGACAACCTTACTATGTTTACCAGAACTTCCAAAGTTTGAAGATCTTTGTGCAAAATTATTGCAATATGAGATGACTCTGAAAGGATCTTCTGAAGATTCTCATGGGCATTCAGGAACACAAGATGTGCTGGCTATGAGAATGAGTTATGGTCGAGGACGAGGAAGTTCTTTTCGAGGAAAAGGAGGCCAAGGGAGAAATACCTATGGAGGTCGTGGCATACTTCCAACACCCAATATCCAAGACAAAGACCCATTCCCACCTATTTCCTATGCAACAAGAGAGGGCACATTAAAGCAAATTGTTGGTTTAATCCTCAAAACAAAGGGAAAGCTCCACAAGCAGAGGTTAGGAAGGATGGATAAGTAAAAGAGTTGCTGTTGGCAGCCTTGGCAGGATTGAATATGAAGCAAAATGACAAAGGAATTTGGTATGTCGACTCCGGAGCAGCTACTCATGTCACGGGTGATGTAGGTAAACTCTTGACTCTTACTCCTTATGTTGGTAAGAATAGCATAGTCACAGGAGATGAATCTCATCACGCAATCTCACATACTGGAAATGCCATTATACACATGTCAAAGTCTTCTCTTAAACTTCCAAGTGTCATCCATGCACCTAATATTCAAAAGAACATTGTTTTTGTCTCAAAACTTGTTGATGATGCTAATGCTTCAGTTGAATTTACTCCCTCTTCTGTTTATGTCAAGGATCTTTGCACGAGGAAGACATTCGCTGAAGGAAAACGATGGGGCAATATGTACATCTTTCAAGAAGATCCTTCCTTCATTCATTCCGACTATTCATCCTTGAAGCCTCACCAACGTCAATTTTTTTATCCTGATTTAATATTTACTATTTCTGAATGTAATAAGCCAAGACTTTGGCATAGTCGTCTTGGCCATTGTGGTCGCCATTTTATTGAAAAACTTGTCTCGAATAATCTCATTCCTAAGTCCAGTCTGAGTTCAGAAGTCGTTGATACAAAGTGTTCTAGTTGTCATTTATGTAAGAGTCATGTTTTACCATTTACTTCTATTAATAAAAGAGCTTCAAGGCCATTTGAGGTCATTTGTTCAGATGTCTGGGTCCTGCCCCACTTACTTCTCTTTCTGGCAGTAAATACTATCTTATTTTCATTGATAGTTACTCACGTTATACTTGGATATTTTTTATGAAGGACAAATCAGAAGTCTTTGGATTGTTCCAGAGATTTCATTCTTTTGTTCAAAATCATTTCTCTACCAACATTCTCAATTTCCAGTGTGATGGAGGAGGTGAATTCTCCTCGAGTGACTTTGTTAGTTTCCTCCAACATAATGGGATAAATAGAAGAGTGTCTTGCCCACATACACCTCAACAAAATGGGATTGCTGAGAGGAAGCATCAACATATTGTTGAGACTGCAATGAGCATGATGCATGGGAGCAATCTCCTTGTATCATTATGGACTCAGGCTTTTCACTCCATAGTTCATGTGATAAATCGATTGCCCATGAGTATCTTAGAAAATAAGTCACCATATTTCTCTCTTTTTGGCATACAACCTGATTATCATGAATTACGTGTGTTTGGGTCTGTTTGCTATGTTCACATTGACAACTCAGTCAGGCACAAGTTCCAAGATAAAGCCTTAAAATGCAGATTTATAGGATATGCAGAAGACTACAAAGGGTACAAGTGCTATGATCCCCTGAGTAAGCGTGTCAAAATATCAAGGAATGTAATTTTCGATGAAATGAACTTTGATGATCAGGATGCTAATTAAACCCTTCATGCTGATAACTCAAGCCCCAGCATTGAGGTATACTACCCATGGTTAAATTCAAAACTCTTTTCCAATGGTAAAGTAGACTGTCCAGAAAATTGCAGTTAGAAGGAGACACATGAGGAATCAACCAATGAAACTCAAACGGATGAGACTGTTACACATGACTTGGAGCCAACAAGGTATAAGGGTATTGTGTACACCCGGCGAGAGAAAGAGCCCTCATTCATTTCTTGTACGAGTACGGATCCATCTGAATCATCCGCTTCGCAGACGATGGATATCAGAAGATCCTCACGGATTCGAAATCCACTTGACAGGTGGGTAAGTTATAGAAAAATTTCACTGGATTTTCAGTTGTTCTTAACATCCATAAGTAAAGAGGATGAGCCCCTCATGTTCTATCAAGCTGCGAGCTCTAGAAGATGGGTAGAAGCAATGAATGAAGAAATGGAGGCCTTACATGAATGTGGGACATGAGAGATTGTACCTAGACCACTAAACAGAAATGTTGTTGGGTCAAAACGGGTGTACAAGATAAAATATAAACCAGACGGGAGCATCGAAAGGTACAAGGCTAGGCTTGTAGCCAAGGGATTCACACAAGAGGAAGGCCAAGACTTTGATGAAACTTTCAGTCCTGTAATTAAAATGGGGATCATTCGCATTGTGTTGAGTCTAGCCATTAAACATGGATGGACATTGAGCCAGCTGGATGTAAAAAATGCATTTCTGCACGGGGATTTAAAAGAGGAGGTCTACATGGAACAACCCATTGGATATGCAGAACGAGACGCCAAAAAATATGTATACAAGTTAAAGAGAGCACTTTATGGTTTGAAACAAGCTTCTCGTTCCTGGTTCGACAGTTTTTCTCTAGAAATACAACGACATGGCTTCTCTCGGTCCCTTCTGGATCATTCATTATTTATTCACAATGAACAATGAGTCACTACTCTTCTATTAATATATGTAGATGACATCATCATCATAGGGAACTGTAAAAGTCACATTGAGCAGGTGAAGAAGTTATTAAATCAGAGATTTAAGATGAAAGATTTGGGAGAGCTGCAATATTTTCTTGGGGTAGAAGTTGATAAAAGAAATGATACACTCACCCTTACTCAATACAAATACACGTTGGACATTCTCAGCAGAGCAGGCATGACAAATTATAAGCCGTTAACAACTCCAAGTGTCATTCATCAGAAACTGAGTTCAAAGGAAGGGGATATATATGGAGATCCCACTAAGTATCGCAACTTAGTTGGCATGTTGCAATACCTGACTTTTACTGGACCTGACATAGTATATTCGGTTAATCAGGTATCCCAGTTTATGCATGAACCTCGTGTGTCACATATGGAGGCAGTCAAACGTATACTTCGTTACTTGAAGGGTACAGTTGGTGATGGGCTGGTATACAAGAAAAGTGACTTAGATCCAGGCGGCGGCCATGAGGGCCATGAGATCATCACTTATGCTGATGCTGATTGGGCGGGTGATCTAGACAAACGACGATCAGTATCCGGTTATTGCAGCTTCATTAGGCCAAACTTGGTATCCTGGAGTAGTAGAAAACAAAAGGCGGTTGCTAGATCAAGCATTGAGGCTGAATACAGATCGATGGCCACTGCCACGACCGAGGCTACATGGATAAGACATCTCCTGACAGAAATGGGAGAACCGATTGCTCGGTCACTGTTGCTGTGTGACAATCAAAGTGCCATCAACATGTCCTTCAATCCCATCTACCATAGTCGAGCAAAGCACATTGAAATAGATCAACATTTTATTAGAAAAAAGGTTGAAGACAAAGAAATTGAGCCAATGTATGTGCCAACTGAAGAACAAGTTGCTGGCATCCTCACTAAAGGGTTGACAAAGGATAGATTTTAGTTTCTGAAAAACAAGTTGTTCATGGTTCAGCATCATGCACAACTTGAGGGAGGCTGAAAAGAAGTCGTCATTATGTATATGTCTGACCCGATCTATTTATATAATGGATCGGGTCCAGATCCAATTAGTGTATAATGTAAATTAGCATGCTATTAAGGGGTATTTCTGTACCCTAGTTTTATACACTTAACACATTAATAGAATGAAAGGTGCAGCCACGATGGACTGACGCCCTTTCTCTGAAATCTCTCTCTCTCTCCCCTCGATGGTAGGCTTGTACAGAACAACAAGGGCTCCCTTTTAACATGTCTATCATGGACATCTTAATTATTTCAACTTAAATAGGTTCATTTATAGCCCTTTGTGTGACTTTACCCTACCTCAGAATGTTATGAGGTTGCGTCGCTGCATGCGTTTGAGAGTATAGGCGATGCGGGGGCTCGGGGCACGGGTGAAAATCCGTCGCGGAATCTGCAGGAAACCCAATGTTAGTATGAAAGTGACGAAAGAAAAGGCAGGGAGCAGGAGTGTTTCCCTGCTCGCCGACCGTCCGCCTTGCGCGAGTAAGAGAGAGTGCCAGAGCACCCCTCTGCTAAAACAGGAAAAGATGGGAGGGAGATCGGCCCCTGCCAGGAAAACTAATAAGAGGCAGGGGTGGAGCGGCGCGGGTGAGGTGCGGCGCACAAGGGAGAGGGTTTGTTTTTAAACAAATCCTCCCCCTGTGTCGGGTTTTAAAGCCCTTACGAGTCCGATAAATTTTTTTTTGGTGGGTTTTACAATAAGCCTGTGCACATTACAGTGCGAAGGCAATGTAAATGACATAAAGCAAGAATCGATGTGCGAAACCACACATCGAGCTAAATAAACTGCGTAAGCGATACACGATGTACGCAACTGTGCATCGGCTAAATAAATTACATTAAGTAGTGCATGATGTACGAAACCGTACATCGGCCAAATAAATTGCGTAAGCAGTAGCCTGTACGCGTAACAGCACAACAATAAAGTAAATGACATAAAACAAGACTCAATGTGTGAAACTACACATCGAGCTAAATAAACTGCGTAAGCGATGCACGATGTATGCAACCGTACATCGGCTAAATAAATTGTGTAAGCAGTATCATGTGCATGTTACAGCGCGGCAACAAAGTAAATGACATAAATTTAAATGGACAAGAATACGCAAAACTGCATCCTTGAGTTAAAAGCATATATATATATATACATGTTAGAAGTGTTCTGCCATTGTTCTTGTATGCGACTTTTCCCTACCTCGGAGATTGTTGGACTCGCGAACGATTTTGAGTGTAGGTTTTCAAAGGCTCGTGCCTTGGTGCGTGTGTCATGTCCGTTGCGCCGATAGGGTGCACTAAACGATGAAACCTTTTTAAATCATAAAAATAAGCAATGCTTGCGTCGCGGGGGTCGAACCCGAACCTGGTTTGAGTCGACCGGGCTCATGCAAAGGGTGAATCAAGCTGGGCTCAGTGCTGGCTGGGCTCAGCTCGACTGCGTATCCGTCTAGCAGAAGGCGGGGACCGAGTTGGGCTCGGTAACGATCGAGCTCAATTCGGTCGGGCGTACTTGGTCGGCAGGCCACAATTGAGATAGAGGGCAGGAGGGTGTTTCCCTCCTGCTGCTGCAATCAAAAAAAGAGAGGACAGGAGGGTGTTGCCCTTCTGCTACCGTAAAAAGAAGAGAGAGGGCAGGAGGGCGCTGCCCATCTGTGGCCAAGAAAAAAGGAGAGGGGGCAGGAGGGCAGCACCCCTCCTGCGTCTGACAAAAGAGGGAGAGGGCAGCGCCCTCCTGTGCCTAACAAAAGAGAGGGAGCAGGGAGGGGTGGCACCCCTCCTCTACGGAAAAAAGGGGAGAGAGAGAGAGAGAGCCCCTCCCCTGCTTAAAAAGGGGAAAGAGAGAGAGCAGGGAGGGGCAGCTCCCCTCCCTTGCTGAAAAAGGGGAAAGAGGGAGGAGGGAGGGGCGACGTCCCTCCTCTGTTGGGCTAACAGGGAGGTAGGAGGAGGTAGGAGATGCGTACCTGGGCGGTGGTGCCTCCGACAAGCGAGAGGGGGAAGAAGAGAGGGGAGCGTAGGGGGAGGGAGCTCGAGCATCAAGGAGGGAGAACGAGGGCGCAGGGGGAGCGTGTGGGGGTTTCTCTTTTTTTTTTTAAAGAGAACCCCCCCTCGGGGGTTTAAATAGCCCACGCACCGCATGGGCTGTGAATCGGATCTAGGTTGGATCCAACCTGGATCCGATATGTATTTTTTTTTTAAATCTCGGGTCTTACATCAGTTGTTATTGAAGTGATGGGTAGGTGTATGCAGTTTCTACTAAGAGTGAGGGTGTAATTCCCAAGGAGTAGTCAGGTGGCTCTTCATCAGTTGTTATTGAAGTGATGGGTAGTGGACAACTTCAGAAATTAGAGCAGATTCAATAGTAAATTCAATATCAAATCCAACAATTACTTCTTTTTCAGTCAGATGTTGGCTCTTCCTCCTCTGCCACTCGTGCCTCCTCCTCTGGTACTGCTTTCTCAAGTGTCTCAGGTCCTTTATCTCGTTTGCTAATAGACTTTGGGACTTCATGCCATATGATTGTAAAAGTATCTTCAACAAGATACTATAATCGATTCCTTGAGAATAAATGTGTAAACATACACACACCAAGAACACTTAGAACACTTTGTGCAAAAAACACAAAATCACAAATGTGCAAATGCACTCATAAGATTCATAAACAAGAAAAGGTTGGGCAATAATCCCAAAACCCTTAAAGAAATACAAGAGGAGCAGCCCATATTTATAGGACATTAAGGAGGCCTTGGAGGGGGCTCCACATAGTCGTTGGAGCCCCTCCAACGGTCACAAATGTTTGTGACCGTTGGAGGGGTCCAACGACTAGTGGGTTGGGCCCCTCCCAAGGCAAGTACAAGTTGTATTAATTAAAGAAAAGAAATAAAGAAAAAGAAAAAGAAAAAGAAAAATTACAAAACATATTCACGAAAATGAATATGTGTAAAATGCCTAAACTACCCTTAGCAATATATATATTTTATATATATATAATAGGTAGATACATATATATCATATATGTATATGTATTACCTTATATATATAAAATATATATGTTAGTTTTTGATTCACTCGTAAGAGCTGAGAGACAGGGAAAGAGAGGGAGAGAGAGAGAGAGAGAGAGAGCAGAAAATAAAAAACCGATAACCTTAATCACTCAGGGTCGGCTGCTATCTCATCTCATTTATAATAACATACAAATATAAGACTAGGGTACAAAAGTACCCTTATTACAAATAGGAAAATTACACAGTGCCATTAATGACACGTTACGGGTCTGGATTTCCAGACCCGTGACCCGTAACTGAAGAATACACTTCTTTTCACCCTCCCTCAAGTTGTGCATGATCTTGGACCATGAACAACTTGCCTTTTAACATCCAAAATCTGTCTTTCGTCAATCCTTTTGTAAATATATCCGCCACCTGATCTGTGGTTCGTATAAATTCAGGCTCAATCTCTTTCTCTTCTACTTTTTGTCTCACAAAATGCTGATCTATTTCAATATGTTTGGCACGACTGTGATTGATTGGATTAAAAGACATACTAATGGCACTCTGGTTGTCACACAAAAGAAGTGATCGAGAGATCGATTCCCCTACTTCTGTCAGTAAATGTCTAATCCAAGTAGCTTCAGCAGTGGCGGCTGCCATTGACCTATATTCAGCCTCTGTACTGGATCTGGCTGTAAAAGTATCTTCAACAAGATACTTTAGTCGATAACACAACAACCTTAAGAATAAATGTGTGAACATACACACCCAAGAACACTTGTGCACAACAAACACAACACACCGAATCACAAATGTGCACTTGCACCCATAAGTTTCATAAACACTAAAGAGGTTGGGCTATAATCCCAAATCCCTTGAAGAAATACAAGAGGAGCTGCCCATATATATAGGGCTTTGGAGGAGGCCTTGGGAGGGGCTCCACATAGTCGTTGGAGCCCCTCCAACGGTCACAAATGTGACCGTTGGAGGGGTCCAACGACTAGTGGGTTGGGCCCCTCCCAATGCATGTACAATGCATTAAATGAAAAAGAAAAAATAAAGAAAGAAAAAAGAAAAAAAGAAAATACAAAAAACATATTCTTGAAAAAGAATATGTGTAAAATTCCTAAACTACCCTTACTATGGCTATATATATTTTATATATATAATTGGTAAATACATATACATATATTATATATATGTATATGTATTACCTTATATATATAAAATATATATACGAAATTACAAGTTTGATTACATAATTTAACACCCCCCCTCAAACTTAGGGCAAGATGACCGATAGTTTGCCAAGAAGGAAGTTGAACCGCGGAGCGCACAAGGCTTTAGTAAAGAAATCTGCAAACTGATATTCGGACGTGACATAAGGAAGATCGATAACTCTTCGGAGATATGCTTCACGAACATAGTGACAGTCCATTTCGATGTGTTTTGTCCGTTCATGAAAGGTGTGGTTCTTTGCAATGTAGATTGCACTTTTGTTGTCGCAGCATAGCTTGGTGGGTCCTTCAATTTTGATCCCCATGTCTTCTAGCAGTTGGTGAATCCAAACAATCTCCATAGTAGTAGTGGCCATGGCACGATATTCAGCTTCAGTTGAGGAGAGCGACACCTTTTGTTGCTTCTTGCATCTCCACGAAATTAGTGAGTCTCCTAAGAACACACAAAAACCAGTGGTGGAGTGACGGTTATTTGGATCACCTCCCCAATCAGAGTCAGTATAAGCAATCAATTTTAAGTCAGAGGAAGAGGACAGAAAAACTCTCTTATTTAGAGTACCCTTTATGTATCTTACGACCCGTAAGATGGCACTCATGTGAACGGATGTAGGCGCATGCTGAAACTGACTTGCAGTATGGACTGCATGGGATATATCTGGTCTGGTAATACTCAGATACATCAGAGATCCTACAAGCTGTCTGTAGGGTGTAGGATCCAACAGGGGAACTCCATCATCAATTTTCATCTTTGCTCCTACAACCGCAGGAGTTTCACACAGCTTCTCATCTGTAATACCTGACCTGTCAATGATCTCAGAAGCAAGCTTAGTTTGAGATAAGAAATATCCTCTAAGAGAGTATGCCACTTCAATTCCCAAAAAATAAGTTAAAAAACCCAAGTCAGACATTTCAAATTTATCTTTTAAGATAGATTTTATATTTTTAACCCCGTTAGAATCACTCCCAATGATGAGCATGTCATCAACATACAGAAGTAAAATTACAATCCCTGCATTGGATTTTCTAACAAATAGAGCAGTGTCAGTAAAACAAGAGGAAAAACCATTCTCAATCATAACAGAGTTAAATCTATCATACCAAGCCTTGGGAGCTTGTTTTAGGCCATAGAGTGCTTTCTGAAGACGAAGCACCTTTCCCTTAGGAGTCTCCATTCCAGGAGGAGCATCCATGTAGACTTCTTCGCTTAAATCGCCATTTAAAAAGGCATTTTTCACATCCATTTGATAGATGTTCCATTTGTTGATAGAGGCAACGGTTATAAGACACCGAACAGTGACCATACGAGCTACAGGAGCAAAAGTTTCTTCATAGTCAATACCATATTCTTGACTATATCCTTTTGCAACCAAGCGAGCTTTATACCTTTCAAGGGATCCATCACTTTTAGTTTTTACTTTGAAAACCCATCTGCACCCTATTGTTTTCTTGCCTTTAGGAAGATTTTGGAATTCCCAGGTTTTGGCTCTTCTCAGAGCCTCAAGTTCATTGTTCATGGCATTAATCCATTCAGGGCATTTACGTGCTTCTTCAAAATTTCTAGGTTCTATATAAGAGTGGATGGCACTAAGGCAGGCTCTATATCTTGGGGAGAAAGAGTCATAGGAAATGAACCTGGAAGGAGGCCTTCTACTTCTCTCAGTTCTACGAGGGATCACTTCATTCTGAGAGGCACTGGGACTGACATCATTATATCTGTCAAGAGCACTCCTAAAGTTGTTTTGATCTCTATGAGAGTAGGTGATAGGGTCTCTAGGTAATTCAATAGGTTGATATGACGAAGGAGACAAGTAGATGTTTTCCTCGGTTTCAAGTTCATTTGGGTTACTTTGATCTGACTCATTATCACTAGTATCATCGTCCTTATTCAATAAATCAAATAAAAAAGAATAATCCATATTTTCATTATGGGGGTCACAACGTTCGAATCCACTAACATTTTCCAAAAAACTCACGTTCCTGGAAACATACAATTTATCAATTTTGATATCATAACAACGAAACCCCTTTTGGGTTTCAGAATAGCCAAGAAAGGCACAAGGAATGGCTTTTGGAGAAAGTTTGTCATTCTTATCAGTAAGAACAAAACACTTACACCCAAAGACCCTTAACCTGCTATAATCAGGTTCCTTATCATACAGTTTTTCAAAAGGAGAAATTTTGTTTAAATTTTTCGATGGAAGTCGGTTTATGAGATAGACAGAGGTAAGGGCTGCCTCAGCCCAAAGATTTTTTGGAATGTTTTGAGAAATGAGCAAAGTCCTAGTTGTTTCAATGATGTGCCGGTGTTTTCGTTCGGCTAACCCATTTTGTTGAGGGGTTTTCGGACATGATTTTTGGTGAAGAATTCCAAAATTTTCAAGATAACTCTTAAATTCATTTGAGAGGTATTCTCCTCCAGAGTCAGACCTAAAGATTTTTAAACATCCATTGAATTGATTTGAAATCATCATGTGAAAACTTTTAAAGGTTGAAAAAACTTCATGTTTATGTTTAAGGAAATAGATCCAACAAAACCTAGTATAGTCATCCACAAAGATCACATAATATGAAAAACCTCCTTTTGACATTACCGGAGCCGGTCCCCATACATCGGAATGGACAATTTCAAATGGTTTTGTCGTAAACATGGATCTTTGAGGAAAAGGCAAACATTTCATTTTCCCAAGAATGCATTCATTACACAAAAAGTCACTTTTACAAAGATGTTTAACAAAAGGCAAATACGAGATTTTAACAATATTGGGATGACCCAATCTCTTATGCCATACATGAATGTCTTTGTTTTGGACGACGTTGCAAAATTGACTCTTGGGGACTTGAAGAAAATCTACGTAGTAGAGGTCTCCTCTTCTAGAGCCTTCCCCAATCAATCTCCCGGACTGGCGATCCTGTATCCAACATTTATTAGAAGAAAATTTTATATCGCAACCATGGTCCGAGAGTTGGGAAACGGAAAGAAGATTTAGGTTAAGGTTTGGGATAAAACGAATTTTTGGAACAAAGAAGTCTTGTTTTTCAAAATTACCTATTCCTTTAATCTCAAGAGATGTACCGTCCGCGGTTGATACAAAGGATGGAAAAGCACTTTTAGAAAAATTTGAAAGAGTGCAATAACTAGGGGTCATGTGAAAGGATGCCCCGGAATCTAAAAGCCAAGATGTCTTACCGGGGGAAGAGGATGACATAGCGGCTCCGGAAGTACCTCCCTTGAGAAGAGGTTGTAGGGCTTCCACGATTTGTTGAAGAGAAAGAGACTCACTTGATAAAGGGGGTCGTTCTTCAACTTGAGATGCCATAGCCGTTGCAATCAATTTCTTCCATTTAGGACACAAGGGTTTGATATGTCCGGGTTCTTTACAATGATAGCAAGTTACTTTGCTATAGTCTCTTTTGCCATACCGATCATTTCCTCCTTGACCTTGATTCTTGAAATGAGGAGGTCTATAGGTCCTCATGTTATTTCCCGGTCTTGACACGGCATTAGCCATTTCACCATCTTCTTGAGTAGAAGAAGTAACAAGAATGCTAGGGTTATTTTTGCCAATCCCCATACGGGTTTCTTCACCACTTAGCTTGGTGATAACATCTTCGAGTGAGGGGGATGTGAAGGCGGAGAGAAGAGAGGACCGAACTTGTTCAAATTCGGGTCTAAGGCCATTTAAAAAATTGAAGAACCGATCTTCTTCAAGTTGTTTGTGCCTTAATTCGATAGCCTCACCACTCCATTTAGGTTCAAGAATTGCGAGCTCGTCCCAAATAGAGGATAATTCGGCAAAGTACTCCCGAATGGTCATGTCATTTTGTTGGAGAGTCAAAGCCCTCTTTTGAAGAAAGTACTTGTGGGATAGATCTCTTGAGGTGTACATTTTCTCAAGATATACCCAAGCTTCGGAAGCCCTTTTAAATTTGATGATGTTGGCATTTATCTTGGTCTCAACGGATGAGAAAATCCAAGATAATATCTTGAAGTTCTTCATTTCCCAATCATCATGTTTCTTAGAATACTCTTCAAGGGCCTTTTGTCTTTCATTCCCTTCAAGAATCTTAATATCACCTCCTTCAACAATGGTAATTTTGGGTTCCGGTTCCGGTATGGATCCATAAACGTAACCCCAAAGCCCCTTTCCTTTAATATGGGCTTCCATATTACCGGCCCAAACATGATAGTTTGAGCCATTAAGCTTAAACCCAAGAGAGAAATGGGAGTCTTTTTTCGCCCATTAGAGAGGAAAGAATGCAAGAGATAGTATGTACCTTAATTACTTTTTGCGTCTTTCTTGACAAAAGGAGCTCCTAAAATATTGCTCGAAGAAGATGATCCTCTTTGATTTCAAAAAACTTGAAGGCACGCTTCCCGAGGAATGCAAAAGAAGGCGAGTCGCAATTCTTCTTCTTCAACGAGGCTCTGATACCATGTAAAAGTATCTTCAACAAGATACTTTAGTCGATAACACAACAACCTTAAGAATAAATGTGTGAACATACACACCCAAGAACACTTGTGCACAACAAACACAACACACCGAATCACAAATGTGCACTTGCACCCATAAGTTTCATAAACACTAAAGAGGTTGGGCTATAATCCCAAATCCCTTGAAGAAATACAAGAGTTGCCCATATTTATAGGGCTTTGGAGGAGGCCTTGGGAGGGGCTCCACATAGTCGTTGGAGCCCCTCCAACGGTCACAAATGTGACCGTTGGAGGGGTCCAACGACTAGTGGGTTGGGCCCCTCCCAATGCATGTACAATGCATTAAATGAAAAAGAAAAAATAAATAAAGAAAAAAGAAAATACAAAAAACATATTCTTGAAAAAGAATATGTGTAAAATTCCTAAACTACCCTTACTATGGCTATATATATTTTATATATATAATTGGTAAATACATATACATATATTATATATATGTATATGTATTACCTTATATATATAAAATATATATACGAAATTACAAGTTTGATTACATAATTTAACACTGGCAACAGCCTTTTGTTTCTTACTACTCTAAGAAACTAAATTCATCCCCACAAACACGCAATAGCCGGATACCGATCTGCGTTCATCTGGATCTCCTGCCCAGTCTGCATCAGAATAAACAGTGATCTCATGTACATTTTGCCCATTTGTCTTTCGCTGATATATGAGGCCATCTCCAACAGTTCCCTTGAGGTATCGAAGTATCCGTTTAACTGCTTCCATATGCCCTTCACATGGTGCATGCATAAATTGAGAAGCTTGATTCACCGAGTAGACTATATCTGGACGAGTAAAGGTGAGATATTGTAACCTACCTACTATGCTACGATACTGTGTGGGATTATCAAAAGGATCCCCATCTTGAGAACTAAGCCTTTGATGAAAGACACTAGGAGTTCCCAAAGGCTTGCAGTCTTTCATACCGGCTTTATTTAGAACATCAATGGTATACTTATGTTGAGTGAGAGTCATCTCGTCAGAAGTACTGTCGACTTCAACTCCAAGAAAGTATCGCAGCTTGCCAAGGTACTTCATTTTGAACCTTTGATTCAAGAGATGTTTCACTTCTTTAATGTGCTCATTGGAACTGCCAGTGATGATGATATCATCTACATATATCAATAACAGAGTAGTTGTGTCTTGGTTCTTAAAAATAAATAAAGAATGGTCAAGAAGAGATTTCTTAAAACCATATTTTTGAATTTCAACAGAGAAACTGTCGAACCAAGATCGGGATGCCTGCTTCAATCCATATATCGCCCTTTTTAGTCTGCATACATATTTTGTAGGATCGCCTTCTGCGTAGCCAGTGGGTTGTTCCATGTATACTTCTTCTTTCAAATTTCCATGAAGAAAGGCATTCTTCACATCAAGTTGGCTAATAGTCCATTGATGTTCAATAGCTAAAGAAAGTATAATCCTGATTGTTCCCATCTTCACCACTGGACTAAAAGTTTCATCATAATCCTGTCATTGCTCTTGTGTAAATCCTTTGGCTACAAGTCTCGCCTTGTAGCGCTCTATAGACCCATCTGGTTTATACTTTATTTTGTACACCCATTTCGAACCAACAACATTTCTGTCAAGTGGTCTTGATACGACATCCCACGTACCACATTCATGTAGAGCTTCCATCTCCTCATTCATGGCTTCAATCCATCTTCTGGAATTTGATGCTTGAGAGAACGTTGTGGATTCATCTTCTTTATTCAAGGCTGTTAGAAAGAGTTGAAAGTCTAATGAGAAATTTTCATAATTGACCCATCTTTCAATTGGATGACGAGTACGTGTCGATCTTCTATTATCAGCGATGTTGGGTGTAGAGGATCTGTCTGTTTCTGAATTAACCATGGTGGGCGGCTCTCTTTCTCTGCGAGCATAGACAAGACCTTTATACCTTTGTGAATTTGAAGTTGGGTCTTTATTTTCATGAGCAACCACTTCATCAGCAGACATAGATTCCTCATTCTTTTGAGTACAGTTCGAGCAAACCTCACTAGTTCCGGAAAGAAATTCATAATTCAACCAAGGATGATAAGCCTCAACTTCAGGTTGTGATTCTGAAGAACTAGTACATCGACAATCAAAATTCAATTCATCGATACGCTTGCTCACCGGATCATAGCACCTGTACCCTTTATAGTCATCGGCATAACCTACAAACCTGCACTTCAGGGTCTTGTCCTGAAACTTATGTCTCATTGAACTATCAACATGAACGTAACATAGACAACCAAACACATGCAAATCATGATAGTTGGGATGTACACCAAAAAGACACAAGGAGACTTGTTTTCCAAAATAGTCATGGGTAAACGATTTATAACATGAACTGCAGAATGAAAAGCCTCTGTCCATAAAGTGATCGAGAGACTGCTGTCATGCATCATGCTCATCGCACTCTCAACAATATGGCGATGCTTTCTTTCAGCAATCCCATTCTGCTGAGGTGTGTGTGGGCAAGACACCTTTTTCCTTATCCCGTTACTTTGGAGAAAGTTAGTAAAGTCAATGGATGAAAATTCACCTCCTCCGTCACATTGGAAACTAAGGATGTTTTCAGAAAATTGGTTTTTGACAAAGGAATGGAAGTTTCAGAACAACTTGAAGGTCTCAGATTTGTGTTTCATGAAAAATATCCAAGAATAACGAAAATAACTGTCAACAAACAAAAGATAATATCTAGTTCCAGATATGGAAGCAACTGGAGCAGGTCCCCAAACATCAGAACAAATAGTCTCAAAAGGTCTTGAAGCTCTTTTATTGATAGAATGAAATGGTAAAACATGACTCTTACATAAGAGACAACTAGGACATTTGTTGTCATCGACATTTATTCTTAAACTTGACTTGGGAATAAGGTTATTTGAAACAAGCTTTTCAATGAAACTACTACTGCAATGACCTAGACGACCATGCCAAAAATTTGGCTTATTGATTTCAGAGACACTGAAGACACAAGTGGAATTTTGAGAGGGCAACGATGATTGGAGCTTCAAGTTTGGGTCTGCAGAGCGAATATGTGCTGAAGGATCTTCTTGAAAAACATACATATTGCCTTGCCGTTTTCCTCTAGCGAACGTCTCCTTCGTGCAGAGATCCTTGACAAGAACAGAAGAGGGAGTAAATTCAACTGAGGCTTTGATATCATCAACAAGTTTAGAAACTGAAACGATGTTTTTCTTGATTTCAGGAACATAAAGAACCTTTGAAAGATTGATAGAAGATTCAGACAGCGGTATAATGGAGTTTCCAATATGAGAGACAGAGTGGTGTGATCCATCTCCAGTAACTATACTGCTATTACCAATGTAAGGAACAAGTTTTAGGAGCTTACCTGCATCACCAGTAACATGAGTCACCGCGCCAGAGTCCACATACCAAGTACCTTGCTCATTTTGTTTCAGATTCAATTCTGCTAAAGCTGACAACAATAATTCCTTTACTTCTCCATTGGTCCTTGTACTGTCTGTGCTTCTTTTTGCTTCAGTTTTGGTTGATTTTCCTTTATTTAAAGGATTGAACCAACAGTTAGCTTTGATATGCCCCCTTTTATTACACAAAAAGCATGTAGGGATTGGCCTCTGTCTTTGTGAGTTGGTATATGTGTTGGGTGTGGGTAATAATCCACAACCTCCTTGACCATTTCTCCCTTGTCCTCCTTTTCCCTTGATATCATAGCTTCCTCGTCCTCGTGCATAAGTAACCCCTGTAGCAAGAACTTCATATGCCCCAGTATGCACAGATGATTCTTCAGAAAACCCCTTTAGGTTCATCTCATATTGTAACAATTTTGCACGCAGATCTTCAAAATTGGGGAGCTCGGGTAAACATAACAATGAAGTAACAATCATATGATAGTCGTGTCCCAATCCACTGAGAGTTTGTTGTACCAAATCTTTATCAGTAACTGTACTTCCAACAACTGCAAGTTGATCTGTGATAACCTTCATTTTGTTCAAGTATTCCATGATGGTCATGGAATCCTTTCTTAACATTTGAAATTCTCTTTTAAGAAACATAATCCTGGCCTAAGAAACCTGTGAGTATGTCTGAACAAGTCTGTTCCAAAGTTGCATGGCAGTACAGTCATCTGAAATTGCTACAAGTACCTCTTGTGACAGTGTAGATGTGATATAAGCAACAAGCGCTTGGTCTCTTTTCATCCAAACCACAAATTCAGGATTTCTAACATATACTGTAGTAGGTTCCCCTTTATTGTCCCTTTCTTCATGTGATATGAATTCAGGAGGAACTGGAATAGATCCATCCAGATGTCCAGAAAGATCCTAACTCCTAATAAAAGGTATGATTTGTCTCTTCCAAGTCAAGAAGTTACCATTGTTTAATTTTTCAGACACGAGTTGACTGAGGAAGCTTGAAGAAAGAACTGACTGATTAGAAAGGGAATCCATGGTTTACAGTATTAAGGATGAATTTAGCACAATCTGTCTACCGTTTTTGTAACCCCCTTTTTTTTTTTTTTGAGCATAAACTAATTCTAATTCAGATCAATGGCCGACGACAGTGGTTGAATTTGAAGCAGAAATTAAATATTTGTCAGATTTCTGACTTTCAAAAGTGATTGAATATTGACTATGAAAGTCGTGAATATGAATTCACGACTGTGAAATGAAAAGCAGTATATTTAACTGGCAAGGTGTATGAGGGCAACTAGCAAAGTGTATGAAGGACAGAATGAAGTGCAGCTGTGTCAAAACAAAAGCCGATTGCGTGATTAGGTCACGCTGTGATCAAAATCAACTAGCAAAGTGTATGAAGGATCTGAAAAAAAACAGAATGAAGGGATATTAAAATGTATGTAAGAGATATCTAACTCTGTAACTCAGACAAGGAGAGGAAATGATCAGATCTGATTAACGTCAGATCTGATCATTATTTGGAGATGGAAATAAATACGAGATGAAAGAAAGTGCAGACAAGATTAGGGAAAGACAAAGATATTTCTCTGAATATCTTCAGGTCTGATTGAACTTGGGTAAACCAGAAAATAGGAGCAGACGAGATTGGGGAAAAACAAAAGTACTTTCTTGACTTGGGAGAAAGAGAAAATATCGAGGAGAAAGGGATCTTTAAGACGTACCTTTTGGATCGATTCCTGCTTCACCTGTAACGTGGCTTTGATACCATGTTAGTTTTTGATTCACTCGTAAGAGCTGAGAGACAGGGAAAGAGAGGGAGAGAGAGAGAGAGCAGAAAATAAAAAACTGATAACCCTTAATCACTCAGGGTCGGCTGCTATCTCATCTCATTTATAATAACATACAAATATAAGACTAGGGTACAAAAGTACCCTTATTACAAATAGGAAAATTACACAGTGCCATTAATGACACGTTACGGGTCTGGATTTCCAGACCCGTGATCCGTAACTGAAGAATACACTTCTTTTCAATATATACGAAAATACAAGATTGATTTACATAATTTAACACCCCCCCTCAAACTTAGGGCAAGATGACCGATAGTTTGCCAAGAAGGAAGTTAAACCGCGGAGCGCATAAGGCTTTAGTAAAGAAATCTGCCAACTGATATTCGGACGTGACATAAGGAAGATCAATGACTCCCCAGAGATATGCTTCACGAACATAGTGACAGTCCATTTCAATGTGTTTGGTCCGCTCATGAAAGGTGTGATTCTTCGCAATGTAGATTGCACTCTTGTTGTCGCAGCACAGCTTGGTGGGCCCTTCTATTGTGATCCCCATGTCTTCTAGCAGTTGATGAATCCAAACAATCTCCATGGTAGTAGTTGTCATGGCACGATATTCAACTTCTGTTGAGGAGAGCGACACCTTTTGTTGCTTCTTGCATCTCCATGAAATTAATGAGTTACCTAAGAATACACAAAAACCAGTGGTGGAGTGACGGTTATTTGGGTCACCTCCCCAATCAGAGTCAGTATAAGCCATTAATTTTAAATCGGAAGAAGAGGACAGAAAAACTCCCTTATTTAGAATACCCTTTATGTATCTTACGACTCGTAAGATGGCACTCATGTGAATTGATGTAGGCGCATGCTGAAACTGACTTGCAGTATGGACTGCATGGGATATATCTGGTCTAGTAATACTCAGATACATTAATGATCCTACAAGTTGTCTGTAGGGTGTAGGATCCAGAAGTGGAACCCCATCATCAACTTTCATTTTGGCCCCTACTACGGCAGGAGTTTCACAAAGTTTCTCATTTGTAATACCTGACCTGTCAATGATCTCAGAAGCAAGCTTAGTTTGAGATAAGAAATATCCTCTAAGAGAGTATGCTACTTCAATCCCCAAAAAGTAAGTTAGAAAACCCAAATCAGACATTTCAAATTTATCTTTTAAGATAAATTTTATACTCCTAACCCCATTAGAGTCACTCCCGGTGATGAGCATGTCATCAACATATAATAGTAAAATCACAATACCTGCATTAGATTTTCTAACAAATAGAGCAGTGTCAGTAAAGCAAGAGGAAAATCCATTTTCAATCATTATAGAGCTAAACCTATCATACCAAGCCTTGGGGGCTTGTTTTAAACCATAAAGTGTTTTTTGTAGACGAAGCATATTTCCCTTAGGAGTCTCCATTCCAGGTGGAGCATCCATATAAACTTCTTCGCTTAAATCACCATTTAAAAAGGCATTTTTAACATCCATTTGATAGATGTTCCATTTGTTGATAGAAGCAACGGTTATAAGACATCAGACAGTGACCATACGAGCTACAGGAGCAAAAGTTTCTTCATAGTCAATACCATATTCCTGACTATATCCTTTCGTAACCAAACGAGCTTTATACCTTTCAAGGGATCCATCACTTTTAGTTTTAACTTTGAAAACCCATCTGCACCCTATTGTTTTCTTACCTTTATGAAGATTCTGAAATTCTCAAGTTTTGGCTTTTCTTAGAGCCTCAAGTTCATTGTCCATTGCATTAATCCATTCAGGGCACTTTTGTGCTTCTTCAAAATTTCTAGGTTCTATATAGGAGTGGATGGCACTAAGGCAGACTCTATATCTAGGTGAAAAGGAGTCATAGGAAATGAACCTAGAAGGAGGCATTCTACTTCTTTCGGTTCTACGAGGGATATCTTCATTCTGAGCGGCACTGGGACTAGCATCATTATATCTGTCAAGAGCACTTCTAAAGTTGCTTCGATCTCTATGAGTATAGGTGATAGGGTTTCTAGGTAATCCTTCATCAATATGTTGATGTGACGAAGGAAGCAAGGGGATGTTTTCTTCAGTTTCAAATTCATTTGGATTACTTTGATCCGACTCATCATCACTAGTATCATCGTCTTTATTCAGTAAATCAAATAGAAAAGAATAATCCATATTCTCACTATGAGGGTCACTATGTTCAAATCCACTTAGATTTTCCAAAAAACTCACATTTCTGGAAACATACAGTTTATCACTTTTGACATCATAACAACGAAAACCCTTTTGGGTTTCAGAATAGCCAAGTAAGGCACAAGGAATGGCTTTAGGCGAAAGTTTGTCATTCTTATCAGTAAGAACAAAACATTTACACCCAAAGATCCTTAACCTGCTATAATCAGGTTCCTTATCGTATAGTTTTTCAAAGGGAGAAATTTTGTTTAAATTCTTTGATGGAAGTCTGTTTATGAGATAGACAGAGGTAAGACCTGCCTCAGTCCAGAGATTCTTTGGAATGTTTTGTGAAATAAGTAAAGTCCTAGTTGTTTCAATGATGTGCCGGTGCTTTCGTTCGGCTAACCCATTTTGTTGAGGGGTTTTCGGACAAGATTTTTGGTGAAGAATACCAAAATTTTCAAGATATCTTTTGAATTCATTTGAGAGGTATTCTCCTCCAGAGTCGGACCTAAGGATTTTTAGGCATCCATTGAATTGATTTGAAATCATCATATGAAAACTTTTAAAAGTTGAAAAAACTTCATGTTTATGTTTAAGAAAATAGATCCAACAAAACCTAGTGTAATCATCCACAAAAATCACATAATATGAAAAACCTCCTTTTGACATCACAGGAGTCGGGCCCCATACGTCGGAATGAACAATCTCAAATGGTTTTGTCGTAAACATGGTTCTTTGAGAAAAAGGCAAACATTTCATTTTCCCAAGAATACATTCATTACATAGAAAATCACTTTTACAAAGATGTTTAACAAAAGGCAGATAGGAGATTTTAACAATATTGGGATGACCCAATCTCTTATGCCATACATGAATATCTTTGTTTTGAACGACATTGCAAAATTGACTCTTGGGAACTTGAAGAAAATCTACGTAGTAGAGATCTCCTCTTCTAGAGTCGTCCCCAATCAATCTCCCAGACTGGTGATCATGTATCCAACATTTATTAGAAGAGAATTTTATATCGCAACCATGGTCCGAGAGTTGGTTGACGGAAAGAAGATTCAAATTAAGTTTTGGGATAAAATGAATTTTTGGAATAAAGAAGTCTTGTCTTTCAAAATTACCTATTCCTTTAATCTCAAGAGATGTTCCGTCTGCGGTTGAGACAAATGATGAAAAAGAATTTTTAGAAAGATTTGAAAGAGAGCAAGAGCTAGGGGTTATATGAAAGGATGCCCCAGAATCTAAAAGCCAAGATGTCTTACCGGGGGAAGAGGATGACATAGCGGCTCCAGAAGTGGCTCCCTTGAGAAGAGGTTGTAATACTTCTACGATTTATTGAAGGGAAAGCGACTCACTTGATGATGGAGGTCGTTCTTCTGCTTGGGATGCCATAGCCGTTGCAATCAATTTCTTCCATTTAGGACACATAGGTTTGATATGTCCTGGTTCTTTACAAAAGTAGCAATTCAATTTGCTATAGTCTCTTTTGCCATGCCGATCATTTCTTCTTTGACCTTGGTTCTTGAAATGAGGAGGTCTATAGGTCTTCATGTTATTCCCCGGTCTTGACACGACATTAACCATTTCACCATCCTCTTGAGTAGAAGAGGCAACAAGAATGCTAGGATTATTCTTGCTAATCCCCATACGTGTTTCTTCACCACTTAGTTTGGTGATAACATCTTCAAGTGTGGGAGATGTGAACGCAGAGAGAAGAGAGGACCGAACTTGTTCAAATTCAGGTCTAAGGCCATTTAAAAAGTTGAAGAACCGATCTTCCTCAAGTTGTTTGTGCCTTAATTCGATAGCTTCTCCACTCCATTTTGGTTCAAGAATTGCGAGCTCGTCCCAAATAGAGGATAATTCGGCAAAATACTCCCGAATGTTCATATTATTTTGTTGAAGTGTCAAGGCTCTCTTTTGGAGAAAGTACTTGTGGGATAGATCTCTTGAAGTGTACATTTTCTCAAGATACACCCATGCTTCGGAAGCCTTTTTGAATTTGATGATATTGGCGTTTATCTTGGTTTCAACGGATGAGAAAATCTAAGATAAGATCTTGAAGTTCTTCATTTCCCAATCGTCATGTTTTTTGGAATACTCTTCAAGAGCATTTTGTCTTTCCTCCCCTTCAAGAATCTTAATATCTCCTCCTTCGATGATGGTGATTTTGGGTTCCGGTTCCGGTATAGATCCATGAACGTAACCCCAAAGCCCCTTTCCTTTAATATGGGCTTCCATATTCCCAGCCCAAACATGATAGTTTGAGCCATTAAGCTTAAACCCAAGAGAGAAATGGGAGTCTTTTTCGCCCATTAGGGAGGAAAGAAGACAAGAAATAATACGTACCTTAAATCTTTTTCGCGTCTTTCTTGTCAAAAGAAGCTTCTAAAATATTGCCCGAGGAAGATGATTCACATCAATTTCAAAAAACTTGAAGGCATGTTTTTCGAGGAACGCAAGTGAAGGCGAATCACAATCCTTCTTCTTCAACCTCGCTCTGATACCATGTAAAAGTATCTTCAACAAGATACTATAATCGATTCCTTGAGAATAAATGTGTAAACATACACACACCAAGAACACTTAGAACACTTGTGCAAAAAACACAAGAACACAAAATCACAAATGTGCAAATGCACTCATAAGATTCATAAACAAGAAAAGGTTGGGCAATAATCCCAAAACCCTTAAAGAAATACAAGAGGAGCAGCCCATATTTATAGGACATTTAGGAGGCCTTGGAGGGGGCTCCACATAGTCGTTGGAGCCCCTCCAACGGTCACAAATGTGACCGTTGGAGGGGTCCAACGACTAGTGGGTTGGGCCCCTCCCAAGGCAAGTACAAGTTGTATTAATTAAAGAAAAGAAATAAAGAAAAAGAAAAAGAAAAATTACAAAACATATTCACGAAAATGAATATGTGTAAAATGCCTAAACTACCCTTAGCAATATATATATATATATATATATATATTATATATATATATAATAGGTAGATACATATACATATATATCATATATGTATATGTATTACCTTATATATATAAAATATATATACGAAAATACAAGATTGATTTACATAATTTAACAATGACACCTCATGAGTCTGTCTTAGCTGACTGTCGTCTCTACAATGGTATTTTTCGCACTGCATATGGTTCTTCTATGTCTATCTCCAAAGTAGGTTCTATTATTTATGACTCTTATCTTGGCAGTAAACTCAATCATTCTCAAGTGTATCATGTTCCATCTCTTGCCATGAATCTTATTTTAGTGGGTCAAATTACCAAAATTAATTATAATGTCATCTTTTTCTCGGTTAGTTGTGTTGTGTAGGATCAGTTGTCAGGGAAGAAGATTGGTATTGGCCATATAAAAGAAAATTTGTACTATTTGGATTAGATTAATATGAGAGAGTAGAAGAAAGTTCGAACCAGATCTGGAACTTCAGTTTTGGATGAGTCTATTTTGTGGCACTAGAGACTGGCATATTTCTAGCTCTAAGTTGGAAAGTTTGGTGTCATCGGGATGTTTTGGAAAATCTAAGTTACTTGTGTCAAATCATGTTAAAGATTCTGTGAGTTGTAGATTAGCCAAGAGTCATGTTTTGCCATTCAAGTCTAGTGATAGGGAATCAGAAAGTCCTTTTGATTTGATATATTCAGATATATGGGGTCCTTCTTCTATTGTGTCAAAAGGAGGATCATCCTATTTTATGACTTTCATAGACGATTCTATAAGGTTTACATGGATATATTTTATGAAAAATAGAAGCGATCTTTTTGAAATCTTTAAGAGCTTTTGTGCCATGGTTGATAATCAATTTGCAGCTAAAATCAAAACTTTGCTTACTGACTCTGGTGGTGAGTACATTATGTGTTTGAAAGATTTCTAAAAGAGCAAACTGACGAAGGTTACATCCTTGAGTCAATGATTAATGATTGGGTACCCTTCTTCGAAATTAATAAATCAATTCCTTGCAGGTGTGGTTCACCAAAAGTCTTGTCTTTATACTCCTGAGCAAAATGGTGTAGCTTAGAGGAAAAACAGGTATATCTTGGAAATAACAAGAGCTCTTCTGTTTGGTGGAGAGGTATCCAAAGTATTTTGGGCAGATGCAGTTCAACTGAGCATTTATCAGATAAATCATATGCCCTTTGGAATACTTAAAGGCACATCCCTTTTTCAGAATCTATATAAAAAAGTTCCAAACTATGATATGTTAAAAGTGTTTGGTTGTGTATGTTTTGTTTTGTTAGTTGACAGATACAGAGGCGAGTTATCTCTTAAAGCTGTCAAATGTTGCTTTCTTGGTTTTGCTGAGGGTCAGAAAGGATACAAGTGCTATGGTCCGGTTGGAAAGAGAGTGTGGGTTTCCAGACCATTTTTTCAAGAGAATGCGCTATACTTTAGTCAGTTTGGAGAAAAGTTAGAAAATAAAACTGACTTGTCCTTTTTGGTTCTTTTTGAAGAAAAGGAAGGTGGGAGAAAGAGGATAAAGAGTCAAGGGGAGCAAGTGCTTGCTAGAAAAGATAGGTTTAGTCATTCAAGGAGATGTGAAAGTGTGATTGAAATTTTATTGTTTGATCAAGTAGAGAAGTAGGGAAGTGAAGAGACCAATCTTGATCCCATTCCTACGACAGCTGATCCGGGACAACAACAACAAAACTTAGAGTTACCATCTTCTTTTGCATCTTCTCAGGTACGTACAAGTTTTAGACCTTTTGTACTTTTGTCTCATTTTGTATTGTATGAGTCTTTTGCTCCTCATCACTATGTTTTCTTTGCCTTAATCCATTTCTATGTTGAGCCTGAGTCTTATTCAGAGGCAGCAGGAAAGGAGGAGTGACAAAGATCCATGGTTGATGAAATGAATGCACTTGAAAGAATGCAGACATGGGAGCTAATAAAAACTCCTCCAAAAAAAAATATCATTGGTAGCAAATGGGTATACAAGGTAAAGATAAGGGCAGATGGGTCAGTGGAGAGGTATAAAGCCAGATTGATAAGGGGTATAGTCAGCGTTTTGAAATTGATTTTATAGAAATCTTTGCTCTTGTGGTTCACATGGCCATAATTCGTACACCGCTAGCAGTAGCTGTCATGCAACATTTGGATCTTTGGCATACTCAGATCCGGAAGGCAGAGTGTGCAGGCTTCGCAGGGCTCTGTATGGTCTCAAACAAGCACCTCGAGCTTGGTTTGAGAAGTTTAGTTTAATAGTGAGGTCACTTGATTTTGAGCAGAGTCATCATGATCCTGCTTTGTTTGTGTCTTCCTCTAATCTTGTAAGATGTATATTGCTTCTTTATGTAGATGATATGGTTTTCACTGGAGATGATATAAAGAAGATTGAAGAGACCAAAAAGAAGCTAGCCAATATGTTTGAGATGAAAGACTTGGGGGCATTTGAAGTATTTTCTTGGCCTTGATAGCCTATTTCCCTAAGGGTCTGTACTTGTCCCAACATAAGTATGCTACAAATTTGGTTGTGAAAGAAAGGTTGAGAGATGACTCCAAACAAGTAAATTCTTAGAGGCAAACTTGAAAATGAGGAAAACTGATGGTGTTGAACTAGAGGATCCTGTAATATACTGACAGTTAGTCAAGAGCCTCATATATTTGATTATATCTAGACTAGATATAACTTATACAGTTCATGTAGTGAGTCAATTTATGAATGCTCTCAGATCGGTTCACTTGGCAGCCGTACCCAGGATCATTAGGTATGTTAGAGATTCTATGCACTATGGCATATTTTTCTCATCTTTGTTTGACAAAGAGTTGAGAGCCTTCAGTGATGTTGATTTTGGAGGCTCTATTAGAGATCAACTTTCCACTACAGGGTTTTGTGTTTTTCTTGGAAGCTCCCTAATCGCGTAGAAGAGAAAGAAGCAGGAAAGAATTGCATTTTCCACTACAGAAGCCGAATACAGAGCGATGACTTAAGTTGTGACTAAGATTATTTGGATTCGATAGTTATTAAAGGAATTAGAAATTTCATATGAAAAGAAAACTCAGCTATATTGTGACAATACGAGTGCTATTCATATTGCAAAGAATCCAGAGATTCATGAGTGCACTAAGCACATTGAAATAGACTGCCATTATACAAGAAGGGATTATCAAGATAGAATTATAGCTTTGGAGCATATCAGCTCAAAGAATCAGATTGCAGATGTGTTTACAAAAGGTCTTTCTCCTTTGCATTTCAATTCTTTCCTTTCCAGACTTGGAATGATTCATTTATATCCTTCCAAGTTCGAAGAGGAGTATTGAAAGTCTGTATACTATATTGTATCATAGAGTTATATAAAGTAACTTATTGGGCTTTTATGTACATACCCTATAGTGAATGGGTATACTAGTCTTTTTGTTCTTTTCTTTTTCAGGTCTAAAGGGGGGTCAACCCTTGTATTGTATTTTTGAATAGTGATTCACGATAAACAATAGTGAAGACATTTTGCTCTCTTGTTTTCTTCTAACCCTAGCCTTTTCCCCTCTTCTTAAGTATGTTTAACATAAACATTAACATTCATCTTGATTAATTTTTGGCCGTTATGATAACATAACATACTCACCATCTATTTAAACCGAAAAACAAATTACATAATATACGAGGTTTTCTGTTAAATAATTCCTAACAAATCATAGTATATGCTCTTTTCATTTTGAAATATGTATGTGTAATGAAAATACAAAAAGAATACAAGTGGGTGCCTCTTATGGGCATACAAGGACATACACGATCAAAACCACTTATGGGTCAATACAAGAACACAACCACTTATGGGCTAAAACACAAGTAAAAAATATAAGAATATTATTAAGAGAATGCTTGTGAATAAGCTTAACATAAAAGAGGGGTTGCACCCCTATTTATACAAAAAAGAACGCAAGAGCCATTGGGAAGTGCTCCCAACAGCTAGAAATATAGCTATTGGGAGCACTTCCCAACAGCTAGAAACATAGCTGTTGGGATTTGGGAGCACTCCCAACAACTCTTCCAAGAGCATTATAAGGACTATAATACCCTAAAGTGCCCTCTAGAAACACCACTAATTATGTAATGTGTAATGACCACAATACCCTTTATGAGTTTCACTTATTACATAAATAAAAATATACATACTCAAACAATAAGTGTAGTGTACACACACACACACACACACACACACACACACACACACACGCACACACACACACACACACACGTAAACATTTAACAGTATGGTAGATTTATTAATTTAGATGTGCTTATTTTCTTTTCAGTTACAACTTGATGTTACCTGGGAATTTCCAATTTTCTAGTGACGACATTGCTTTGTGCTTGTCAGCTTTAAAGTACTTGACCGCAGTCCCTGTGATATTCCTTTCAGCACTCAAGTATCATGTGTTTCCTGAAAGGTGGACAAGCTTTTATCGCCCACTGTGGCTTTTTTCTAGTGTTGTAAATTCACTTTATTCATTTTACTGGGATGTGACACGGGATTGGGATTTGAGGTATTTCCTTTATCTGTATCAGACGCTGACCTCTTATGGATGTAAGATATAGTTGATGTAATCGTTCATTCACTTCGCTTCCTTTTTGTCCTTTTTCCTCCAGTGTTTTCTCCAGAATTTTCAAGTTCAAAACACCTAGTCTATGCTCAAACTTGTTATATGGACGACAATGGGTGAGACATTTTGGCTTTCTTTGTTACGGTTTTGCTCCTTTCATGTTATTCTTTTGAATGTGAGTGGATGTTAAGTTATTTTTACAAAGTAATATGGATTGTCATTTAACCTGCAGTTAAGCATCTATTTTTTCATTCTCATAGCCAAATGTATATTCTAGTGCTTGTTTATTTTGTTTTGGCGTGATATGTTGTGTAAACTGAAGTTCTAACTCTGAAACGGATCTTACTAATTTTCTGAAATGGTAACTGTTAAGAAATACAGTCCGTTTCTGTCCATTGTACTAAATAATGTTTGACTTAGCATTACATAGTAGGTAGTCCTTGTTTTGATATGTGAAGGATATTTTTAACATTTATTGGTCCTTGTATCATACAGATGAGAGTTAAACTCTTACATAGTATCAACGCACTCTGTTGAGCTTTTAGTAGCAAAAATTCATAAGTCACACCAAGCTTATATTGTTCTAAATCCAGACCCCCCTCTAAGGAAATTTGAAATATCAGCATCACTCACCAAATCTGGAAGGAGTGAGTTTATGAAGCATGTGCACAGAAGCTTGGATTCTAAAGAAGAGGGTGCAGGAAAGCGTGAAATCTTAGGCACTAACTACGCATTTGAATGAATGGAGGCATATGAAAAGCAGAAAGTATATCAGGGAATCAAAATCACTTACAGTTTTTCCCTTCACTTTTCGTCATCTTTGGAACTTAAATCATGTCATTGTGCTTCCAAATGCTTTCATTTGCTTTATGTCTCTGCAATGCTTCTTAACAAGTTATACAGTGCTCAAGTTACAGAATCCCTACCCACCTCTTCATTCTTACCATGTGTTTCGCTATAGTTCCATTATTTTGGGAAGCTTTGAAATATAAACATGTGATTTTATGATTTGTTAGTAACTATTGTCATCAGCAATACCAGTTCTGAGGTAAGACGTTTGGATGTTTTGATTGAGAGTTTAACCTGTCAGATTTTCTCTTTTTTTACTTCTGGGTAGGTTGGTGAGTGTGCTTTAGTTTGGCCTCTTGTGCCTCCTAGCCATACAATTATGTTGGATGTATTTTGCTTTTCGTCTGAAATTGTAAGGTAAGAAAATTTTGGGAGATTGTCTGTATGTGCATCCTTGTGGACAAACGATCCCTTCTTCTGCAACTGAATGTTATAGATTACATGCACACCCACCAGACAGGTGTTTTGTTGTTTCGATCTGTAAACTAGATATAGACTGTGATTTTAATACGGAAGATTTTCAAGGGCTTTCACTTCTGCTTGCAATTGCACAGATACATGCAGCAAACACATTTGATGATGTTCTGTCGGCAGAGCTGTTTTTTTCAGTGGAAAGTTTACAATCTTTCCATATGGAGCAAACAACAGTTAATCCTCAAAGTGCATGCATTTTGGGTCAACTTTAAGTGTGTTTATGAGAAAATTAAGGACTAAAATGTGGACTGAGCTGTTGATTAGGCTTGGTCGACAATAACACCATGTAGAAAGTAACTTTCTGATATGTTCTACCTGGTCAATTTGAGTTGTGCAGCTTTTAAGCATTTTCCGGTATGCTGAAAAGAAAATGCTAAGTTGCTGGTTTTATGATAAAATGTTTCTCAGGGATTGCCATTTAAGTTCTCCTGTCATTGTTCCCGTTTGCCATCCTCTTGCAGGTTTTTTATTGGGCAATAGGAAGCAATCTGATCCTCCGATGCACATGGACATACAAACTTTCAGCACATCTTCGGCATAATTACTTGACTGTCTTCACGATAGCAGCCTTGGAGATCTTCCGACGTTTTCAATGGGTTTTCTTTCGAGTGGAGAATGAGTGGAACAAAATGACGGTTAAGCAAAGTTTGCAGGTGTCCATGAGCGAACTTCCAAGCGAGGAAGACAAGCTACTTGGCTCAACCGACTACAATGTATAAGCTGGTTGTTTTCTCAATTTTGTATGGTTCTTTATTTTTTCAATGGTTGGAATCAAATCTCATATAATCCTCCATAAAAATATAGTTAGATCATTGTCATGAACACTATTTGGGTTTTTTTTAGAAATGTCAAAATTTCAGAAAGAAAGTTGTCATTTTGATTTTTCCTTCAAAGTCGCATTATATTGAATTGCCTTGTCTAATAGAACGGGAGAATGTAACTCGACGTATGAATATAAATTCAAATTTTGGTTCCTTGCGCTGGAAACTGGAGATTGAGCTTTCACTAGTGCGCGAGTGCTGGTGTGTGTGTGTGTGTGTGTGTGTGTGTGTGTGTGTGTGTGTGAGAGAGAGAGAGAGAGAGAGCAACTTCGGTCAAGAAAATGCCACATGCTTTTCTGATGCTTGGACAAGATGGAGCACAACAATCACGATATGGACCGTCAGGTTGCTCTTTATCAACATTCTTATCGACACTTTGGTTGGACCCTTGCTGCCTACTCGCATAGCATCAGAATTTTTGTGAACTATGCAAACTTTGATGGATCAGTCAACTCCAGGTGGTGGTGGAATGATTCACCTAAATCTTGTTTATTTTCAGAAAGATTTTTTTGTTTTTGTTTTTTGACACCCTCCTGAGGCCTGGCATCACTGACTGTACATTGGTTGGCATCTGGTTGGTAAAACCCTTGATGTCCCCCCCTGCCCACCGGGAAGTACACCCAGCTTCAACCTCGTGGCAGGGGATGCCACCTGTGGGTTTTGAACTTGTGACGTCCTATCAACTTGGTGATATTCACAAGTCGCCCCTACCAGACGGGTGTAGCCCTTGTGGGCAGAGAGATTTCTTTGTTATGCTAAAAAGCCAACTTTGTTGTTACAAAATTTGATTTTCTGCCTGATCATTGGCTGATTGTTTACATTTAACTTAGTTGATTATGGTAATTCTGTATAATCTCCAGGAAGGACTGGGCTTAGAATTTCAAGCCTTAAATTAAACTTTTTTTATAGGCAAGCTGGGTTTGGCGGTTCGGTTTATTGAAATGAAACAGAAATCAAAAGTGCATCATGATTTAATTCCCATTAAGAGGATGCCAGTCAGGGGGTCGGTCTAATCCCCTGTTTGCACTAATCTCGCTTAATTAAACCTTTCACCCAATGTATGTGTGCAAGTTCTTGTTTCAGTAAGGCCAAGCAATCGGATGCAAGGTTTCAAAGAAACTCTATCTCAAGGAGATCTTTGGCCCTTGAAGGTCCCAACTCCATTATTTTCTTCCATCTTGCTGGGGTACCACTTGTCTCGCGGAGTTTGTCTCCACTTCTCTGAAAGATTTGAAATTCTTGATCAGCAGTATCTGTTGTATTAACATTAAGTGTGGTCGAGATGATATTCCAATTCTATGAAGGACAATATGCAATATATATAGATGTGGATTGGAGTTTTGAGGAAGCTTGAAAAAAACTGTGAATTAGTCGAATTGAAATTATGTAGACCATGACCGTAGTTCATTAAAACTGACAAGTGAATGTAATAGAAATGATTTTGCTTAACTTGTCCTCTGGATGATTTGCAGCAGGACATGAGATGCAGGTAGCTTTCGGGTATGGGAACTTTGTAGTTGGAACTACTTTCCAATGTATCATAACTTGTTCCAAAAATAACTTGTAAAGTACCACTAGCGTTTGCTGCATACAGGGTGCTTAAGCTCTTGAGGCACACATAACTGTCTAAACAGTGCCGAGACAGACAGGAGGTATGCCTTAGAACCAACACTTGGGATAGTGTTGTACTTGGTTTTGAAAGTTTAACCAGAAATGCATGTTGATAAGTATTCACTATCATAACTAGGATGTAAACAAAGTAATCTACTGTGATGTGGAAACTTTGTGGTTGTAGCGTTTTGGCTTCCAGCAATAAGGGTAAAGCCTAGTAGAATGAAGCTTTCCTAAAGTTCACCATGTTTTCAAATGCTTTTCTTTTACGGAAAATGACTGCACTGCCAGTGTAAAATGATACGTTTTGAAATGCCTACCAATTTGCCAAAATCTTCCTCAAATCCAAAATCTCCAGTTCTTGACTTTTTAGGAGATTTTTGTCATTCCGCAAATATAGTACAACCTTTGCATATCATTATTGTAAATGTCCCAAAAATGTGCGAACCTCTTTTTAACTAAATACTTTCAATATATGGCCTAAAACGTCAAAAATCGGAGATTTTGGATATAAGGGAGAATTCGACAAATTAGTAGGCATTTCAAGATCACACTATTTTACAAAGACAATATGGTCATTTTCCGTTTCTTTTATGAATTTACAAATGCATTTGAAGTGCATTATTGACATGGGATTTCTTCCTAACCAATTGAAGAATTTCCGAACCTTTGCTCCACATGCAAGATGTTGACCAGCACTTGGTTGAGTATCCACTGAGGATCGCTGGTACAACTTTAGATGCTCCTCGTTGTCATCTTCTTTAATAACCCCAAATGCTCTCTTTTTTATTTACGTTAATTAACGTTAATTATGAATACATCCCAAATTACCTTGTTACTAGTGTAAAGATAAGGAAAGATTACTTGCCTCGCGTAATCAAGGCTCAATTACCATCAAATCAAGCCCATTTAGGCTCTCTTTTTGGAGCCCACGGAATCCCCAACAACCACCATCACAAGGGAGACAAATCACAGGAGATGGGATGAAATTTGGCAGCCTCAAATACTTCTTATCTCCTCTAATGGTTGTACTTAGCAACTCCAATAATGTTGGACACTGATATGGTATAGGTGGGTCATCAGTTCAGAAGAGTATTACCTAATGAGCCTGTCACTGATATGGTATAGGTGGGTCCATATTTAGTTAAGATTGCACACGACCATCACCAGATTTGCATGGATATAGTTATTACCAAATCTGATCTAGCCTGATCTAGAATAATCAGTTTCAGATTTGAAATAGGATTCTGGTCAAATGTCCCTAAGTTCAACTCTCTTAATATCCAAACTTGTGTTTGGAATTGGATTTTTGTCTTTCTTGGATTCAAATATTTTTCAGACCTTTTCAACATTCAAACTTGAAAGCCTGTAGTAACAAACTGAACATTTTGGAAAAAAAGGCCCTGACAAATGTGATCTCAAATTCTGGGGACTGTAGTAATTTTGATTTTTTTTGTAATGTTATAAAGTTTAATGTTGATTGGGTCTTTGAGTAATTTTGGTATTTTTTTGTTTCTCAATGGTAGTTGAGTCCATTGTGATGTACAAGTTTTTTTTTTTTAACAGAGAAAGCCGGGGTTAATCAGACCCCAACTTGCAACATCCCAACACAAGGTGACATGCACTAACTGCTCCTGCGAGACAAAAGGAGGCCCCATTGGCGTTATATACAAATCTTATGAAGCCATGTAAGTCTCTTATCATTGAAGAAGGATGTCTCTTATTGGCTTCTACAAGCCTTGATTATAAATAAGAGCCTATAAGTAGAGTGTCAATATGCTTATGGTATCTATTTGATTCAAGGTGGTCCCTCTTTCCCTTTCTCTCTACTCTTTTCTACCAAATCTTTCATATTTTACAAAATTGTATTGGAGGCTTGAAAGAGTGGGTTCACCCCCCAACATGATATCAAAGCCATGGAATCATTGAGTTGAGGGAGTAGTGGTGTTTTGAAGTTGATTCGAGTTTCTAATGTTTGAAAGCTACGATCATGAATTAATGATTTCGCGGTTTATTGGTGGTTTGAGCCAAGACTTATAAGGTCCTCGATCATATTGACTCAAGAACTGAGACGTGCAACAAGGCACTAGTGATTGTCTAGAAAAAATGTTCTATGCACAGTCTCTAATTGTAAGAATAGTGCAAAGCATGACACTTGTTTCCATGTAAATTTATATCAATCATTGGATTGCCTTAATATTCTTAGATTAAATCCTCACCCAAGTTCTCAGAGTGAGGACACTCATAATACTACCTGTTGTTGTTTTCGAAACAAGGTTTCATTCGTAGTCAGCATGTAGATATTATGAGGGTGGCACTCATACTGTCATTCTGCATCACGTCTCTTTCATTTGAAAGTAGAGCATGATTTTGACATCCAATTGCTTGCTATGATTATTTAACACAAAAAAGCTAGAAGAATGAAGCTTTCTCAAAAGTTCATGTTTTCAAATGCCTTTTTTTAAATGGATTTTCAAATGCATTAATTTCAAGTGCATTATTGACATGGGATTTTCCCCCCAACCAATTAAAGCATATCAAAACCTGGCCTCCACATATGCAAGATGTTGACCAGCACTTGGGTTGAGTATCCACTATGAAGGATCTGTTGGTACAGCTTTATAGGCTCCTGTTTTTCAATCATGCCAATTTTCCTTTTTTATGCCCCAAATAGCTTTTTTTAATGTTTATTGTGGTTGTATGCTAAATTACCTTTTTTGTTATTTTAAAGATAAAGAAAGAGTATTTGACTCGCGTACTCACATAATCAAAGCTCAAATTACCACTAAATCAGTCCTGGGCTCTGTTTGGGAACCCACCATTGGTAGCTGTTGGAGTTGATTCACCAAATCCCTAGTTTCTTTTGGGCGCTTGGATATGGCAAATCCTGGAAAATGAGATGGAATTTGGCAGCCCCAAATCCCTCTCTTCTCCTCGTTGTACTTGGCATCTCCAAGATTGGACACCCTTTCTCATCTCCCTTTTCATATCTCTTTTAGTTTAAATTGGCTGTTTGCAAGCTTGTAGTTGGAAAAGAGATGCCAACTCCAGCTGGTTGTCAAATAACAGATCCCAAACAGTGGTGGGTGGTCATGGGGCCCCACCGGGGGGTTTTCCTTAGGTGTTCCACCCAGGGTTTTCATCGCTTTGGCGAGGGTTCCTTGCCATCAGGAAAAAAAACAGTGGTGGGTGTTAACAAACACTAGGGCTCCTATAAATCCTGGATTTAGGATATCTAGGATTTGACATTTCGTTACCAAATACAGGCTCCCAAACAGAGCCTTAGTGTGATAGCACAGTGTTAGCTGATTCATCTAACTTTGGTTTCTTTTTCTTTATTTTTAACTTTTCTATTGTTTTAAAAAAAATCATTAATTCAATTCATTTAAGTTTTTTTTTTTTTTGCACACTACTATGAATCTGAGTGCAATTGGCCAATTTGGAGGCCCACGGATAATCAGTTCAGAAGACTATTACCAAAGGAACTCTAACTAATATGGTATAAGTGGGCCCATATTCAGTTTTCATTCTTCATACAACCATCACCAAATTGACCTATCCAGATCTAGTATTGTTGCATTGGAAACCGTTCTGATTCAGTTTGGATATAGATGTAACCAAATAAATCTTGTCTAGTCTGATCTAATATAAATCAGTTTCAACTTTCTAGAATTCTGGTCATAGGACCCCAAGTTCAACTAGCTTAACCTTATGTCACCCAAACTTGCATGTTTCTAATCGGATTCTCATCTTTTTTGGATTCAAATATTTTTCAGATCTTTTCAATTTCAAACTTGAAAACCCTATACCAAACTCAGTTTGAAAAAGGGTCATACCCAGTGTGGTCTTGAATTAGGTGGTCCCGACCATCTGCATTTTGCAAGAAGTGGGTGCTCTCAGGACTAGAACCCATGATTCCTCACTGACAGCTTGAGCACTTTACTGTTGCACTAAGCAATGGCCCTCATAAAACCCTTTTCTTTCTGTTGTTGTTGATAGGCAACAATGGGGCCGGGTTGTCCAAGCCTAGACCCCTCAGTTATGATAGTGTGACCTAACCATGCAGCTATATCATTCGAGCCCAAACTGAATAGTTTACCTATGCCAGATCCACCATAAAATTAGCCAAGTTGGTTATCTTGTTGAAAACCATGATATTAGCATCCATAAATTTGTGGCATTGTTGGCCTGATAAAGATAGGCAGGTGATGCAGCCTAATTTCCTACTATTAGTGCAAGTCAGCAGGCTCATAAGATAGGTCACCTTTTGTACTAAACATGCACTAGACCGATCACTTATTCATCTTCAGATAATTGATTAATTTGAGGATTATGGTATCTCATGCATGTACAACAACAGAAACAATTTCCTCAATGGAATTGTTAATGTAACAAATTTTTTTAAAACAACACTTTTTAAGGCTGCAGTAATCAACTTCCTCATTCTAATAAGGGTTTTTGGATACACCCATTTATCCTGATGAACTGGATAAGCGGGGAAAAGGCATCTTGCTCCATAATGAAGTTTCCCACATTATCTTGTTTATCTGGATAAGTGGGCATATCCAAACACCACCTAGTAACAATTTTACAATGTCTGTGATGCCGGACAGGTAGACTCAAACCATCATAACAGAGAGGTATCAGATTCAAATCTCATGGGGATTATTTCTTACATGGTTATCTCACACGTGTGAATGAATTCCCATAGAGATGTAGGCATGCTCACACTCTGCACACACACACAGAGACACAAATAAATAACATTGAAAATAATAATAATAAAAAAAAAGACATCTTATAGGAAACCTGCCTTGGCATTATAACAAGTCAATCTCATATGCATGTCATTTTTTAGTACAATTGGACAATATTGTACTGAACCATCAGTCTCAAGACGAACAAGAGTGGCATCACAGTCACCATTATAATGAAAGAACACATTTCGACGCGGAAGGCTCAGTGTAGCACCACGGTGCACAGGGGCATGCTACATAAAGTATGTCGTAAAATAAATGTAGTGTTGCTTCGTGCTGCAAGGAATGATACACAAAAAATGCAAGAGTGCAGGCGATTTCGTTTATTGCACTGAATACATATCAATCTTGAGATGGACAAATAATTGCAGCTAATTACCTGTATCCATAATAAAGAAAATGACTAAATATGCTATAATGTATTATTGAAACATAGGAAGTATTCGGATCCATGGCATCAAAACAAAGGCGAATTGAATTTCCTTTAAAATATGCTTCGACACTGTTTGTTTCCAGGGGTGAAAATTTCTCGGAGAAATATGATGAATTTATGGCCTCATCTTTCCTAACATTAAAATATGGGACTCTGCATAAAGTACTACGGAAACCCAATTCAACCAAATCCAAACACGGCCATATAGAGGAATCACTTTCATCTTTACCTGTCTTTGTCCCCCTTTCCGGAATTGAAACACTAAAATAGGTGCACTCTCAAAAATACCATAAGCGTCAATCCAGGCACGAACTTCATTGTTGAATTGCTAATCACACATTACCACAATTCACCTCTTGATCTTAGTTATGTTGAAAACCATAGGCTTTAAAATCTCTTCATAGTCATATAAAAAATAAACAAAATTTTACAGTACCAGCTGTGCAACACCCTGCCGAGCGGAGCCAAGTTTAGAGAAGCCATGTTAGAATGAGAATTTTGGAATGCAATTTCATGGTGCACCTGGCCCAAGGCTTAGGTGTAGATCTAAGCCAGCTTCTTGGTCTGAGTACATACCGGAGCCGCAGACGTCGGTCTCACAGGAAAGTTTTGTAGATGAAGATGATACATAAGACTGTAAAGGTGCATAGGGCATTGACGGGTGATTGCCGCTGCCACAGCCAGCCGGAAACATCGGCGGCAGGTAATTGTATGTCACAGCTTGTGATGCCACTCCTGAGCCATGAAATGTTATAAATGGTCCACCGGAAAATTCTGGCGGCTGGGACGGATAGATCCAAGAAGGTGACCGTGGCTGCGGCACCATGACCGGAGCTGGAAAGCTCTTAACCTCACCAGGATAATTTGATGCTGGCCTTGAAGCATGGGGTGAGAAAATAATAGATCCAGGCACCGGGTGGAATCCGTAAGCGCTCGCAGCTGGGTTCCTGATAGTATGCATCTGCGCACGCTTCAGCTGCTGCCTCTCCTTCTTGTGAGCATTCTGGTGGCCACCTAGCGCTTGAGAATTCGCGAATTCCCGGAAACAGTACTGGCACTCGTACTTTCGGCCGTCTCCAGCAGGATTTATTCCGGGTTCGGACGATCCACTGCCATTCTTAGGATTTTGATCATGATCTTCATCTTCATAGACTTGGAAGCCAAAGAGTTTCAGTGGCTTCTTCTGGTCAGGGAGATGGCATTGAATGACTGAAGTTTCCGCCATGAATAATGGTTTTAATGTTGGGAAATTGGAGCAACCATACAGTGGTTTAAAGGGTTGGAGTTCAGAAAAGAAAAGGTGAAAAAATGAAGGAAAAGATAGGGTTCTTGTGTGCTATTGGCTCATAGAATATGTATATGTATGTGTTATGCATATATATGTAAAAACTGTGACAAAGAAAAACAAGATATATTAAAGGAAGCATACATCCCAAGGACAGGTGAGTGGTATTGGGAACATAGCCCACCAGTGGAAACCCAAGCCACAGAAAGTTAGATTGTGTTTGTCCCATTCATATTGCATTCTTATCAAAGGTAATATATTTCTTTCGGACATGAACGGTAGAAAGGCCTATAGGCAATTGTGTAATGTGGCTTTTGTGGGTATTTTTCACAGGGTGGTCAATAGGTTGGTTCCGACCCGGATCACATTGCCTAGGAACAGCACAGTTAAAAAAATGGACTTTGGATCTGGACATGAGAATTGGAATACTAACTCCAATCCCTGGAATCAAAGGCACACCCAATTCAAATATAACCAGCATTCGATTTTTTATTTCTATATAAAAAATGTCGAGAATCAATAATAAAATAAGTACCTGGACCACATATTCAGTCCAGATTCATTCAGATGGGCCAAAGCTACATAGGTGGATCCACGCTTTGCAGCATAGAAAAGTGCTGAGAATCAACTGAAAAAGAAGCACCTAGACCATATACAGTCCCGATCCAATCAGATGCGACCCAAAAACTAGATGGGTGGATCCAAGATTGAATGAGGATACTGACTAACTTGGATTTGGTCCTGATCCAACCCCATCAATATGTAGAGAAGCGCTGAGAGTCAACTGAAAAGCAAGCATCTAGGCCATATACAGTCCTGATCCATTCAGATGGGACCCAAAACTAGATGGATGGATCCACGCTTGAATGAGGATACGGATTTACCTGGATTTGGTCTGGATTGAACCCCTTGAATATGTAGAAAAGTGCTGAGAATCGACTGAAAAGGCAAGAATATAGTCCATATTAAGTCCTGATCCATCCACATGGGAACTAGATGGGTGGATCCATGCCTGATTGAGGTTATAGATCAATCTGGTTTTGGTCCGGATTGAGGCCCTTGAAATATGTAAAAAAATTGTCGTCATAGTAATCGGGTTCTCGTCATTGGTTGCGAATATTGGATCCATATATAACCCGTAACACACATGAGATTTTAGTCCAAAAGAATCCTACCCCAGCATACCTGGGTCCATGGGCACTTAGTGATCCATGGCCTGCAAATCACAATTACCAATCCAGGAAATATTAAGCTTAATTGTGGCTGCTATGCTCGCACCAATGCTAGTCCATTCAAAGATTTGGGTGTATGAAGAGGATGTTCATCCAAATAAAGGATGATGGAGTAGGTATGCATCATAATAGTATGCATGTCACTTGATCATTAGTACCCAAAAAGAAAGCCAAACCCCCACATGATGATGTCATAAGAAGTCCCTATATGTTTGCCCCAATTTTACTTTTATCTTGGTGCCCATTTGCTATCAGTCTTTAGTTACAAGTTTACCTTTGAGAACAATGTGGGCCTTGAGCCCTTAGAGTCTGACCATAGGGATGTGTGTTCGTCAACACCACCATTAAGGAAACTGCACCTAATGGCCAATGGTTTGTATTTCTCAAGGACAAGTCTCATTAGAAAATTTCAAAGTGCTTCCAGTGCAATATACGTTTTCATGAGCTCATTTTCCTTTAGGGCTGGCAATTGAACCAAGCGGCTCATGGCTCAGCTCAGTTTGGCTTGCATGAAGCTCGAAGCTCGTTTGTGTTGGCCAAATTAGCTTGGCAAGATAAGCCATGAGTTGTGTATGAACATGGGTGTTCAGCTGGTTAGAGTACATGGTTCACAAAAAGGAGGTTTTGTGTCATATCCCATTGTTTTCATTCTTTAATTAAATTCAAATGCAACATTTTACATGGGCTAGCACCAGTCTAGCTGATCCCAAACAGGCTGTGTTCAGTTCGTTCAACTTGTTTATCACCTCTATTTTTAATGCAGTAATGCACTTCCTACCAATGCCTATTTAAATATATATATGCTCATAGTTTAAGAAGAATATAAAGTTTTTTTTCAGAAAATTTCTCTCATAAATCTGATAGACTACCTTTTCCTCCAATATCCAATATTACAAAAGAACAATCATGGCCTTTGTTTGATTCTACCAATTTTCAAAGATTTCTTTTACAATAGTGAATGAAAGTCTAAGCAATCCGCTATCGTGAGTCCATCTAGGTTGCAACAAAACCATCACTGAAGCCCCCACCAACCAAAGGGGGCCAACTTGTGTTAAAAGAGTTCAAAATTTCAAACCAACTGGCCTCTCCCTCACTTGACCTATGAATGATGTGTGATGCCTCAACCATGTTTGCGTGATTGGCGTTGAACTTTTCCTTAGACATCTCTGTCTACCCACATATCTTACTAACTTTATGAAGAAAAAGAACCCTTAAAAAGAATAATCTATCATGAACCCACATCAGATAGATCATGGCCCTACCCCACCCTTCAAAGTCCTCCACAATCTCAAGTTGGGCCCACTATGTTTCCTCCTCACTTTTCTAATGTTTACAACACTCATTCTTAGCTCGTAATCTTTCTTTTTTTTTAGAGAGAGAAAAAAATTCATTAATCAGCAAAGACGAAGATAATTTCGTCTAAAGATGAGAAAGATACATCAGAAAACATGAAACAGCAAATTTAGAAAAAAGGGCCCAAAATACAGGAGCCCAGCCATGAAATGTCCTCATTCTCCCAAACGGCACGAGCAGAATGGAAGGCTTCCAATCGAATTGCATAGAGCGCCTGATTAGGATCCGATTTAGTCCTCATTCTTAGCTAATAATCATACTCAGAAACGAGGGTTTAGAATTTATTGAGACTAGAGGGGCAACTTTTATGAATGCTCCTTGATGCGTGTACTTTGGCACAATGAATGAATGGTACTCTTTGTGCTTAGGCCACCTTTGCGTATGTAGCACTCATCCACGGGTACCACTTAGGTCTAGAGTGGTATTTAGTTCATCCACCACTGTATCTGTATGTGTTGTAATTGCTCAACATACATATTTGGTGGGACCCTCCATTCAATTTATTTTTTAATAAAAATTAAGTATTATTGATTCATCAGATAAACCACAAAGGACGCATGAACGGGTGTGAGTGCGATGAGATATCACACCCATTATATGCAGATAACAGGTAGTCAAAACAAAGCAGAACTATAAAACAAATGAATCCCATTACAAATCAGATCTTGTTTCAAGCGTTTGGGATGTAACCAGATCTTCAATCTTTGATGCATATCTCATCTAGATATGAAATGTGTCTTTGAATTCTGGTGCATACGCTGACAAAATCATGATCCAGATTGAGTACTATTAAAAACTCCATGATATAGGGTATAAAGTGTAGTGGGGGCACATTTTGCACCAAGCCCAACCACCTTCATGGTTGCTAATATTTTTACTACTAGTAGAATTAGCAATATCTTGGAATTCATGAAGTTGGTAATTTTCATGGAAAGCCCCAAGGAAGCCTTTAGTTTGAACTAGTCATCTAAATCACTAGTTATAGTGTAACACTCTGATCTGGAACCTCAGGAGTTCGAGTTCGGTTGGTATTACTTCCCAGAGGGAAAGAATATAAAGTTTACAAAGAAAAAAATGTGGCAAAAAAAAAACTTTTCATTTCATTCTCATAATCAACTTTTTCCTTACAATGTTCATCATTCATAACAAAAAAAAATAAATTACATCTTATTCAATGACAAGAAAATGAAAGATACCAAATACTCTGCCGAAAAAGGATAAGCTGCACACGTCCTGATTATGCTAATGCCTGGAACCTATAGTTGTAATTAACAAAATTGAGGTGAGTCTACAACCCAGTAAAGAATAATTATAAGTAAACAAACAATTAACTTACAACTGTAGAAAGCTCTAAGCCCCTAATCTTAGTTTAGTTTTCGACACACCGCACATGTTTGTATATTTTAATTACTCTCATTATCAATCTCGAATAGTCTCTCTTATACAAATATCACTAGGTTGGCTATATCGGTCATAGTCGTCTATAGGCGTAGCAACCCCGTAGAACACTCTAATTCTACATGTTGACCAGACAATGAACCATACACTCTCAGTGGTCCCAAGACCACCAGGCACTACAGTGAACCACCACAGAGACCTCACCGGTAGCTAACCGGGAGGTCAAGCTCTCAATCTCGATATGGTTCATGTTATATCCTAACCATGATAGTTATCAATCATCCACGGTCCTCTAGAGTCTCAAACCAATGTGAGTGTAACCCTAAGTCATAATTAAGTCCACACGTTTAACCGCATTGTCAAATACATAATTCACTCATTCTGTCATGAGTGATGTCGTGATTGATCACAAAATTCATTCTTAATCTCATGATGACCTTAGGAATCACACCTCTCTCACTTAGCATGCAATGATGTAGTGTCTCTATATCGTTAAATCACCTGCGGCCCACTCTCCATGGTGGTTGTACTCTGGCCTCAAACCAGGTAGCCCTTGTCACAGGTCGCCACTTTCAAGATTTAAGGGGTCATGCATGCTAAACTCAAAATATTCATTCATACAACATGAATGAACTAAATGTAACTCTAATATAAACATGGTCTCATCACAATGCATGATATTTAATAATCATATAAACATAGTCTCATCACAATGCATGATATTTAACGATCATATAAACATGTAATCACAATTCAATTCCTTTTTATCATGCATGACATATCATAGTTAACATGCATATCACAATAAATATGTACATGAATTAACTCATAATGTCAAGCATGAAATTTATGCATGTCATGGTCTCGCTCAAAACTATCATGTTAATCACATAACATCTGTAATACTACAATAACAAGCAATGTGAAAAAGGTTTGTTTACATCTAAAATTACTTATAACATCTCTTACCTTGACGATTTATCTTATGCTCTCTCTGAAATCACGTCTCACGAATTCTATCAGTGTGATCTGGTTATTAAACCAACATAGTTGAATTAATTCATAAAACTTCTAATAAAATTACCAAAATACTCCCTTGATTTCTCTATTACTAATTTGACTGAATTTCATGGACCAATGGATTCTCCTCTTCAATACGAGTCCAATGCACTAAACCTCACTCAATTCCGAGTTCGGGGTGCAAAGATATGTCCATTTTACTAAAATGGATCTCGGATATCCAAATGGATATCTTGGTAAATTTCGGATTTTGGAACCATACGAGACTTTCGTTCAATCCAATCTATATCCATTTCTGATATGGATCCAAAACTGATCCAAACCGATCTAGAACATTCAGTCTGGTTCCAGAACAGGTCCAGACCAATCTGGATCCAAACCGAGAACCCGGATCTAGTTAGATCGAACTGGTTTACCTGACTCGAGTTTATTCAACCTGAACCGGTTCTACTTAAACTAGTTTCACTAAACCGGTTGGTCTGAACCGGTTCGACCCGAACCGTTTCACCCAAACTACTCATTTTTTTTTAACCTATCTCGGTTCGGTCTGGGTGCGACCTAGACCGACCCGATTCGGTCTGGGTCGCACCCAGGACGAACCAGCCTGTTTTTTTATTATTATTATTGTTTTTTTGAATAAAGGCTCGGTCTAGGTGCAACCCAGATCGACGGAGAGGGTGGAGGCTTACCTCTCCACTGTCGTCGTTGTCACTGGTAAGTCTCTCTCTCTCTCTCTCTCTCTCTCTCTCTCTCTCTCTCTCTCTCTCTCTCTCTCTCTCTCTCTCGATGCAGGGTGCAAAAGGAGGGCCTCTCTCTCTCTATTCCTCTCGATGCAGGGTGCGGAAGGAGGGCCTGCGTGAGGGTTTTTATAACCCTCACGTAGGGTGAGGGGTTGAGGATAAACCTCGCCCCCTTCCCACGAATTTCGGGGGTGAGGTTTATTTTCACCATTCTCAAACTCTCGAAATGGTTTTCCCAATTGGAAAATTGTTTCTTCTTTCTTTTTTTGATGCTTATCCCCTCCAACGACTACGCTGGAGGGGGGTTTACAATTCTACCCTCCTTAAAAGAAGTTTCGTCCAAAATCTTACCTGGAAACAATTGTGGAAATTATTCACGAATGTCAGATTCATGCTCCCAAGTAGCCTCTTTATTGCTGTGATGACTCCATCTAACCAATACCAGAGATAACTTTTTGTTTCTTAGCTTTGGCACTTTCGTATCTAGAATCTCTATGGGTTTTTCTCTCATACTTAAATCATCTTGCATATCTAATACAGTCTCGACTGTATCTAATATGTGGGAGGGATCTGGCACATACTTCTGTAACATGGAAACATGAAACACGTTATGAATTTGAGATAAGGAAGGTGATAAGGCTAAATGGTATGTTGTCTAACCAACTCTCGCGAGTATCTTAAAGGTTTATTAACATTTCCTCTTCGACCAAAATGCATCACTCCCTTAAACGGAGATATCTTCAAACATACGTGGTCACCTTGCTCAAATTCTAACTCACGACGTCTTTGGTTCTCATAACTCTTCTGTCGACTTTATTCTGTGCGAAGACATTCTCGAATGAATCTCACTTGGTCTGTCATCAGTTGAACCATCTCGAGCCCTAACAATTTTCTTTCTTCGACCTCATCCCAACACAAGGGAGTTCGACATCGTCGACCATACAATGTCTCAAATGGAGCCATGACTATACTTGCTTGAAAGTTGTTATTGTAAGCAAACTCCATCAATAGTAGAATATCATTCCACGAGTCACTATATTCCAAACTACATGCCTGAAACATGTCTTATAAGTCTGAATGGTTTGCTCTGACTGACCAACTGACTGAGGATAAAAAGTTGTACTCATTTTTAATTCTGTCCCCATTGCTTCTTGAAAATTTTTCCAAAATTGTGATGTGACTTCGAGTCTTTATATGAAATAATCGAATCAGGTACTCCATGGAGTCTAACAATCTCTCTGATAAACAATTGAGCCAATTGGTCACAAGAGTGAGTTGTCTTATAGGCAAAAAAGTGAGCCGACTTAATTAGCCTATCAACAATCACTCATACTAAATCCATCCAATTTTTCATCTTTGAAAGCCCTGAAACGAAGTATATCAAGATATCCGTCCATTTCCACTCAGGTATGGGAAGTGGTTGCAAAAGACCACCTGGTCGTTGGTGCTCAATTTTCACCTGTTGACATACTAAACACTTGCTAACAAACTCAGCTATGTCTCTCTTCATTCCACTCCACCAGAATGTATCTTTCAGATCTCGATACATTTTAGTGTTGCCAGGATGGATGGCATATCTAGAGTGGTGTGCATCCTCCAACAATTGATTTCTAAGTTGATCGTCCTTAGGAATGCACACTCTTTGACGAAATCTAAGAAGTTCTTGATCATCAACTTTGAATTCTGACTCCTCATTTTACAAAATCTTTTTTCTTATTTGGGTCAATTCTAGATCTAAGGGTTGCTTTTCCATAATTAGCTCCCACAATTCTGACATCATGGTGGTTTGCACGAATAACAATCGACCTAGTAAGCATTGAGCTTCTGCCTTTTGATGAGCCACCGAGGAAAATAACTCCCAATCTGCGAGTCTGGTCAGTGCTCCTACCTTTCTGCTAGAGCATCAACAACTACATTTGCCTTTCCGGGATGACATTTTAGCTCAAAATCATAATCTTTTAGAAATTTCAATCATCTTCTTTGCCTCAAGTTCAAATCTCTCTGCGAAAACAAATACTTAAGGCTTTGATGGTCGGTAAAGACCTCAAATTGTTCGTCATAGAGATAGTGACTTCATATCTTAAGGGCGAATACCACTATTGCTAGCTCCAAATCATGCGTTGGATAGTTGACTTCATGAGTTTTAAGTTAACGAGATGCATAAGCTATCACTTTTCCGTGTTGCATCAGAATACAACACAATCCTTTGTGAGAGGCATCGCTATAAATAGTGAAACTCTGGATCCAGAAGGTAAGACCAACATTGGGACAGTAGTCAAACGCTTCTTTATCTCCTGAAAATTTTGCTCACATTTATCGTTTCGTTCAAACTTTACGTCCTTCTTTGTGAGCTTTGTCATGGGAGTCATCAACAAAGAAAATCCTTCTACGAATCGCCAATAGTACCCAGCTAATCCCAAAAAGTTGTGAATCTCAATAGAATTCTTGGATCTAGACCAATTGGTAACTACTTCAATCTTTGCAGGGTCTACCATAATCCCATCTTTAGAAACAATGTGTCAAAGGAAGGATATTTGTTCTAACCAAAAAACACATTTAGAGAATTTGGCATAGAGTTGATATTCTCTGAGTGTCTGCAGAACTATTCTCAGATGTTCTCCATGTTGCTCTCTCGTGGTAGAGTATATGAGGATGTCGTCGACAAATACCACTATAAACTTATCCAAATAGGGTTTGAAGACCCTATTCATCATATTCATGAAGGCAGCTAGTGCGTTAGTCAGACCAGAAGGCATGACCAATAATTCATAATGGCCATATCTTGATCTGAATGTTGTCTTAGCCATATCTTCTTTCTTGATCCTCAACTGATGATAACCCGATCTCAAATCCAACTTTGAGAAGCATGTCGTTCCTTGCAGTTGATCGAACAAATCATCAATTATAGACAATGGGTATTTATTCTTGATGGTTACTGCGTTCAATTGATGATAGTCTATACACATGCGCAATGATCTGTCTTTCTTTTTAACGAATAAGATCGGAGCACCCCAAGAAAATACTGACGGACGAATAAAACCTTTCTCTAATAATTCTTGTAATTGCTCATTGATCTCCTTAAGTTCTGTAAGTCCCATCCGATAGGGAGCCTTTGAAATAAGCGTTGTTCCCAAAACTAGATTGATTTGAAATTCAATTTCACGATCAGGAGGGAGGCCTGGTAGATCTTTCGAGAAAACATCATCATATTCACGAACTATGTCTACATCTGATATTGTGAAGTCTTCTCTCTCTTCAGTTTTCATGTAGGCCAGGAATCCCATGCATCCCTCTTTAATATATTTATTAGCCTTTAGACAAGATATGATAGCTGACTTGGGTAACTTTCTAACACCCTGATATGTGAAAGTGGAAGTATGGGGTATTTGAAAGCTGACACACTTTCTTCTACAATTGATAGTGGCATGATGGTCCGTCCGACAATCAATACATACCCAAAACAATGTCTATATCTTTGAAGTTGAGTTGCAACAAGTTCACAAACAACTCAAAATTTTTATTTTTTACTACGTAGTTAGAATACACAGTATCCATAATGGTGGTTGGTCCTATAGGTGTCTCTACTAAGTAAGAAATACGCAATCGAGAAGGTGCCACTAGCAACTATTTTCCAAAAGCTGAAGAAGTGAAACTATGTGTGGCTCCTTAGTTGAATAATACATGAGCAAGAACACCAAAAATAGAAAGTGTACCTTCACCCACTTTAGGGTTGACAAGAGCTTCTTGAAGAACAGTTGCATAAGCACGACCTGGTACTGCCGGCTTCGACTTCGGTGGGGCGTTGCTTCTTCGATCAGGTTGTGGGCAATCATTGGCATAATGACCCATCTGCTAGCAGTTGAGACATTTCATGTTCTTCAAGTCACATATACCCTCGTGCCTCTGGAGACCACAAGTCATGCAGGTGTTGTCTGACTTGGTCGACTTCTGGATCTTTTGTCGCTTAGCTTGTTGATTGCCTGCATTCTTGACTTGCTTACCCTGGTTCTGACTAGGGGTTTGTCCTCCGTACTACCTCATGTTGTCTCGCTGGAATCTTTCTCTAGGCTGAAACTTCCTTCGAGAGGACTCTACCACATTGCCACCATTGTGTTGGGCCTTATCTTCAGTCTTGGGTTTTTTCTTTGCTTGGGGCTTCTCATTCGTTCTCATCTCCCAAAACTCGTACCTGGAGGCGTAGTCTACGAGTCGACTATATTTCTTTATTTGTTGTGGCCTGACCAACCTCAAAATTTTGAGCCTTAAACCCCTCTCAAACCTCCTGCACTTCTCTTTCTCATTCGCCACTAAGGACCAGAGAAATTTATTATCACTTAATTCATTGGTGCTTGTACAAAATTTTGTTACATATCATACAATATATATAAAAATCATTCATTTTATTTCATTCATAAATCTCATAAATGTACGAGAACATCACTAGTAAGGAAAGAAGAAATAATGCAATTCAAACAATATGAGTCGACTAAATGAACTAGCTAATCATAATCGTTCTTCAATCCATCTGAAGCATGGCCCGTTCCCTGTGTTCGTTTGAGCCTGGTGCTGTTGAATCTCAAGAGGAAAGTTCAGGTCGTACTGGGGCGAAGCAGGAATATAAGTGGGTGAGGAAGATATGTGGGTAGGTGTGGCAGGAGTGTATGTAGGTGAGGTCAGATTATCAATCGGGTCTTCATCTTCGCCTTCCGCTTATGAACTCCCTGATGTTGCTCGTCCTTTCCCAAACCGTGGGCCGCTTTGGTTGGCTTCTGCTGCCTGTCGAGCTGCTTCGACTGCTTGAAATATAGCTCTTCGAGTTTCTTCAAACAGAAACTCTCGGACTGGAGGTGGAACTCTTTGGTTGCCCCCCACTCATGGCAGTCGCATAGCTCGCTCGAGACATATGTCGTCCCCACGCGCTGGCCATATGAAGCCCTCCCTGAGGCATAAGGTGTATGTTCGGGGATGCTCTTCTCTTGATTCCTCCTCGAGCCGCCATCGAATTTCCCATCATCCGCCCACGTGTAGACCTTGCCCTCTGACACTTGAACTGACGAGTTCTATTTTCGTAAGGTGGTGGCTGACGCCCTTGAGTAGTGTAGGGGTATCTTGAAGGTAAGAGCCTCCATCCCCAATTATAGTATAGATTGAAGGAGGTTGTAGTGTCAGATCTCTAACCACTTGAGTCATACTTTTGATGACTCCAGTGGTCATCGTCATTGCAGCGATGAACTCCTCTCTCTCTCCGACGGGAGGCTCAACAAGGTCTTAAGCCATTGGGACTTCGTGGTTTTCTCGTTCGCTAGTCATTCCTAATCACACAATAATCTAATCACTAATGTGTCTTATCTGAGTAGAGACATATATCTTGTCATTGAATTTTGTTAAGAATGATGAACATTTTTCTGTGTAAACCTAGCTTTGATACCACTTTATAACACCTCGATCTGGAACCTCAGGAGTTCGAGTTCGGTTGGTATTACTTCCCAAAGGGAAAGAGTATAAAGTTTACACAGAAAAAACGTGATAAAAAAAACTTTTCATTTCATCCTCATAATCAACTTTCTCCTTACAATATTCATCATTCATAACAACAGAAAGCAAATTACATCTTATTCAATGACAAGAAAATGAAAGAGACCAAATACTCTGCCGGAAAAGGATAAGCAACACAAATCCTGATTGTGTCAATGCCTGAAACCTACAGTTGTAATTAACAAAATGGAGGTGAGTCTACAACACAGTAAAAAATAATTATAAGTAAACCAACAATTAACTTATATCTGTAATGGGCTATAAGCCCCTAATCTTAGTTTAGTTTTCGACACACCGCACATGTTTGTATATTTTAATTATCTCTATTATCAATCTCGAATACTCTCTCTCACACAACTATCACTAGGATGGTTAAACCGGTCATAGTCGTCTATGGGCGTAGCAACCCTGTAGAATACCCCAATTCTACATGTTGACCAGACAATGAACCATACAGTCCCAATGGTATCGAGACTACCAGGCACTACAGTGAACCACAACGGAGACCCCACCGATAGCTAGCGGGGAGGTCAAGCTCTTAATCTCGGTATGGTTCATGCTACATCCTAACCATGATGATTATCAACGATCCATGGTCCTCCAGAGTCCCAAATCAATGTGAGTGTAACCCAAAGTCATAACTAAGTTCACACGTTCAACCGCATTGTCAAATTCATAATTCACTCGCTCTCTCAGAAGTGATGTTGTGACTGATCACAAAATTTCATTCTTAATCTCATGATGACCTTAGAACTCACACCTTTCTCACTTAGCATGCAATGATGTAGTGTCTCTATATCGTTAAATCACATGCGGCCCACTCTCCGTGGTGGTTGCACTCTGGCCACAAACCAGGAAGCCCTTGCCATAGGTCGCCACTTTCAGGATTTAAGGGGTCATGCATGCTGAACTCAAAATATTCATTCATACAACATGATTGAACTAAATGTGACTCTAATATAAACATGGTCTCATCACAATGCATGATATTTAACGATCATATAAACATGTAATCACAATTCAATTTCTTTCTATCATGCATGACATATCATAGTTAACATGCATATCACAATAAATATGTACATAAATTAACTCATAATGTCAAGCATGAAATTTATGCATGTCATGGTCTCGCTCAAAACTATCATGCTAATCACATAACATCTGTAACACTACAATAACTAGCAACGTGAAAAAGGTTTATTAACATCTAAAATTACTTATAACATCCCTTACATTGACAATGAAACTTGTGCTCTCTCTGAAATCACGTCTCACGAATTCTATCAGTGTGATCTGGTTATTAAACCAACATAGTTGAATTAATTCATAAAACTTCTAATAAAATTACCAAAATACTCCCTTGATTTCTCTATTACTAATTTGACTGAATTTCATGGACCAATGGATTCTCCTCTTCAATACGAGTCCAATGCACTAAACCTCACTCAATTCCGAGTTCGGGGTGCAAAGATATGCCCATTTTACTAAAATGGATCTCGGATATCCAAATGGATATCTTGGTAAATTTCGGATTTTGGAACCATACGAGACTTTCGTTCAATCCAATCTATATCCATTTCTGATATGGATCCAGAACTGATCCAAACCGATCTAGAATATTCAGTCTGGATCCAGAACAGGTTCAGACCAAACTGGATCCAAACCGAGAACCCGGATGTAGTTAGATCGAACCGGTTCGACCTGACTCGGGTTTATTTAACCTGGTTCAGCTCAGACTTGAGTCTACCTGAACCGGTTCTACTTAAACCAGTTCCACTAAAGTGTTTTGGTCTGGACCGGTTCAACCCGAACTGGTTCACCCAAATCACTTATTTTTTTTCAACCTGTCTCGGCTCGGTCTGGGCGCGACCCAGACCGGCGAACTCGGTCTGGGTCACACCTAGACCGACCTGGTTCGGTTCGGGTCACCCCAGACCGACTTGGTCTCTTTTAAAAAGAGTGGAAGGGGCTGAACCCCTTCCGATTCCCTGGTGCACGGGCCAACCGTCGGGGCCGGCCATCGACGTCGGCTGGTCGTCGGGGCCAGTCGACCCCCCGCCCCCTCTTCCCTCTCCCTCTGTCATCAAAATTTTTTTTCTTGCAACTCACCGACAACAATGGCTGCCCCCCCCCTATTTGCTCAGAAAAGAAAGAAGAACGAAGAAGAAGATGGAGAGGGTGGAGGCTTACCTCGCCGTTGTCACCGGTAAGTCTCTCTCTCTCTCTCTCTCTCTCTCTCTCTCTCTCTATATATATATATATATATATATATATATATATATATATATATATATATATATATTCCTCTCGATGCAGGGTGCGGAAGGAAGGCCTGCATGAGGGTTTTTATAACCCTCACGCAGAGTGAGGGGTTGAGGATAAACCTCGCCATCCTGACCCCTCTCGAACTTTTGAAACGGTTTTCCCAATTAGAAAATTGTTTCTTCTTTCTTCTTCTTTTTTTATGCTTATCCCCTCGAGCGACTAGGCTGGACGGGGCTTTACATATAGTGTCATTGTACATGACTAAGTGAAAGTGGGGCAGTTGAGCTACATAAGATAGACCCCACTCTCGTGTTCAACACCAGCAATCTTATGTAGCTAAGTGGAATGGATTATTGATACTTATTTCTCTTTCATGATAAGAATGTTAAAACACTTGGTTTGTTTTCAAAATAGCGTGCGGAATGAAATATTTATTAGGCCTTAATTATTGGAAGGTAGCTGTCTGTAGAATTTATGATCAGATATTGGCCACTCGCCTACTTAATTGTCTCCTTACATGGTCTTCTTGCTCAACAATAGGGGTGTCAATGGGTTCGGGTTTGACCCAGACCCGAGACCTGACCTGTACCAAACCCTATAGGGTCAGGGTTTGGTGATAAATAAGAAGGTCCGATTACAATCCTGGTCAGACCCGAACAGTCCGATTGATATATGGAGCCAGTGTGATTTGTGAAATTTCATACCAGATCCGGGCTTGACCCGAGTTCCGACTAAGAATCACAAATTTTCAATGTTAAAAGGATAAAAAATATTATTTTACCCGGTATGGTGCAGGTTTGGTTCATGTAATCCTTATAGGATTCCGATATGGTTTCTCTTATGGTAGGTCTGATTGGACTCGCGTCTGGACTCAGTACCAGTATCTCAAATCTGGTCTGAGTCGGGTTCCACCTGGGTCGGTGCCAAACCCAACTCGTTGATACCCCTACTCAACAATGGCCTGTCATAGGACTTGCCTAGGGTTGGCTTTGATGCTTTGTCTTGAATGTCTAGACCGAACTACCAACTAGAGTCCTCCAAACCAAAGGTTGGTCTTTTTCCAAGTCCCTAGATCCCATAGTACACTTTCTTTCTTTTGGATTTTGTGTTTCTCATACATATGGGTGTATTTGTAATTTTTTTCAGACACCTACAAGTATGATAAAAAAGAAAGTTGGTTCCCCAATCTAACCACATATTGGGCATATATGTGGAACAAGGTACTCAAGAGATAGGAAGGAAAAGAAAAAGGTGAAAAAAAAAAAGACAAGGTGACATGAATTGATGTGAGCACATGGCTTTCCCTTAATATGAGGAAACACATGTGAAGATCCCTCCTACAAGTCTCTCTACCTGTTTGAATGGCATTTCTGACTCATGAAGGGCATAAGTGGGGGACAAAGGCCTCTAATTCCAGTTAACGGATCCTTTTCAGTGTCATTGTTATTATCATGATTGGGGAAAATTTTGAGAAAACAGAAATCATAGGAAGGGCATTTCAATAATTAAATAATAAAATATTAAAAAACAATTAAATAATTAAAAAAAAGAGGGTATAAATATGTTCATGCCACGGGTGCATGTCCCTTGCACCAAAGTGAAGCTGGATGTACTTTCTGTTGAACAAGGGGACCAGAGATTTTTACAAAAAGAATCCCATCCCTTGACATAGGATGTGTTTCATCCTAAGTTGATCTTAGCCGTCCAGTTGAAGCATTTGGGGGATTGGATCAGTCCACATTGAGGTGAAAATGTGGGCTAATCTTAACTGTTGATTGGACAACTAGGATTGAATGCATGAGGGAACCCATCCTATGTCAAATATATGAGTGAAACGGCTTTACACTAGTGTGAAAGGTATACTATAATAATGTACTTGCTTTTTTCCCTATATGAATGACACCTCTCTCTCATGCTTAATAACAAGTTTTACATGTGAATGCCATCTCTCTCTCTCTCATAGGCACAAAACATGAATTAAAAAAGCTTAGTTGAGAGAGAGAGATGCACGCGCACACAAATGAATTTTTTTTATGCTCAAATGCAGAAACACCAGTGTTCAAGGTACATTATAATAATTAATAATGTATAATTTCATTTAAAATTCAAGCAACCTTTTGTGATTTATCTTTTTCTCCCCTTAGTTTTATTTATGTAATTTGGTTGTAATGCATCTACTTGAACCTAGTCAATCAGGGGCATCAGGTCAAGGGCTTTGGCTTCTAAAATAATGCCTAGCTCCTGATTGTGATCCCTTTTTTTTTTCATTGAAAGGATGTTGATGTTCACATTTTAAATCACCAAATCTACTGGATGTCCCACCAAGTTGTATTCTTAAAGAACACTGTGTTGTAAAATGACAAAAAATAATATAAATCTTCACAAGTTTGCATCTATAAATTAAAGATAATTAGCTTGGTTCCTTCTGTCTCTTTTACAAGCACTCCATTTATGACATAAAATATCATGACCCAACTGGAAAGTCCACTTCTTTTGTTGACATAAGTAAACCTATGGTAGAATAATTAATCTAGTAACTGGGACATAAAGTATTAATAGCCTCCATGTATTCCAAGTGGCATCACCTAAAACCTATAAAATAATAAAAGAGGAATTGGTGGAGTTGTGTGCAAGTGCTTATAATGAAATCAGTAAATTGGGTGAAGGCAATAAAGTAATACAAACCTAGTCTAGAACCTAGAATGTTAAATGTTTTATAATCAAACCAATTTGTGGCACATGCCCAAAAATCACTCCAATAATGTGGAATTTAATATGTAAGAAGCCAACCATGAACCAAAAACTACTGGTTGCCACCCCTAGAATATGACAAATTATTTGTTTACCTAAGATTAGAAACTATAGGCCCTATGGGTACACATGAAGGTAATAAAATGTGTCTTCATGATCAAATATCTATTTAACAGGGCAAGGAATTTTGGTTGCTTAAAAATGAAGCTGTTGATAAGAATTTGCATGCTTATCTAGCAAAATCCTGAACAATATCTGCACCATGAATGTTGCTCTAGTTAATAAGGGAGGAACAGTTTATTGAAGAATCTAGACTGATCAGCAAGACAAGAAACATGAGATTTAAGAACCCATTGTCAAATCAAGTTTTTTTCGACAGAGAAAGGTGAGGTTAGGCAGAAAACCCTACCAGTTATACAATTATACCTTAGGATTTCGAACTTGTGACGTCTCAACACAAGGTGATGGGAACTAACTGCTCCTGCTACAGAAGCATAGCCCCCGTTGGTACTGTCAAATCAAGTTGGCCATGATGAACACTTGAAATATGCACACATATGGTACTGTTGTCGAACCATATTGTTCTGCAAGATATAATTGGCTTGTAAGTTAAAATTGATTGGGATCTGAGCCATGAAACATTCCAAAAGAGCAAGAATCTTGAGATATGTAAACATTTCCATGTGAACTAATAGTAAAGAAAAAGGAACAGGAATTAACAAACACATACAAGTACTTGGACAGACCAAGATGATATTGCATTTTACAGGATGCATGTTCACTTTATTAACTCTTGTGAGACTAGGGCTGGTAAGCGAGCCCACCAGGCTGAGCCCGTGTGGACTGTTCAGGCTCAGCTCGTTATGGGTGAACTCCTGCTCATGCTTTGCTTATAAGCTCATCACAAGCTGAGCCGTGCCCTAGCACGTTATGAATCGATCATGAGCTGGCTTTTTCCAAAAAAATACTGTGTTTTTTAAATTGTGATAATAAATATAATATGTAATATATGTATAATATTTATAATATATAATGCATGTAATAGGACATATGCGTATAAAGCATATAATATAAAGAGAGTAATGCTACGGTGATCCCGGAGCACCTACTCCCACCTTCTAAAAATCATAGTTGTGGGTTGCATCTTCCCAATCACACCTTATAGATGTACTTAACACAGTTTATTTGATAGAAAGCATGTTTTTTGGACATCAAAATAGGTTTTTTAAAGTCATGAAATTTCGGTATATTGTAAACCATTGATTTTTGAAGATCTTAGAAACCCTACATGTATATCATAGTCACATGATCCAAAACTTGTTTTTCACTAAATAATGATTTTAGATCATATCAATAGGGTCTGATCAATGAAAAAAATACTCAATTTTTAAAAATTTGAAGCTTCTATCAGGTGGGGAGTAGGTAGTCCTGGAGCACTCTATCATTACTATAATATAAAATATATGTAAAAATATAAAACATAAGTATATATATATATGGAATCATGATTGATTGTAAATACAGTCGGCCTAGCGAAGTGACAGAAACACTTTGTTTTTTGTCTCACTTCTAACACCATAGATGTGATCTACATGTTTTATTTAGTGGCCGGAATCTGACTTGTATACAGGTTTTTCGGTGATCTAAAGATCAATAGCTATGAAGGCACCAAATTTTCCTGGCTCATAAAAACATATTTTATCATCAAAAAACATGATCCAAGAGTCGGTTCCTACTAAATCGAGCTTGCTGAACACATCTATAAAGTTAATTGTGTCAAAATAACTCGTCATTGATTACAACATGATTGTATAGGTACAATCATTTGTAGAAAATCTAAATCCTATATATATTATATTTGGTACTAATGAAGGTAGGGAACTATTGGGCTGGAAATCATGGATGCAAGTTGTTTCGATACAATCTAACCAGGCAGATGTGTTCAACATGGTTTATTTGTTAAGGATCAATCCTTGCATGCATAGTGCTTCTTTGATGTAAAAATAAGTTTTTTTGAGTCATGAAATTTTGGTACATTGTGGGTTATTGATTTGTGAAGTCTTTTAAAATCCTACTTACATGTCACATTGATATGATTTAAAACCCATTTTGACTAAATAGACATTGTAAATCACGTCCATAGGATCTGATCTATAAAAAAAAAATCCTAAAATTATGAAAAAGGGCGATTTCTACTCAATAGTTAAGTACCTTCATTAGTACCAAACAATTACCCATATACTGATATATATATATATATATATATATATATATATATATATATATATATGTGTGTGTGTGTGTGTACACGTTCCTACACAAGCCAAGCCAAGCTGACTTGATCACTTCTTGTTCATGCTCAGCTAATATATGCTTTACGGGTGCTCATGGGTTGACTCAGTGAGTTCACTTTACCGGATGAGTTTTGGGTAAGTCTAGAGTTCACAAGCAGCTCGTTTTGCAGCCTTGAACTGGTGCAATCCCTTTTTGCGCCAGTAAAATGCATTTTACAATGGCGCTACCGTGCAGTAAAGCACATATTTCTTGTAGTGTTGGAAGTTGATGGTTGGAAGAGAAACTTGATTGTGAGAATTTTCTAATGGTACTCTTGCTAGAGAAGCAATCTTACCATGCCAATGCAACATCCAAGATACATGAGGTTGATAAAGGGACCACACCTTACGATCCAAGATGTATCATGGTAGATCTGTTTCCCTAGTGAAGCTACTTTGGTAAGTCTGTGATGTTTGTTAAGGTGGTTTAACTCCTATACAGTGAGAAGAAAGCAAAATAAATGGGACAAAAATGACACTGTTTGCGTACAAGGACATGATATGTTAAATTGGATGAACCCAATTCAGGACGTTGGCAGGTCCTGATCATAATCAGTAAAATAGGTGATATTTTGAAAATATCCTGATTTTATTGTGATCTTACCCAAAAATTACATGATACTTTCAAAATATCACTGATTTCTAAAAAATCACTTTTTATCTCATTTTCATAAACTCTAATATTTTCTATTTATATATTTATATTATGTGTACCAATATTTTCCTGACAATTTTTAAAATAAAAAAATTAATTTGTTATGAGATTTTCAAAGACCAATATTTGTGTCTATGGCCTTAGGGTGACCCACCTAACCTGGTGTGGGGAGCCCATGTGGGCAGTACTTAAGCTAGTTTTTTTAGTAAAATAAGCAGGACATTGGGGGATCTATCTTGGTTCAGGTTGGAAATGAACAAGTGTTGGTCAATTGAGTGAGCTTCACATCCTGCCTAACACCAACTCAGAAAGGCAGCCCTTAGTGATGGAAACAATGCATTGGCAGCTGAGAAATAGACCACCCAACAGTCAACATAGCAAACCTGTGGGCTGATGTTCCACATTCAATATAGCCCCAAGCCACACTAATGAGACATGGACCGTACCTAACAAATGTGAAGGTTACTTCCATTCTTACCAATAAAGTCTACACTGTCAAAATGGACATCACATGCATGAGACTGTTCGGTACACGTCTAGTAAGCTCACCATAAAAGAGATAGGTTGTACAAGACACTCTGAGCAAGTGCTCATTTATACTGTTGAGCTGAAAGAACAGTACCCTCCAATGCTTTTCTGTTGTACACTTCCTCCAATGGCGAGTAGTCTCAGTTTTCACTCTAGTTAAGGGTGAAATTGGCTGGATCTGGGCCTCATCATGTTGATCTGGGTCATGATCCAAACTGTAGGGGATATGCCTGAGTTAGGATAAGTATCCTATTTCCAGGTCAGACATATATGGGAATGCTAAATTCTATACTAATGGATCTTACATGCAGATCTGACTCATGGCCTACTTGGGCAAAGAAAAATAGTGGGTTGGATCTGAACTGGAACCAACTCAATCTACTGAACTGAACTGGATAGAAAATGACTAGGTAAGTGGTAAGCCTACAACCAAGTGCCATATGAAATTGGAGGCTAGCTATCTCTTGCTCCATGTGAAAACTTGGTGCGTCTATCGTGGTACTGACCATCATAACTTGTGGTACACACCCATAGTTTACATATGATCTGATTATCAAAAGCAAAAGCTAAACATGTCTTATTTACCATTTTGCCTGTTAAAGTTGAATCTAATATGATGTCCTGGGCCATTTTAAATCGACCTCACATTCAAGAATTGTGATCCGTTGATTTTCTTCACTATCATGAAATTTGAAGTTTATGGCATGTTAGAAATGATTTAGATCCAACTAGGGATGCACACTGAACTGAGCCGGCTAGGGCTCTCCGCTTTGTAAATGAGCCGAGCTTGAACCGGCGTATGAATCTCGGATGAGCTATCGAGCCGAGCTTGAATGACCTGTTGAGTCCGATAAAGCTCGACAGGCTCGATAAAGCTCGGTTCATTGCAAACCCAATCTATATAATATTTTTGCAAATAAAACCAAATGGTGATTGCTACTGTAATGAGCAGGGCATTAGACTTTTTTTCATAAGGTGTTGGGTTTGAATCTCGTCTTTTGCCATTTCCCGATGTTTGTTAATCTAGAAAAATTTTAGTATGTGTACATTTTTTTCAGTAACTATTTCAAAAAGGTGCTCTGGTTTAGTGGTTGGTCACTTGGTTAACGTTAAAGAGGTTGTGGGGCTCAGATCTCACCTCTGCAAATTAAAAATGTTTTTACAAGATTCTTTATCGAATACCATTGAAGCTCGGCTCGAGCTCGAAACTGAGCCAAATCTGGACAATGCCATACAAGCTCAGCTCCGAGCTTGAACAAAGACAATTTGAACTGAGCCGAGTTTGAACATCCCAAGTTCGGCTCGAACTCGGCTCGTGTGCATCCTTAGATCCAACATTTGGCAGCTAGATCCATGCAAACATCAGTATGCACCACTGTAGGGTATCGTGGTTCAGAACATCAAAATCAAGAGATTTTTTGCATGATATATAGTGAAACTTCTCGATAAACTGCAGTTCTACTGGGTGATCTTCTCAAATAAAAGCGACAATCAATGACCAATCATCTTTACAGTGGATCCAGGCTCGTCTATAACACTGGTAAAAGTATGAATAGCAAGCCCAAGCAGACTCGAGCCCACTGTTGGGCAGACTGACAGGATTTTGTTATGCCAAACACAGTTTAGGCATAAAATTTAGATGGTCGATGATCTGATCCGGATTCATTTCCCTGTACAATTATAAAAACAACATTTTCATAGAAAATGTGCTACACCCAGCACTACAAAAAAAATGCTAATTAGCGACGGAAATTTGCGACGGATTTTTTCCGTCGCAAATTTGTGATGGATCAGCGAGCGAAAACTATTTGTCGCTAACATTTGAAATATTTGCAAAATTAGCGACGGAAATAGCTCTGTCGCTAAATCCGTCACTAATTAGCGATAGCTTAGCGACAACATTTTTTCGTCGCCAAAACACTACGAAAAATGCTAATTAGCGACAGAATTAGCGAGGGAATTTTTTCGTTGCTAATTAGCGACGGATTAGGGACGGAAAAATTTCCCCGCTAATTCCGTCGCTAATTTTTTATTTAAACCGTCCACCTGAGGCACGAAATTTTCCCTCCCCCCGTTCCGCATTGAATCCCGACCGTCAATTTGGGCTGATGATGTCATCCTGTGCACAACCCTTATAAAAGGAGGTAAGGAAGGGTTCTTCCCCTCTTTCGAGCAGGAAAGCGAGAGGGCGAGGAAGTATGTGCTTGCGCGAAGAGAGCCGTCGATTTCTTTAGCTGAAAGATTCCTAGCCGTAGATCACCTGTATCTCTCTCTGTGAAAGATTTCGGTGCCCGCAGGATTTTTTCGGTGAGTCGGCAAGTGATGGTTTTCGACCGGTCGAGGGTTTTCCGGTGTAGGTATTCTAAAACAGTAAGTCTCTCTCTCTCTCTCTCTCTCTCTCTCTCTCTCTCTCTCTCTCTCTCTCTCTCTCTCTCTCTCTGCTTCGTCTTGGATTCGATTTTGAGAGATTTCTGATTTTCTCTCGTTTCGGTTAAGCTCCTTTTTTATTTTTTAACTTTAATTTTTATTTTTCTTAAGGGATCTCAGTTTATCAGTTTTTGGTTTGTTCTGTAGAAACGATCAACCTTCATGTAGTCACAGATCTCTCTTCTCTTTCTCGCCTAAATATTTCGTCTCCCTTTTCTCTGCAAGTTTTTGGGGCGTCACAAAATTTGTGCATTAAGCACCTGATTGCCCTCCATCACGCCATACGACCCATTCTCCCATCGTGACTAGCTCGCTGCGGAAGAGCGTCCCAACGCCGGAATGCGCCGGTTCTGTAAAAAAAAAATTGCTCCCTGCCGGAGAACGCGTCGGCAGCGAGCAAATTTTTTTTAATTGTTTTTTAAAATTTAACGACGGATTAGCGACGGATATTATCCATCGCTAATTTAAAATAGCAAAGGACTCGCGATGGATCATATCCGTCGCAAAGTAGCGACGGAATTAGCGGCGGATAAGTTCTGGCACTACTTAGCGTCGAAAAATTCGCGATGAAAGTTATCCATCGCTAAGCCGATGCTAATCCGTCGCTAAACAGGTTAGCGACGGATTAGCGATGGATTTAGGTTGTCGCTAATCCACAGGTTTCTTTTAGTGCAGGTGAAAAAGTAGCATCAGTCGAACATTTCAAGATTGAAATTTAAATATGGAGAAATGTGTAGCTTCTAGACCATTTCTCTCTTAGACCATCCTAGCCTCTATTAAAAATGTAGTTGAATGCGTTTTTACTTAATCCAGACCCAGAGCCGGACCTGTAAAGAGGCCAATGAGGCTTGGGCCTCAGGGCTCTTGGGCCCAAAAAAAATTTAGGGGCCCATTGTTTAGGTAGTTTATATAAATATTTTATATATTTTTATTTAATATAATATAAATATTTAGAATATTATATTTGTTTAATGTCAATGCAAATTTTATTGTTATTTTGATTCTTTAAAAAAAAAATGGAGGCACTGCTCCCGAACTCCTACTATTAATAGGGGGCCCATTTTTTCCCTCCGCCTCAGGCCCCATAAAACACAGGTACGGCTCTGTCCAGACCTATAATTTATTCACTAAAAACCATGCTATAGATTGAATCAATTTAACAAGAATTCTTAATTTTTAGTTAATCAAGTTTTTAGTATAACGTAAACTGCCGATTGTTTTGTTGAGCTAAAAATACGTATGAAAAATGTTTAAACTAATATATGTTTTTTATTAAACAAAGTATAGAGATCACATCTATGAGTTTAGATTAAGCAAAAAATACATGCTTGCATATTTTTTAAAGAGGTATAAATGATCTAAAAGCTACACATTTCTCTTAGTATATGAACTCGTTCAATAAAATGTGGTTGAGACCCATATACAACCCAACTTGCTTTCTTTAGCACTGTGGTCTGAACAACTTAAGTCATGTCTTATATGATAACAAATGGACCGTGGTCCACTCTGTATTCCTTATGAGAAAAGATGTTAGCCTTAAGCAGCTTTCTTTGGATCATGATGTCGGTTATATCTCACAAACACAATTAACATGTAAAACTGAGCAATGTAGACACCCATAGTTTTTTTTCATCAAGGGATCAAGTAAATACAGGACATAAGTGAATGCATGTCCCACAACCTCGCCCCAAGGGGGGTTGGAGTAGTGGGGGGGTGTTGGGAAACAATATGCACACAACCGACGAATCAAAAAACAAATAAATGGGAAGAAAAAAATGAATCAAACCATATGAGAAACAAAGATTTACGTGGTTCAGCAAGAATTGCCTATGTCTACGACCGCACTAAAACCTCGTTATTCGATTATGAGATACGTTACAAAGGATGGATGACCCTCTTTAAATAGAGAAAGCCAAAGAGTGTTACAATAATTCTGCAAGTGCAGTATGGATATTACAAGGACTCTTGTAGTCGGACCCTACAAGAAATCTAGGATAAAATTATAAAATTACCCTTCAAAAAAAATTAGTGCAAGTATAGGATTCATATCTAAGTAGAGAACATGATCCACACTCTTCCAACAGGGTGGGGCCTTGGCTACTAGACGGGTAGTCAAGGTTCGATTCTCATGAGCATCACCACTTTGCGCAAGCCAATGCCTAGCATAGGCCCCGGGGGCAGGGGTCATAGCCTCGAAGTTTTATACAGCAGGCTGAGCCAGCGCGATCAGGTCTTCGTGTCGGATGCAGCTTTTTTATGTTATAAATTCAAAAAAAATGTCCCACAACCTCTAATTAGCCACAAAAGGAAAAAAAAGTGGTAGAATAGCACGTGCATCAACAAACAAAATGAAAGAAGAAACATGGGAAATCCAAATATGCAAATCTAAATATCACATATTAGTCTTAATTATAACCAACCTCAAGAATTTCAAAAACATAAACTTTTTTTTTGAAAGGCAAGCTGAGGTTAAGCAGCTAGTTATTAATCAACCTTACCATTAATTGGGTTTTGAACTTGCAACGTCCCAATACAAGATAATGTGCACTAACTGCTCCTACCATACAAGTGAAGCCCCATTGGTTTTAAAAACAGGAACTTAATTTGCGAGAATTTCTATACTACTTATAAAAGAAGAATCAAGGGTAGTGGTGGAGCAAAAATTTCTTCAGTTGTAACATTTTGAAAATGACAAAGGTCATTATTAGGGCATTGTTATCACTTCTTATTTTTATGAAAAATACACTCACGCAACTTTATGCAGAATGACTAGATTAGTTTTCTGGTTTTCTTGTCTTTTACTAATTTTTGATGGTTTTAATGTCTTTTACTTTTGTTTTCCTTTACTTTTAAGGAGACAAAAAAGCAATGTTCTCATGGAAACCAAAAAAAAAAAGCACCTCTTTCTTTCTTTCTTTCTTTTTTAAGGTAATTTCCTGTTGCAAGCCCACCTTTTACCTGAAATTTCATGGCAGATAACACTTATCCTGAAATTCTTTATGGATCTACCTTTTTTCTTGGCAATAGACAAAATAATAAATTAGGTTAACCATGTGTCAACTTTTGAAAACAATTTAAACTGTTTTAAAATACATGTTTTAACCTTATTCATAACTTGATTACCCTTCTAAAAAGGCATATACCATTCTTCTTAAACGTTATGAGCTTAGTTACACTTAAGTCCCTTATATTTTGAGAACTTATAAGTGATTGAAACGGATTAGAGTTAGATCTATTTTTGTATCTACCCATATCTTAATTTTGCATAAGATTTGGCCAAATGTGGTTCAAATCTAGGATAAGTATAACTCGGTAAGCACCAATCCATGATTCAAGATTCAAACGGATCTCAACACGTGTGAAAGCTTTTCATGGGGATGCGTCCGAACAGAACTCTGAGAAATAAAGTTTTTTGGATTCGTACGCTCTGTTTCGACAGTGACGGTCCAAAGGAAAATTGTGCGTGACTTGCACACTTTTCCAACGAATCTGAAATTATCATATTCAAATCTGAAATGTCTGATCCACTGACTCAGAACTAGATCAGTCGGACTGGTCTTCGACAAACTTCCCGAACTTGTCAGGCAGTCTGTTTGAAGGGGTTTTCAACCCCTCAGATGATGGAGTTTCTGAAAACTCAACAGACGAATTAAAGGTTGGATCGAGACCTTTCCAGAAAGCTAAAATTCTGATTTGGCAATCCTATGGGTGTCTATGGATTTTTGAAGTTTCTGATCTGTTAGGTTTCAACTGTCGTAACCCATGATAGAAGGTTCTATATGGTCACTCGAATCACCCCAGATTCAGGCACTCAAATGAGGGATTCAGAAGAAACCTCAAACTTTACTAATATGCAGACAGATGTCAGCTAACCCGACCAATTTTTAATTTTAGAAATCATGCAGTAAAACTTCAGATATTGAAAATCAAAGCAACCTATGAAGGATTCTACAATAGGTCATTTGCATGCTCATTTATTAGTAGGTGTAGAAATATTAACTCTTTCAAACTACTTATAAGATGATTTAGAAAAATTTGTAAACATGAAAGTTATAGATCTCTGTCTTAACTTTTCACAGGATCAAACAGATTCAATTTTTATGAAGGGGATTGTGAGAAATCTTAAAAATACAAAATGTTGTTCGGAGCATTCTGGACTGAGCAGGGATTGACAACTCTGTCCACCAGACAACTTGACAGGGATTTTCAAGGATCTTGTGGGCCAAATCAGGCCAAAACCTCAACAACAAAGTTGAATGTCTATGTCTTGACTTTCCAGAAAGCCCAAGAACACCAAAATATAACCCATATCTTGGTAGATACGGTCGATTATTTAGAGTCATCTCTGACAACTCTAAAATCGAGATGCATTTCTTGACAGAAATTAAAAACCACGATTTGTAGGATGTTAAAACAACTTCAAAAACTCTCAATAACATAAAAAAATATATTAAAAATTGTATTCAATACACATCAATAAACTATTTGCAGAGTACAAAGATCAGAAACATCAAGATCAAAGCATAAAAATAACAAGAGGTCAAGGGATGCAAACACAGTTTCGTAAAGAAGATGGTGCGGTTATGCAGCAGCCAACACCAACACTAGAGCGTAGAAGGTGGAAAGTGCAGAGCCCTCTAGCCGTGGACATGACTCTTGCAGCAACTCGGGCAATGTGACCTTCCTCAAACGAATCTCCAAACACACACCAAACTTCAACTCAAGTTTTCCTTTCACCTTCTTCTTCGATGCCGTTAGTAGGCAATTTGTTTAGGATTTTAACGGCTTAACTGAGTTGAATCAAGCCAAATTGTAAACAATAAACTTGTAGAGCAAGATCTTAGCTTTCCATCAAACTAAAGATCGTGCAATTTAAACCAGTATCTAGGGAGATACGATCAAAATACAGGAATTGTGTTCACCCTTCAAACAACATCTTTCCCTCTCATCACCATTTCAATTTTTTTAAAAAGTTAGACAAAAGGCTCCTCACTAATTTTTCTGCTGAAATTTAAGGGGCATAAAGAGAGTAAGTCTCTCATTGTCCACCTGAGAGGCAGCCTCCCTTGAGGCCAATGAGAGAGCTTAATTCAAGCAAGTTTTAGCTCTTATTGCACCTCAAGTTGGCCCAATGATACAACACCCTTTTGAATTAATTGGACCAGTTGGGCGGCACATCAATTACGCCCAATGAGGATGGCTGATGTGGTTGGTCAAGAGAAGCTTGAATATTATTGACCCAAGTTCATATTAGTCTAGCTCTAGAGCACCAATATGGATTCAGGTAGTGGTATTGGATCTTGTTACAAGATCCAATACTCAAACTAGATCTTTACACACATATTACTTTGGATCCAACATTAAAATTATAAAAAATAAAAATAAAACTATCCAATTACCCCATACACCCTCTAGTGTCACAAAAAATCCTACAGGGCACTAGAACTATCTAGATTCATAGAATCTGACACCTAAAAAATAAAAATAAAATAAATAAAAAGTTACATAAAATAAAATACATAAAAAGCATAAATGATTTCAAACATACAAAATAGAATCAAACATAGAAATACAATTTCTGAGAAAAAACAAAAATATCCCAAAAATTAGAACATGATATTTAAAGTGGATATGGGTACGTGGAGATCCAGTTGAACCCAGATGGTCTTACATGATTGGATCTACCACAGATCGCATCCTGAATCAGATCTGATGAGTTGGATATGGATCCAACTTGTCTTCAATGCACGGACCCTCAGGATGTTTTGCGTCAATATTTTTTGGTTAACCTGACCTATTTTTTCATAAAAATGTCAATAGTTATAATTTTTTCTTGGTGTACCCATATTACAAGGTGAAATCAGTGAGAATTGGATATATGTCTAAACTTAAACCAATATATAAAACTGGATCTAACTGGTATCTGGGTTGGATAGTTAACCAGTATATTTGGGCTTAGATAGTTAACCAATATATTTGGGTGTCAACAGGTTAGATAGGTTCAGATCCAGCAGCACCAGTTTGAATACGGGTTTGGACCCACATAGATCCAATGAAGGCCACGCCTTTTGTTTTACCTTTTTTCGAGTATACGAAGCTTGTTGGCTTTCCTTTCAGTAACCACTCATGACCATTGCTTGAATGATTTTGTTGCTTAGTTTTCTCATTTGCAAGTAAACTTCATAAAGGGGATATCAAAGTTTACAAACTAGGGCTATCATATTACATTATCATGATACTCCATTTCACAGATCCAGTCAACAGAAATAAGTTCAAATGGAAGATAAAAAATTAAGAGTTACTATTTTGATAAGCTTGATAAAAGCAAAAAGAATGTATGCCTTATCTTTCAAGAGGTTAAGAAATAACAACCCATGCTCCAGTAAGATAAAAAGGGCCAGTTTATCCCAAATGTTTGTATAATTAGCCACAACTTTAGATCACAATCCCACTCATTTTCATGCACACACACTTTCATTTTAGAAGCTTTTTAGCAGATTAAAATTTAAGCAAATCATTTTTTTCTACATCATTTAAAAAAAAAATTCCCATTGTTGGTTTTAGTGCTTACTAGGGGTGTCAACGGGTTGGGTTTACCTAGACCCAACCTGAACCAAACCCTATAGGGTTTGGGTATGGTGACAAATAAGAAGACCCGATTAAGACCTGAATCCAAACCTGAAGGTCCAATTTAATACATGGATCCGGGTATAGTTTGTGAAATTTTATATCGGACCTGACCAGAGTTCTGATTAAGACCTGTAAATTTTTAATGTAAAAATGATAAAAAATATAGTTTTACCGGGTCTGGTTCATGTAGTTCTTATCGAGTCTGGGTATGGTTTCGCTTATGGTGGGTCTGATTAGACCTGGGTCCGGACCCAATACTATACCCAAAAATCAGCACCAAGTCTGGTTCCATCTGGGTCCGAACCAAACCCGTTGACACCCCTAGTGCTTACCATCATACAGAGTAAAATCTATGTACACGCTGCCATTTTGAAAAGATTCATTGAATTAAAAGCTGTCACATGAATATGGCAGTGGACACGACCATATTTGTAAAGTTTCTAATATGAATACCATGCAAGTGAAAAGATCAGGTGCAATATGATTCCACAAATATTTGTGTATTAAGCACCTGATCACCCTTCATCTTGGGGACAGGCCTCAGTTGTAAGGCCAAGGCCTGATGGAGGGCAATCTGGTGCTTAATGCACAAAAATTGTGCCATGTGATTGCACCGGACTCACCATGAAAGGGGATGCAGAACAAGAGTCAAAATTAAGTGTTCGGGTGTAACATAGATTAAAGTATAAAATACAAGTGACATGTTTCCTACAAGTTTTTAAAATACACTATGCAAGTCCAGTGGCGTAGCTAGGATTCATGTGAGGGTGGGGGCAAACAGGGTGTAGGAAAAAAAAACTGGTTTGATAGTCGGGGGTTCGGGGGCATCGGCCCCGAAAAAAAAAATTGAGATAAAATAAAAAATGGCTACAATTATTAATAAAAATCTATTTCATATGGACAAATCAAACTATTTGCTGCAGTCAGGGCTGGGCTAGGACTGGGCTTTTACAAAAAAAAAAAATTAACTGCTTCGGGAGGCTCCACCTATGTGCAATGGGCACCCACTCTCCTGGTCCTCCTCTACGCACAGATCACGATTTGCAACCTTGGTGTGTGTGTGGTGGTGGTGGTGGTGGTGGGGGGGGGGGGGGGGGGGGGGGGGGGGGGGGGAAGGGCTTCATGTTGGACGGAGTTCTGCGACTGGATTGAGCACGACCTCAATGGCCCTAATGCTGCTGCATTTCCGGTTCAATGTATTTCCTAGATCTTTATTCTTTGCTTGGTTGATGTTATATGACAGGGCACAAACTCGGCTCCATCTCCATCGCACAGGCATGCAGTTCCCTATTAGATGTTGCTCATGTGTTTCAGAAGAAGAATCAGGTTACCACCTGTTTTGGGAGATCCTTTCAACTTGCTGGGGTAAATTGGCTCTTGAACCTCGGAAACAGTCTTGGGGAACTGATCTTCTTAGAGGACCCACCATAGTTTGCCCCAAAAATTGTCAGAAGCCGGAGCGAGAAGCGATTCGGAAAGCGAGGCAATTTCAAAATTTTAAGAAGCGAGTAGCGTGAAACTACTTAAAAAAGAACCAAAAATCATCTCGGAAACGACCTAAGAAGCAAACCAGAAGCGACCTAGGAAGTGAAAGAGAAGCAAAAAAAAAAAGGAAAAGTGAGCTTTCCCTAAATGAAAAGCGTGCTTCCTAATTTTTTTTACGCTTTCTAGGACGTTTCTAAAGTACGACGTTTCAGAAAAGTGTGCTTCCCCATTGTCTATGGTGCTTCCAGTAACTCTGGTTTGCCCACTAAAAAAAAATGGTTGTTCATTTGGCGTACTTGTATAACGATGACTTGGTGGTTCATATGAAAGGACCCGAATGCCAGAGTTGTCAACGATAGAAGCTTTCTATATTGCTGGGTCTAAATAGGGGTTCCAAGACTGGTTGAAATTTCTGTAATCCACAGATCTCCGTCTCTTTGACTCGTTGGTAATTGATCTCTCGTCGATGACCTTTTCTGTATGATTGTGAATTGTTGGTTTTAATGAAACGTTTTCCTTTATCTCAAAAAAAATAACTGTTGAAATTACTTTGGTATATTTGACATGTACTCATTACTGAAGAAGACAGCTTGTCCACAATTAGCAGGTGTCTAAACACAAAGACGGGATGCTGATTATTTTTACCTAATGTTACGGGCAGTAATTTTACAGGCCTTTCCAAACTTGTTAAGGTATCAACTCTCCTGATAATATTCAAAAAAAGAAGTCTGTAAAAGAAAAATACTACGTTGAACAAACCAAAGTTCTTGTCTTTAAATGCCTCAAGCTTTTCAAAGAAGCATTTGCAGAATATGAAGTATGACATTATCACTTGGTAATTGTTTTATGTTACATGTTAAAATCAATAGGGTTATTATATATGTCACTAATCCAACATCCAAAAGCAAATAAAATCCATTGAAGTAATTTTCTTATATATGAAAGTGCATGTGTGATATCTTTATCTATATACACACATCACTTTCATATATAAGAAAAATACTTCAATGGGGGCTCCACTTGTCTAGAAGGAGCAGCTAGTGCACGTCACCTTGTGTTGGGACGGTGCAAGTTCAAATCCCAATGATATCTTTGTATAACTGGTAGGGGTCTGCCTAAACCCAGGTAGCCTTTGGGTTTAACATTTGGTGCTATTAAAAGCACAAAACTATTGAGCTGAAAATCATAGGTTCAAGCTTTATCTACTTAATCTGACCACATAGATGTGCTCAGCATGGTTTGTTTACTAAGGATCAAACCTTGGATCATGTTATCTCGATCTAAAAAAATGTTTTTTTGAGTAATGAAATTTTAGTGCATTATGGTCTATTGATTTTTGAAGCTCTTTAAAACCTACTTACATGTCATATTCTCATGATTCAAAACTCATTTTCTACTAAACAAACCTTGTAGATCACATCCATAAGGTCTGATCTAGTAAAAAATTCAAGTATGAAAAAGAAGGTTATTATACTTGATAGTTTTGTGCCTTCAATAGCACCAAATACATATACACAATATTATGGAATGTGATGCGCTAAGATGTGTATGTGTCATTTGTAGAAGTTACCCTTTTGACAATTTATCTCTTGCCAAGTAATCCATGATATTTCATCATTTTTTAGGACCTTGTGTCAATCTAACATTACCAATGAAGAAAGAAACATAAACACCCACAAAGCCCTTAAAATCCAAGGCCTAAGAAATGTAAGAGAGTCGAGCAGAATAGTCTGGAAAGTCATAGCTATACAGTATAGAACGCTACCCCATATTCAAGTTCATTGAGTTTTTCACTAATGATAGGATGAGAAAATCTTATTCCATCGGGAATGGAAACACAAAAAATTATTTCATAAGTGGTTTTCTTTTCACACTAGAAAATTTCAAACTATCTCAAAAAAGACGACAGTTTGTAGAATGTTAAGGAAAATATAGTGATAGTGAAAATTAAATTGTCAACTTCTATAAGCACTAACGTCAACTCCTCTTTGCTTCAAAAACTCCACAGCCTCAGCAACATCCTGCAACAGAAGTGTGTAACTCAGATCCAGCACACAAGACAAAAAACAAGCATGTTCATCAAGATAGAAGGTGCTCATGTTAATCATGAAGTAGCACACCTTCAGAGGCAAATGAGGCATAAAATATAAAACATATTGACGCAAGTAAATTAAAACATCAAGTCAATGGAACATCCAATGTAATATCATGTTAAGCCCACTGCACTAATTACATATGAACTAGTAGAAGGTTTCCATATGAATGTAACAACTGATCATCTTTGAGAATAAATAGTGCAGGAGACCTGTGAAGCGGACACAGTTTCACGCAGTTTTTATATTATCCCTTCACAAAACCCATGCAATGACAGTAAAAGATGTTAACAATGATAAAATTTCAGACAGACTTGAAAAGAAGGTTAGTTAAATTATCTCCTATGTCTCAAAAAAACCAAGCGCTAAAATAACGTGGAAGCATGGTGCCATGTGCAGAAAAGAGACCTTGTCAGGTTGATGAACCACCTAACCAACGAACTTGTATCAGATGGACCTTTTGTGCTTGTCATTTCAACAAGCATTAGATTGTGTAGCATCTAAGTCTAATATGTTGTCATGGCAGAGAAGATTACAGCATCCAAGTCCTAAATTTTGTCATTTCTTCTACTGAGGAAATTCATTAATGATAGTCAAAAACCTTTCATGTAATGACTACATTTTTAAAAAGATTTGTAAACCACCTTTACTTCTAGAAACACTATTTTCACTTATCCTTTTGATATTGTATATATTGAAGTCTAGGGAACAGTGTTTTGACTTTTGCCTACTACATAGTGGTTGAAGATGAATTTTCCTGATATACTGGGATGTATTCGTTAAAACTCATCCTTATTTCAAGAAACAGTTCAAAACTAATACTGTTTTTTTACACTCAGATTCAGGAGAAGAATATGTAGGAACATTCAAACGTATCTCTCTTCTAATGAAACCGTACATCAAAGATCTTGCCCCAACCTCCCCAACTGAGATGACCGTGCCCATTTTTTCTCAAATAGAGAAAAGTAGAACATGCTATAGTTTACCTAATTACCATATAAACTAAACACCTTATGCTACTCTTAGAAATATTACCCCAATTGAGAAATGTATTAAATCAACACCCCAGTATTTCAAGCAGGCACAGGCTTATGCACAAAGTATCGAGAAAATTGTATCCAACAGTTAATGGAGGATTCTGAATACAACAACAACAACAACAACTACGCCTTCATCCCAAAACAATTGGGGTCAGCGATATGAACCAAAAAAGAAATTCATTTTGGGTCTTCCACATGAATCCTTTTCCTCCAATCATTTCTATCCAACGCCATGTCCTCGGTGAGGTTCAAAGCATTCATATCCTTTCCTATCATCTCCATCCAAGTCTTCCTAGGCCTACCCCGACCTCTTTTAACTAATATATTTTCCCATTTCTCCAACCTTCTAACTGGAGCATCATTAGGCCTTCGCCGAATATGTCCAAACCACCGTAAACGATTCTCTCGCATCTTATTTTCAATGGGTGCAACACCTACCTTCTTACGTATCTCTTCGTTCCGAATCTTATCTTTTATTGTATTTCCACACATCCATCTAAGCATCCGCATCTCAGCTACACTCATTTTTTGAATATGATGTCTCTTGGCAGCCCAACATTCCGTACCATATAGTAAAGCGGGTCTAATAGTCGTCCTATAAAACTTTCCCTTCAACCGCAATGGCATTCTACGATCGCACAGCACTCCAGTAGCACTTTTCCATTTCATCCACCCAACCTTTATCCTATGATTTACATCTCCATCAATTTCTCCGTACTTTTGAATGATGGATCCCAAATATTTGAAATAATCATTCACCGGTATATCTTGCTCACCAAGCTTCACTACACTCCCATCACTACTTCGTTGCTTACTAAACCGACATTCCATATATTCAGTCTTACTCTTACTCAACTTAAAACCTCTAGCTTCCAATGTTTGTCTCCATAATTCTAACTTAGCATTAACCCCAGCTCTAGACTCATCAATCAAAACAATATCATCAGCAAACAACATACACCACGGTACATTTTCTTGAATTGATCTCGTAAGCTCATCCATCACTATCGCAAATAGGAAAGGGCTTAAAGCAGATCCTTGATGTAACCCAACCGTTATCGGAAAATTGGTTGTCACCCCTCCACAAGTGCGGACATTGGTTACTACTCCTTCATACATATCTTTAATTATACTAATGTACTTGAGAGAAACACCTTTCTTCATCATTGTCCACCAGAGAACGTCCCTAGGTACTCTATCGTATGCCTTCTCTAAATCAATAAAAACCATATGCAAATCTTTGTTCCTCTCTCTATATCTTTCAATAAGTTGTCTAAGAAGATGTATAGCTTCCATAGTTGATCTTCCAGGCATAAAACCAAATTGATTCTCCGATATCATGACAACCTTCCTCAACCTAGACTCAATCACCCTCTCCCAAAGTTTCATAGTATGACTCATGAGTTTTATACCACGATAGATTGTGCAATCTTGTATATCACCCTTATTCTTATATAAAGGCACCAAAGTACTCTTCCTCCACTCATTAGGCATCTTATTTGTTCGCCAAATCAAGTTAAAAAGATTTGTCAACCATTCTAAACCTTTCTCTCCCAAGCATTTCCAAGCCTCGATAGGTATACCATCTGGGCCAACTGCCCTTCTTGATTTCATTTTCTTCAAAGCCTCTGCAATTACTTTCTTTTGAATCTTGCGCATGAAGTCACGAATAAGATTCTGAATGCCAAGTGAAAATCCTCCAGTATAACTTGCAGAAGGCTTCAGCAATTGGCAGTAAGTTCAATCAAATGGATGCTACTCTTTGATAAGAGAAAATTGAGAAGTTTGAAGGTCAATCCCTTAATAGAGTATACCAATTGAGGGCAAGCAAATTTTCTTCCGATTCAGGTTCTCATGATTCATCCACCCACAATCTATCCAACTTGATCCCTTGTTTTGATGGTGAGGTACTATGAGGACTCACATCATATGGCCCAAGACCAAAATATTATTAATATCTGCTTCCATTTAAAGGAAGCAGCTTTCTAGTGGTAACAATGGATCAAAAAGGCTCACAGGTAAGACATGCCCTCAACAACATGACATCGTACTATATCTCCATATATTGACTGTCTAAGAGGATGGAAAAAATAGATGGCTTGTCATTTTCTATCTTTGGAGAAGATATCTCACCGTCCAGTTATTCATTGGGTTTCTGGAAATTCTTTGGATACCTAAGGAATTGTGAGAGGTCTATATTGAAATGAAATGGGGATCTTCGAAACACGAGCTTAGATTAACAAGAGCAAGTGTCAAGAATGACACTAAAGCATAACCCTTAAAAAGGGTATAACTGGAAACAAAATAAAAATAAAAATGTATTCTTTATTGATATGAAAAACCAATTGCTTAAGAAGCATTGGAGTAAAATACAAGAGGGGCTGCACCCCTTTATATACACAGCTGAAAGAGGACTCAATAGAGCTGTTGGGCACAGTCCAACAGCTCTATTTAGAGCTGTTGGAATGTGTCAATCCAACAGCTCTATTAAGAGCTGTTGGACTGTGTCAGTCCAACAGCTCTATTGCTAGTCAAGTCTGGACAGGACTTGACTAGCAACAGTCATTCTAGTTCAAACTGAACTAGATGACATAAAGACAAAAAATAAAAATAAAGGAAAAAAATGAAAGAAATGAAAAATGTATTTATATATATATATATATAATAATATAATATTATTATATATACATATATGTACAGTTTTACATTTTAACACTCCCTCTCAAACTTACGGTACAATGAGCGAAAGTTTGTCTAAGAGAAAGTGAAATCGGGGAGCAGCAAGAGGCTTTGTAAAGAAGTCTGCTAACTGATATTCTGAAGTGACATATGCCAGATCAATTATCCCGTGTAGATATTCCTCTCTGACGTAGTGACAATCCATTTCGATGTGTTTGGTGCGTTCGTGGAATGTTCTGTTACTGGCAATATAGATCGCACTTTTGTTGTCACAACACATTTGTGAAGCCTTTGTTGCTTCAACTCCCATGTCAGCAAGCAATCGTCGGAGCCAAACTACTTCCATGGTCGTGGTTGTCATGGCTCTGTATTCAGCTTCGGTGGATGAGAGAGATACCTTCTGCTGCTTTTTACACCTCCACGAGATTAATGATTCCCCTAAAAAGACACAAAAGCCAGTGGTTGAGTGTCTGTTATTGGGATCACCTCCCCAATCAGCATCAGTATATGCAATTAAATCAAGAGAAGAGGAGGAAGATAAGAAAAGTCCTCGTGAAAAAGAGGACTTGATGTATCTGATGATACGCATGACTGCTCCCATATGAACAGAAGTAGGAGCATGTTGAAATTGACTTGCTGTATGAACAGCATGTGCTATATCTGGTCTGGTAATGGATAGATAGGAAAGTGCCCCGACAAGCTGTCTGTAAGGAGTAGGGTCTGCAAGAAGTTCTCCATCATCAATCTTCATTTTAACATTAACAACTTCTGGAGTGTCGACTTTCTTATCATCAGTAATACCAGACCTGAAAACAATATCAAAAGCAAATTTAGTCTGAGATAATAAATATCATCTAAGAGAATAAACAACTTCAATGCCTAAAAAATATCTCAACAAACCCAAATCAGTCATTTCAAAATGGGATTTAAGAAGTGTTTTGATTGTTTCAACTCCCTGTTTATCGCTTCCGGTGATGATCATATCATCCACATAGAGAAGAAGCACAATGATCCCTGCATCAGAATTCTTAATAAACAAAGCAGTGTCAGTTAAACAGAATTGAAAACCAATATCAATCATAACACGACTAAACCTATCATACCAAGCTTTTGGTGCTTGTTTAAGTCCATAAAGAGCTTTTTCTAAGCGAAGGACTTTACCCTTAGGAATACTTAGACCAGGAGGGGGTTCCATATATACTTCTTCAACTAACTTTCCATTTAAAAAAGCATTTTTGACATCCATTTGAAAAATAGACCATTTTTTGATAGAAGCTAAGGCAATTAAGGTTCGGACAGTAGTCATACGAGCCACCGGAGCAAAGGTTTCTTCATAATCAATCCCATATTCTTGGGCATAACCTTTGGCTACTAAACGGGCTTTATATCTTTCAAGAGTACCATCACTCTTGGTTTTAATTTTATAAACCCATCGACATCCTATAGTTTTCTTCCCTGTAGGAAGATCTTGAATATTCCATGTAGAAGCCTTTTCAAGTGCATCTAATTCAGCTTTCATGGCTTCTATCTATTTGATATCATTTTTTGCTTGAAAATATGTGGATGGTTCTTCATATGAGTGAATTAATGCAATAACTGCCCTATATGTGGGTGAGAAAGACTCGTATGATACAAACTTTCTTGGAGGCCTCGAGATTCGGGTTGATTGTCTAGTTGGAATGTTAGAATATTTCTCAAGTGCACATGGAGGATTAGACTCTTGTCGCCTGGAATATTGAATACTAGTATCTCTATGAACTTCTTCATTTTCAACATTAAGATCAATAATTCTTTGATCATCATCAAAGTTACAGTCAAGGTCATATTCATCAGATGTTGATGTTAGATCTAGCAAAAAGGAGTACTCAGTGACGTCTTTTAATTTTCTAAAATCAAAGAAGCTCTCCTTTTCAAGAAAGGAAACATTTCTAGACACATATAGTTTATTATTTTTGAAGTCAAAACATCTATAACCTTTCTGGTTTTCAGCATATCCTAAAAAGGCACAGGGAATCGCACGAGGGGAAAGTTTATCATTTTTGTCAGTAAATATGAAACATTTGCACCCAAATATTCTTAGTCTAGAGTAGTCTGGAGAAATGTTCATAAGTTTTTCAATGGGAGTAATATTTTGTAACGAAGAAGATGACATCCTATTAATGAGATAGGTGGCAGTTAAGGCAGCTTCTGCCCAAAAGTCTTTTGGGACTTGATTTGCTATTAATAAAGTCCTAGTGGTTTCTATAATATGGCGATGTTTTCGTTCTGCCAGTCCATTTTGTTGAGGTGTATAAGGACAAGATCTTTGATGTGTGATGCCATGCAATTTAAGATAATTTTGAAAATCTGTGGATAAAAACTCTCCCCCTGAATCTGTGCGAAAAATAGTAATATCATTTTGAAACTTGTTTTTAACCATATTATGAAAAGTTTGAAAGTATGAAAATACTTCAGACTTATGTTTGAGAAAGTACATCCACGTATGTCGGGAGAAATCATCGACAAAAATAACATAGTAAACAAATCCTCCTTTAGAAATTACTGGTGCAGGACCCCAAACATCCGAGTGTATTAATTCAAGTAGTCTGATTCAGAGTTACAAAATTTCCCTTGATTTGGAAAATGTTGGATTTTGGCTATATGTGGGTGACCAAGTCTCTTATGCCACAGTTCCAACTCTATTTTTTGAATATTATAACAAAAAGCTTTCTTCGGCATTTCCAAAAAATCCATGTAATAGAGTCCTTCTTCTCTATGGCCTTCCCCAATCAGCTTGCCTGACTGGCGATCCTGTACCCAACAACCATGAGAAGAAAAAGAAATATTACACCCATAATCAGAAATTTTAGATACAGATAAAAGATTTAAATTTAATTTGGGAACATGTCTAATTTCTGGAATAAAAAAATTTTTTGTTTTATAAATTTTTTCAAAATTTCCTATTCCTTCTATTTCAAGAGAAGTCCCATCAGCAGTAAAGACATTTGACACACTTGTTTTATTTTTAACACATTTGGATAGACTTTGATTATTTGGGGTCATATGAATAGATGCACCAGAGTCAAGAAGCCAAGAAATTTTACCTAGATCAGAAAAAGATGAGGCTGCTGCGCCGGTTGAAGCTTCAGATGAGGAAGAGGCACCTTTGATGAGAGGCTGAAGAATCTCCATTAGTTGGGCCAGGGAAACTGGTGCATCCTGATCTTTAGGCTCCGATCCAGCAATTGCAGCTCTATTTTCTCTCAGCTCCTTAAGTTTGGGACATTGTGGCCTGTAGTGTCCCGGTTCATGACAGTGATGACAAATAACTTTCTTCTTATCATAGTCACCATTTTGTCGGTTAAAGTGAGGAGGCCTATATGATCGAACATGATTCCCTGGTCTAGACACGGCTAAAACGGAATCATCTTCAATTTTTAAAGAACCTTTCCGGAGACGATTTTCTTTCATTGTTAACTCTTCAATAGTTTAAACAATAGAAGGAATTTTTCCCCGATGAAGTAGGGCCGATTTAGTGGTTTCAAATTCCGGCCTTAATCCAGTGATAAACTGGTAAAAATGTTCAGCATCGAGTTGTTTCTGACGAAGCTCGATGTCTTCGGCACAATGCCACTTTGGTTCTAAAAGGGAAAGTTCTTCCCAAAGTTCGGACAACCCATTGTAATATTCACGAATAGTTTTGTCTCCTTGTGTCATCATTCGAACTTTTTCTTGGAGGTTGCACACGTGTGCAATATCTTTAAGGGAATACATATTCTTAAGGTATTCCCATGCCTTATCAGCATGATCAAATTTGGCAAGACTTGAGCATTTTTTAATGTCAACGCTATTGATAAGCCATGACATTATCTTCGCATGAGATATTCTCCATTCTTTCCATTTCTTCTCGTATGAGGCAATAGCCTTGATTTTCTCTTCTTCCGATAGAGGGACCTCTTTATCTCCCTCCTTTTTAGTAAGAGATAGCTTAGGTTCCGAATCGGAACCATCCACAATCCCCCATAAGCCTTTTCCCCATATATGGTGTTTCATGATTGAAGCCCATGTTACATAGTTCGTATCACTTAGTTTCATAGGCATGATGGTGACTTTATCATTGTCATCCATCGATTACAAGGAGAGAAAGAATAGGGATAGAAGAGAAACAAGAAGAAAAATGAAAAAGAAAGAAAAAAAAACAATACAACAAGATGTGAAATCCTCTCCAATGAAGTGATAAAACACTTCTCTTCAAGTGGCGAACACTTTTGCAAACGGGCACGGAAACCGAGGCAGCTTTTCCTCAAGATTTAGTACTTCTGCGGCTCTGATACCATGAAATGAAATGGGGATCTTCGAAACACGAGCTTAGATTAACAAGAGCAAGTGTCAAGAATGACACTAAAGCATAACCCTTAAAAAGGGTATAACTGGAAACAAAATAAAAATAAAAATGTATTCTTTATTGATATGAAAAACCAATTGCTTAAGAAGCATTGGAGTAAAATACAAGAGGGGCTGCACCCCTTTATATACACAGCTGAAAGAGGACTCAATAGTCCAACAGCTCTATTTAGAGTTGTTGGACTGTGTCAGTCCAACAGCTCTATTGCTAGTCAAGTCTGGACAGGACTTGACTAGCAACAGTCATTCTAGTTCAAACCGAACTAGATGACATAAAGACAAAAAATAAAAATAAAGGAAAAAAATTACAGAAATGAAAGAAATGAAAAATGTATTTATATATATATATAATAATATAATATTATTATATATACATATATGTACAGTTTTACATTTTAACATATATTAGGAGCCTTTCCCTAATGAACAAGGCACATTTGACGAAATGATGGTGGCTACTGGCACATGAGGGTCACTGGAAAGTTGTATGGATTACCTTCCTAATTTGAATAATCGATTGGCTTGGAAATCAGGTTCTGGTGGCCTTTGGAAAGTCTAGCTATTGGAAAGGATTTCAGGCCATAGGGTTTGTCTTAGTTTTTGAAAAGACAAGACTGTTAAGCTCTCTAACTTCATTATTTACTACCATCCTTCAAGTTGCTAGAGATAAGGATATTTTCGTTGCAAATTGCTGGCCATGGGACATAAGCCTGGTTCATCTACCAACATAAAGTGAGGCAAAAGAATTAGAAAGACTTATGTTTTAAATGATAGTCGTTTAAAAATTGTGGAAGATAGTACTCTTACAAATTTGATTAACAAAGATATCAAGCAAGTACAGGGTTAAGAGGATTATTGCCAATCTCTATCCATGCATGTTTTATATGTGACACCTCTCCACATAGATGCAAGGGTCATCCAAACCTTCACTTATATTTTTGACATATATAGGAAGTCCAACAAGGGGAAGAGATACTTCTATACCCCTCATCAGAGAGACTTCAACTGCACTTTACCAACAAGGTCTCACCAAAAGGTGCAGTGTTCTTGCATGCCTTCAGTTTTTGACATCACACCTTTTTGTGAAATTTCACTTTTTTTAGTGAATTCCCTAATATCACAGAGTATGCTAGAAGAGAATGCAACCTTAAATATGGTAGAGTTCACAAAGTATAATAACATCACCATACAACATATTAGATGACTTTGCTTTTTGTTTAAATAGAAATTGTGAATGTACATGAAGCATCAAATTTTGTCAAACAAGCAGCATATAACATAAACGTATAGAAAGCAACAGACCTTCTGTAACAAGACAGCTTCTTGCGGACATGTAGGGAACACCATTAGACCAATTCCCACCATTAAAAGGCCATAGCAACCCAGTGCTATCACAAAATAGACTGGCAGCTGAAAAGAACAACATAAATAATTTGTCGAATATCATATCACAATAAGTTCTTCAAAGAAGACAGTTGAAGATAAGTAATGCAGCAAAACAAGAATATGACACTCACCAACCAAAAATAGCTGTCAGAGACAACTGATGATTTCAATAGGAAAATCCAAATAGCAGATGTGGCCACAAGCAAGGCCATAATCTTGACAAAGTGCTTCATTGGATCAACTAAAAGATTGCACTTCTTGGCACCTAAAGGAAAAGGAAAAATGTGCTTTGGTTAAAACCAGTTGGAACTAAGATCATAATACACATTGTTGCAAGCTATGTTACCGCGACACGAAACTTTAGCCGTCGTACCCATGTCGACACGGGTATGGGTACCAGGCATACTACGGGTCCGCCTGGTACCCAAACCTCAAAAAAAAAGCAAAAAACAAAACCCCTCCCCGAAACCCTCGACTCTCTCTCTCTCTCTCTCTCTCTCGTCTTTCCCGCATGAAGACGAGAGCCAAAGAGGGGGGAGAGCGAGACCAGAGAAAGCGAGAGAGCGAGAGGGGTAAATCGAGAGAGCGAGAGAGGGGAATCAAGAGAGAGAGGGGGAGAGCGAGACTAGGGAGGGAGAGAGAGCGTACTTCCTCTCTTCTTCTTTTCTTCTCAACAAACAGAGAGAGAAGGGGGAAGGGCACCCTTCCCTTATTATTACTTGATTAATTAAACCAAGTTGGTTTGGTTGACCACCTGGTCAAAGAAGCTACAAAAATGACTTTTAAAAAACCAGTTTCGCTCTGTGTCGTACCCTCCATAACCGTACCCGCACCAGCACCAGCACCCGTACCCAGGTGACATAGGTTGCAAGCATGAAAATTGGTGAAAATGTTTTGCATGCAATTGAAATAGCACACTACCAACACCATGCAGCAGCAAAAGGTAAATAATTTCATATGATTAGAACTCAGATGCCTGATTGGCCATGAAAGGATATCAATTTACCAAGGTTTTATCTTGCTACTGGCTTGTGCGTTGTTAAAACTTAAAACAGATTGACCAACATACATTCCAGATAAGACTTTAATTATTAATGTTTGTAAATATCATAAACTTAAAATGAAGTCTAACAACACACACCACATGCATGTATAACTCCTTTAGACTAACCTTATCAATGTTCACACAACTTGCTAAATGAATTTTACACTTGTTCTGGAAACTCCAATTAGAATTCTTCTCTGCGCTTTGCACGGCCGAAATTTGGAAAGAATTACACACTAATTGAAAACTTTTAGAAACAAAAACATTTGTATATCCCAAGTAATTGTTGATCACTTTCATCCATCTGGTCAGGCCAGAACTTGGAGAGTATTCTAGCAATCATTGTTCATCCGAGTTATTCAATGGGAATTCATTGTGATTATGGTAAAGCTACAATTTGTTATGGGAACTAACTCTTTCCAAGTTTTTGTAGCCAAAATTTTGATAGTGTTCCGCAAAAGTCTTTTAATGACCAAAACAACTAATTGTCATGATCAAATGATGAGGCATCATAAGGTTCCAAATTAATATGGAAAAATAATATTCAATATGTCAAAGAAAATTTGCCTAAATTCAGTACAATCTTAAACACGAAATCAATTTTTCTCACATTGGATAGCTTCGATTATCCACAAGGCCTAAGTAGTTCAACACTAAACACATCCTATCACTATTTAAGGTACAAAAGGAAGGCACAAAAAATCATATAATTGGATTCTAGAGATCATAAACATGTCTTTTAGATATGTTTTGTGCTTGCCAAATAATACATATGCTTTCTCCATTAAAGTTCTTATTTAATTCTAAAACTCGAGCTTGACTCTGCAAAGATTGTTTCCTCTTTTTCCATTTTTTTTTGTTTTTCTATTTTTATTACGTGACCATAAAATTCCCCATCATAGTGAGAAACCCATGAAGAAACAAGAGAAAACAACCACCCAAACGAGATCTACAGAATGGATGAAAGCGTCTCAAGTTCTCCACATAGTCCCCTACATGAGATGTCCAACTCTTGATTCAGCAGGCCCATTCTAGGTCCGGTTCCGGTTTGGATTAAACTTGGACTATTGTAAGGGCCCGTGTCTGCAGCTAAACTGAAATATCTGTTCTTACCAAATGGGGCCCAGTTTTAGTTAGAATACATTGACCTGGATCTGAGTCCGAATCCAATAACAGAGGTTTACCACGTGCTTAAAAAATGGTGAGCACGTTATGGCCATAGGGATCATGACCATCAAACACCCCCACAAAAGATCTCATTTTTCTCACCACCAAAATCCTAAAAAAAAAGTTAAGCCAAATATCAAATCAAACAACCAATATTCCCAAAAACAGAAAAAGAAAAAAACAGCGGCAAAAGTCACAGGCACACATATATCCATCAAATGTAAGATCGAACTCCAATTTCACGAAATTATTCTCACTGAGATCATAATCAAGCAAAAGAGAGTAAAAGGAAACAATTCGAAACCCTAACCCTGAACTTAAACAATTTGAAACCCTAACCAGATCATAATCAAGCAAAAAAATCAGCAAAGATGGAGGGTTGCAGAGAGAGGGAGGGGTGCAGAAAGAGAGACATACCTGCGTCGCGGCTTCCGGCGACGTCTCCACGCAGGTGGGAAACGAGAGGGAGAGGAGACGGGGCACGGGTGGGAGAGGGAGAGGAGACGGGAGATGGGGCGCGGGTGGGGGAGGTTAGGGCAAGCAAAAGCCTTAGTTTTTTTTATTTAAATACCCTAACAGATGACGGCCAGCGCAATTGGGTTATATATATATATATATATATAGAGAGAGAGAGAGAGAGAGAGAGAGAGAGAGAGACTAGCCCCAGTATGTAGCTCCGGCCTTTTTCTGTTGGACTATAAAAAAAAATTCTAATATTCCAAAAAGGATATAGATATCTTTAATTTATCAAAAAATAACTATATGGCATCACGAGCGCACACTTACGCATGTATGGCAAGTGTCCACATTTAATTCTTAAAACTTCTTTGAAACTATACCCGTGCACCTCCATATGTAGGTAAAATAGCTGAAAGCCAGATAAAAAAATTCAGATGATCTAGAGTTCTCCAACATGAAACTCTAATACAAGCAATATTTTCAAAAAAGACTGATCAACATGGCACTTCAGCATGTTAAAATGTAAACCCAAAGATCCCATTATATATATATATATATTATACTTTAATCATAATACCCAAAAAAGGTATTTCTGTAATTTCCAATTTTATGCATATTTCACTTGAAATATGCATGTATTTTCATTTTTTATTTTTTCCTTTCTTTTTCTATTTTATTTTTTTATTTTCTTTTTTTTATATCTTTGTCATCACCTTGGAGGCCTCCCAATAGAGTCATTGGGGGGGGGCCAATGGTCACAATTGTGACCGTTGGAGGCTCCCAACGACTCCTTTGGGAGCCCCAAGGTGGTTCATTTGGCACTTATATAAATAGGGGTGTTTCCCTTGTATTCAAAAGCTTGAGAGTCTCACGCATTGCTCTCTTTCAATAGATACATGCCTTTGTGCATGTTTGCTTATTTTTACGCCTTTATGCGTATTTGTTCAAGTGTTGTGTGAGTGCCTTTGTGCACATCTTTTTCAAAGTATTTGTGCTTGTATGCGTATTGTTTCTTTGTAAACATTCTCACATGGTATTAGAGCAAGGTTGAAGACAGAAGATCATGTGATTCTTCGCTTTGTTGGTGCCTCAAAAAGCATGCTTTCAAATTTTTGAAGATGAAAATGGTGGATTCTCTTCCTTCAATATTTTAGAAGGGCTTTACGACAAGTAAGACTTAAAAATCTTATTGTGGTATGTATTTTTTCTTACATTTTTTTTCTTTAATGGGTGAAAAATGTAGAGAAATAAGGATAACAAAAATATTCGTACGGAAGTAATATAGGATCTAATAAAGGCACAATCAAATCACAACACGACCTACATCTACGGGGCACGGAGAGAATAATCCACTATAATAAGAATAGAGAGTACAATGTAGATATTACAACGTCCAATAGCTTGCCCAAAGCTAAAGAGAATAACAACAACGAAATCACAAGAAGAGAGGGATACAAGATTACCTCTCGGGTGCACAACCTGAGTCAAAACCCATACCACAACCAACACCTCTCTCTGAGGATCAATGCGTGGTGACGAACCTTCTTCCTTCCTCTTCTTCTATCTACTCTCTTTTTCTTACTTCTTCTCTCTTTGCACGCTGCACACAGTCACTCTGCTCACAGCACTATGCTCTTCTCACACTAGCACACAGCCTTTGCACCCCTATTTATAGATGGCATAGAGCCTTCTAGACTCATTCCAGAAACTGAAGGGGTTTTAGCCCTTCAACTTCCTGCATTAATGGGAAGTGGGTGGTTATTCCACTTCCCCACATCATTAATGGAGGGATAGGGCTAGCCCTTCAACTTCTCTTGCATTAATGAGAAGTAGTGGGTGGCTATTCCACTTCCCCACACCATTAATGAGGGATAGGGCTGGACCCAACAATCTCTCCCTCTAGCCCAAGGGGATACTCCAATTCAACTAATCAACTGGAGTTCATGTCGGCTAGCTGCCGACATGTATTTTGTTTCTTCATCGATAAGGCCTTTGTCAGCATATCTGCACCATTATCATTAGTGGAGATATTTGCAAGATGAAGTAAATTTTTCTCAAACACATCTCGGATCCAATGGTACCTGATATCTATATGCTTTGACTTTGAGTGAAAACTCGGATTCTTGGCGAGATGAATGGCACTCTGACTGTCGTAGTACACCAAGTTCTTGTCTTGTCCGAAACCCAACTCCTTCAAGAATCTTTTCATTCACAGCATCTCTTTGCAAGATTCTGTAAGAGCAATGTACTCTGCCTTAGTAGTAGACAAAGCAATACACCTTTGCAATTTTGACTGTCATGATACAACTCCCCCTGTAAAAGTGAGTACAAAACATGATGTGAACTTCCTTGTATCAATATCTCCAGCCATATCTGCATCTGTGTAACCTGTCAAGACAGGTGCTCCACCCCCAAAGCTTAAACAAACTTTGGAGCTCCCTCTAAGATATCTAAAGATCCACTTTACTGCTGCCCAATGCTCTTTTCTTGGATTTGCAAGAAATCTGATAGCAACAGCTACTACATATGCGATGTCTGGTCTCGTGCATACCATCGCATACATCAAGCTTTCGACTGCTGAAGCATAAGGAACTTTCTTTATTTTCTCCTTCTCCTCATCACTTCATTGACTCTGCTCTGAGTTCAGCTTAAAGTGACCTGCAAAAGGAGAACCAACTAGCTTTGCATTATTCATATTGAACCTGTCAAACACCTTATCGATGTACTTCTCTCGTGATAACCATATCTTCTTGGTTTTTCTATCACGAGAGATTTGCATGCCCAATATTTTTTTTGTTGGCTCCATGTCCTTCATTGCAAAGGTCTTACTCAGTTCCTTCTTGAGGCTGTCAATTATAGATATATCTTTTCCAATGATAAGCATATCATCAACATATAACAAGAGAATAACAAAATTCTCACTGAACCATTTTATGTAGACACAATGATCCGAAGTCGATCTATTGTATCCATTTTCAACCATAAATGAATCAAATTTCTTGTACTACTGTCTTGGAGCTTGCTTAAGCCCATACAAACTCTTTTTCAACTTGCATACAAGATTTTCTTTACTTTTGACTTTGAAGCCTTCTGGTTTCTCCATGTATATCTCCTCCTCCAAATCACCATAGAGGAAAGCAGTCTTCACATCTAGCTGCTCAATCTCCAAGTTCAAGCTCTAAACAATACCTAGAGCAACATGAATAGAAGACATTTTAACAACAGAAGAGAAAATCTCTTCAAAGTCAATACCTTGCTTTTGACCAAAGTCTTTCACAACCAATCTGGCTTTGTACTTTGGTTGAGAACTTTGTTCTTGAGTCTTCAACCTGAAAACCCACTTGTTCTTCAAGGCCTTTCTGTCTTCTGGTAGTTTCACCAAGTCATAAGTGTGGTTCTTCTGCAATGCATTCATCTCATCATGCATAGCTATTAGACATTGCTCTTTTTGCTCACACTCATATGCTTCCTAGTAACTCTCTGGTTCACCTGCATCAGTAAGCATCACATACTCATGTGGAGAATACCTTCTGAAAGGTTATGACTCTCTAAAAGATCTTCTCAGCTGGGGTTCTAGAGGAGGTTGTTCTCCAACTTCTTCCTGCTCAACATGGCCTGCAGGTAAATCAACATCAGCATCTGTATCATCTTCCTGCACTGCTCTTCTTTCAACTTGTGCCACTGAAGGAGTGACTGGATCCAAGTGAATAGATTCACCTACAGAAGTCTGAATTGGCACATCTTTCTTGATATCTTCAAGTGTCTGGTCTTCAAAGAATACCATGTCTTTGGATCTGAATACCTTCTACTTCTCTAGATCCCATAGCCTGTAGCTGAATTCAGCATCACCATATCCCAGAAAAATGCATTGCCTCGTCTTATCATCAAGTTTGGACCTCTCCTCCTTGGGGATATGTGCAAATGTTCTACATCTAAATACCCTCAGGTGCTTGTACGACACATCCTTTCCTGACCACACCCTATCTGCAACATCATTTGCTAAGGCATGAGCAGGAGACAAGTTAATCACATCAATTGTTGTCCTTAAAGCCTCGCCCTAGAATTTCTTTGGCAGCTTTTACTGTGCAAGTATACATCTAATTCTCTCTGCAATTGTACGGTTCATCCTTTCTGCAACTGCATTGTGCTGTGGGGTATCTGGAACTATCAACTCATGGCGAATTCCATGAATTTTATAATATTCATGGAATGGACCCGTGTACTCGCCACGATTATCTGACCTGATGCATTTCAGCTATTTTCTCGTTTCCCTCTCAACCATAGCATGGAATTGCTTGAATATATCAAGAACCTGATCCATGCTTTTCACAGGGTATGTCCAAACCTTTTTGGAGAAGTCATCTATAAAAGTAACAAAATAAAGTGCACCACTAAAAGTTTTCACATCAGTAAAACCATTAACAATTTTTGTTCTCAGAGGACCACAAACATCAATATAAACTCGCTCCAGAATATGAGATTTTCTATGGAAGGCATTTCTAATAAAAGATACTCTATGTTGCTTACCAGCTAAGCAATGAATACACGGGTTTAGATGTGTACCTTTTAACTCTGGAAGTTTCTCCCCCTTAGCAAGAATCTGCAAGCCCTTCTCACTCATGTGGCATAATCGACTGTGCCACAAATCAATAAAAGAGTTCTCAGTTGTATTCAAATGTTCCTTGCATACCTTTCCTTGCATCTTATAAAGAGTACAATATCTCTTTTCTCTGGCCTGAATCAATGACCCGCTGCTGAGTTTTCATTGTCCTTGGCTAAAAATACTGCTTATGCCCTCTTCATCAAGCTTTTCTACTGAAAGCAAATTCAACCTCAAATATGAAACATGTCTGACATCCTTTAGCACCAACATGTACCCAAGACTGGTCTAGAGATGAATATCTTCAATCTCTAGAATTTTTGACATTTCTGTGTTTTTCATTCGGATAACACCAAAATTATCGGTCTTGTATGTACTAAAATACTCTCTCCGTGGTGTAGCATGGTACGAGGCTCTTGTGTCTATGACTTAATCTGTATCCTGGCATACACAGATACATGGATCATTAGTAGTAGACAAAATCACAAGCTACCTTCAACTGTGGATGTGGTATCTTCTTTGGTTTCTGATGATTCTGTCTCTTTCCCTTTTTTTCTGATTTTTCTTTGGCTCTTTGCACTGATTCTTGAAGTGTCATTTCTTTTCATAATTGTAGCAAGTGATGTCATTCCTTGACCTGGACTTGCTCCTATATCTGCGGTCATTTTTTTTGTCCTTTAACTGACCCCTGCCTTTGGATGAACTCACCATCAATCCTTCAACAGAATCCTCGTTCGGTGATGGTCTTCTCCTAATTTCATTTGAAATGAGCGTACTTGTGACATCTTTCATATCCAATGTTTCTTTTCCATAAATTATGGTTGTCACAAGATGCTCTAAGATGGTGACAATAAAGTTAGTAACAACAAAGTTTTATCATCATCTTCAAGTTTAATATCCAGACTAAACAGACCAACAATAATCTTATTAAACACACTAAGATGGTCAAGAATGGGAGTATCTTCCTTCATACGAAGACTATAAAGATGTTTCTTGAGATGTAACTTGTTGGATAATTTTTTGGTCATATAGAGGCTTTTTAGCCGCAACCACAATCCCGTTGTTGTCCTCTCTTTTATCACGTTACACATTACTTCATCTGATAGATACAACTCAATCACACCAACGACCCTCAAGTCAAGATCATCTCATTCATCATTGGTCATAGTCTCTGGCTTATTCACATTCCTGACAAAAGCCTTGTGCAACCCTTGTTGTGCAAGTAGAGCCTTCACCATTCTTTGTCATAAAGAGAAGTTTCTTTTGTCATCAAACCTCTCCACCTCAAACTTGAAGCTAACTGACTTGGAAGACATGACTTTTCACGAACCAGCTCTGATACCACTTGTTGAGAAATGAAGGTAACAAAAATATTCGTGCGAAAGCAACATAAGATCTAATAAAGGCACAATCAAATCACAACACAAGGGTTTACGTGGTTCGGTCAACACAACCTATATCCACGCGACATGGAGAGAATAATCCAATTTAATAAGAGTAGAGAGTACAATGTAGAGAGTACAACGTTCAATAGCTTGCCCAAAGCTAAAGAGAATAACAACAAAGAAATCATAGGAAGAGAGGGATACAAGATTACCTCTCGGGTGTACAACCTGAGTCAAAACCCACACCACAACTAACATCTCTCTCTGAGGATCAATACGTGGTGACGAACCTTCTTCCTTCATCTTCTTCTCTCTACTCTCTCTCTCTTACTTTTTCTCTCTCTGCACACTGCACACAGTCACTCTGCTCACAGCACTCTGCTCTTCTCACACCAGGACACAGCCTCTGCACCCTTATTTATAGATGTCATAGAGCCTTCTAGACTCATTCCAGAAACCGAAGGGGTTTTGGCCCTTCAACTTCCTGCATTAATGGGAAGTGGGTGGCTATTCCACTTCCCCACATCATTAATGAAGGGATAGGGTTGGCCCTTCAACTTTTCTTGCATTAATAGGAAGTAGTGGGTGACTATTTCACTTTCCCACACCATTAATAAGGGATAGGGCTGGACCCAACAAAAAAGAGTCTCACTTTGCTCTCGGTTTTAAACTAAATGGCTCCAACTATCACGTTTGGGTCAAGAACATGGAGGCTCATATTAAAGATAAAGGTGTTTGGGGTTATGTGCAAGGCATAATCTTGGAACCAAAACCAAAAATCACCATGATAAACAAAGGTGAAATCAAGATCCTTGAGGGGGGTGAAAGAACCAAAGCCCTTGAATATTAGTCTAAGAAACACGATGAATGAGAAATAAAGAATTTCAATATTCTTTCTTGAGTTTTTTCATCAGTTGAAACTAAGATTAATGCCAACATTATTAATTTTAAGAAAGCTTCAGAAGCTTGGAATTATCTTGAGAAAATGTATACGTCAAGGGATTTATCCCATAAATACTACCTTCAAAAGAAGGCGCTTACTCTTTGTCAATGTGACATGATTATTAGAGAATATTTCGTCGATCTTTCTTCCATTTGGGATGAGCTTGCTATGCTCAAACCAAAATGGAGTGAAGAGGCGATTGAACTTTGTTGCAAACAACTAGAAGAAGATCGATTCTTTAATTTTTTGAATGGGCTAAAACCCGAATTTGAGTAAATAAAGTCTTCTTTTTTGTCTTCTTTTACTCCTCATTCTCTTGAGGATGTTCTCACCAAATTAAGTGGTGAAGAAACTTGTATGGGTAGTAAGCAAGGGCCAAATGTGCATGCGGTTTCCTCCAACTTTGAAGACAATGATGGAGTCAATGTGGTATCTAGGCCCGAAAATAATGTAAGAACCTATCGTCCTCTTCACTTTAAAACTCAAAATCAATGAGGAAATAATGGACAAGGAGGAAGGAAGAATTATAGCAAGATTGTTTGTCATTTTTTTAAAGAACCGGGGCATATCAAACCCATATATCCCAAATTGAAGAAATTACTGGTTGTGGCTACCACTGCTCAACCGCAAAAGGAGAAGACGCCTTCAAGTGGATCGCTTTCACTAAACCAAATAGTGGAAGCTCTCCAACCTCTCATCAAGAGAGCCGCCGTGTCTACCTTCTCCCCTCCAGGTAAAATTTCTTGGCTTTTGGATTCGAGTGCGTTTTTTCATATGTCCCAAACATGTATTCTCTTTCCAATTATTCAAAAAATATTTCTCCATCTTTCGTTTCTACTGCGGATGGAACTTCTCTCGAAATAAAAGGTATTGGTAATTTTAAAACTCAAGATGTTTTCATTCCCAAAATTAGATTTATACCAAAATTAAACTTAAACCTTCTCTCTGTTTCTCAACTCTTGGACCATGGATGTGATATTAAATTTCTTCTGATAAATGTTTAATACAGGATCGTCGGTCCAAGAAATTGATTGGAGAAGGCTCTAGAAAGGGAGACTTATATTATATGAACTCTCTTCAAGTTCCTAAAAATTCTTTTTGTAATGTTGCCCGACATAAGGATATAAATGTTTGGCACAAAAGACTTGGTCATCCCAACATCACCAAGTTATCTTATTTGCATTTTGTTAAAAAAATTTATAAAAATGCATTCTCCTGTAATGATTGTATTCTTGAAAAAATGAGAAGTATGCCTTTTGAACAAAGATCCATGTTTACTTCTAAAACTTTCGAAATTGTTCATTTAGATGTTTGGGGACCGACACCGGTTGTTTCAAAAGGAGGGTTCTCCTATTATGCAATTTTTGTAGATGATTTTTCTAGGTACTCTTGGATATATTTTCTTAGACATAAGCATGAAGTTTTTTCATGTTTTAAATCGTTTCATGTGATGGTTAAGAATCAATATAATTGTAACCTAAAGATATTTAGAAGTGACTCCGGAGGAGAATATCTCTTTAACGAATTCAAGATGTACCTTGAGGATAATGGTATTGTTCATCAAAGGTCATGGCCTAAAACTCCTCAACAAAATGGATTGGCCGAAAGAAAACATAGGCATATCATTGAAACAACCCGAACTCTCCTCATATCTCAAAATATTTCAAAAAACTTTTGGGCTGAGGCGGCCCTTGCTTTTGTTTACCTTATCAATCGTTTACCATCTAGGAACTTAGATAAAATTTTTCCTTTTGTAGTATTATATAAAATGAAGCCTGATTATAGCAGATTAAGAGTCTTTAGTTGTAAGTGTTTTGTTCTTACAGATAAGAATGATAAACTTTCTTTTAAAGTTATTCCTTGTATTTTTCTTGGATATTCAGAGACTCAAAAAGGGTTTCGATGTTACGATTCTAGGAACAATAAATTATATGTTTCAATAAATGTGTCATTTTGGAAAATGAAAATGGCTTTGAAAGAAATACTTCTCACCATGAAAATGTGAACTATTCTTTCTTATTTGACCTATTGTATAGTAATGATGATTTATCTAGTGATGACGAAATATCATCAAACCATGATAGTTAATTAGATATTAATGAATTTAAGTCACCCAATGTTCAAGAAGATAGAACCTCAAATGACCCAATAACCTACTCTCGTAGAAATTGAGATACTTTCAGAAGTGCTATTGAGCAATATGGTGAGTATGTTCCCACTTATGATCACAGACAATCTGAAAGAAATAGGAGACCTCCATCTCGATTTGTCTCTTTTGATTCATTTTCACCTAAATATAGAGTTTGTCTTAGTGTCATTCATTCTTATTTTGAACCTAGAAACTTCGAGGAAGCAAAAAAATGTGTAGAATGGCAAGAAGCTATGGAAAATAAACTCAAAGCTCTTAGGAAAGCTGAGACATGAGAATTTCAAACTCTACTTGTTAAAAAGAAAACTATAGGTTGTCGTTGGGTATTTAAAGTTAAGACTAAGAGCGATGGATCTCTGGAGAGGTATAAAGCTCGCTTAGTTGCGAAAAGGTATGGGCAAGAATATGACATTGACTATAAAGAGACATTTGCTCCCGTAGTCCGAATGGTTACAATCAGATGTCTTATCACTATTGCATCTATTAAAAAATAGAACATTTTTCAAATGGATGTAAAAATTTCTTTTCTAAATAGTGATCTTAATGAAGAAGTGTATATAGATGCCCCACTAGGTATGAAAATTTCTAAAGATAAAGTTCTTCGCCTTCGAAAAGCTCTCTATGGGTTGAAACAGGCTCCCAAAGCCTGGTATGATAGATTTAACAATGTAATGTTAGAAAATGAATTTTCTTCCTATTATACTGATACTGCATTATTCATTAGAAAATCTCATGAAGGGATTGTGATATTATTACTTTATGTTGATGATATGTTAATCACAAGTGATGATGTCGAAGGAATCAAGGGTATTAAATTCGTCTTGACTTCAAATTTTGAAATGTTAGACTTAGGTTTTCTGACATATTTTCTTGGAATTGAGGTTGCTTATTCTTAACGTGGTTATTTTCTATCCCAGACTAAACTTGCTTGTGAGATTATTGACAGGTCAGGAATATCCGATGACAAAATTTGCGAAACCCCTGAAATAGTGGGCTAAAAAATGAAGATTGATGATGGGATTCCCCTGACCGATCCTACTCCTTACAGGCAACTGGTAGGCTCGTTAATGTATCTTAGCATCACTCAGCCTAATTTGTCTCATGCAATCCACATTGTCAGTCAGTTTCAACATGCTCCCACAACGGTTCACATGAGTGTTGTTCTTCGTATCATCAGATATCTAAAGAAAACTATAAATAAGGGAGTACTTTTGTCTTCCTTTTCTGAATTAAAGTTAATTGCTTATATTGACTCAGATTGGGGAGGTGACCATAATAATCGTCACTCTACCACTGGTTTTTGTGTTTTCTTAGGTGAGTCATTGATTTTTCTTGGAAATGTAAAAAGCAACAGAAGGTCTCTTTATCCTCCACCGAAGCAAAATATAGAGCCATGACGTCTATCACCATGAAAATTGTATGGATTTGACGTCTTCCAGAAGATATGAAAGTTTACATTGGAGAACCAACAAAGTTATGCTACGATAACAAAAGTGCAATTTATATTGCCAAGAATCACACTTTCCATGAGCGAACAAAACATATAGAGATGAACTGTCATTATGTCAGGGAGGAACACTTGAAGAAGGTCATTGATCTCCCGTATATGACGTATGAATATCAATTGGCAGACTTTTTCACTAAAGCACTTTGTTCACCGAGATTTCACTTCTTTCTTGGCAAACTTGTGGTCATCACACTGTAAGTTTGAGGGGGGGGGGGTTAAAATGTAAACCCAAAGATCCCATTGTACGTGTGTGTGTGTGTGTATTAATCATAATACCTGAAAAGGGTATTTCTATAATTTCTAATTTTATGCATATTTCACTTGGAATATGCTTGCATTTTCATTTTTTATTTTTTTCCTTTCTTTTTCTATTTCATTTTTTTATTTTCTTTTTTTTATGTCTTTGTCATCACCTTGGGGGCCTCCCAATAGAGTTGTTGGGGGCTCCCAACGACTCCTTTGGGAGCCCCAAGGTGATTCCTTTAGCACTTGTATAAATAGAGGTGTTTTCCCATTGTATTAAAAATCTTCTCACACATTGCTCTCTTTCAATAGATACATGCCTTTGTGCATGTTGGCTTATTTTTATGCTTTTGTGAGTATTTGTTGAAGTGTTGTGTGAGTGCCTTTGTGCACATCTTTTTCAAAGTATTTGTGCGTGTATGCGTATTGTCTCTTTGTAGACATTTTTACACGGCAGACCCCTTAAATTTGAGACTTAAAAAACTGGGTTATACATCTGTCAATCCACTAACATAGCAAATAAATTCTGGTTGTGCATAAACTTACATGACCCTTCCGACCAACACTTTTAAGACTGGCATAACTGAAGAAAACATCTCGGGTGCCACATGTTTTTTACATAAATCTGCACACCACATTGCTGGGAGAATGGAGAATCAGGAGACTACCTGAATTAACTGTATTCCTTCGTGATCTTTCCTTTAAAATAGTCAAATTGTGATCTTTCCCTTAAAAGATTCAAATTTGATGAAACAAGACATGGTCAAGCTTCTGACAAAGCAAATTCAACTAAATGACTTTACCAAGAGGCCAAGTCGACACTGTCTGTCTGACAATCATCATGCATAATAAACAAGACGTGCTGATGACTTCACTGGGTCTTTGTCATACATATCCATGTCCCTGACTCATTTTATTGGATTGCAGAGTGCTACATTTATATACCAGATTGCATTGTTACTGCTACAACTGTGGAATACATGCAAATAATTTTCATTTACCCACAATACAAAATTTTCAGTTAATCTCTCTTCGAGCTGAGAACCCACGTACATGTTTGCACGGACGAACACCAGAAAAACTGTTGGCCCATGAATGTGGCTTTGATCCTTCCATCTGGTGATACCAGAATTTCTTCACAGACACACACATTGAGTCAAAATGCAGATAAGGCCTCTCTCTCTCTCCCACAGTTGCACAGGACAACAGCGTAACATTTCATACACTACCCACCATTATCTGCATATTTTACACATAAACCTTCCTCAAGAAGGGCACCTCTTCTCATTCAGACTTTGTGATACTTGTATTTCTGACCAAGATTAAATCTGTTGATACTGTCATCAAATCCTCTCAAGATGAGGGTTCTTACTGCTGCCGCTCCTTGTTTGATGGCTTCATCCACCTACTCAAGACAAATGAGTGTACCTATGTTAGCTGACTTCTGAAATATGGAATAAAACTCTCTCATGAAATTAGATACTTAAAGCACGAAGATATGCAAATTATGTCTTAAGGCAAAAATGGATATTGATAGCTCCTACAACCATCGTGGGGTTAGTTGATTATTTTGAATTTTCTATTTGAAACATTGGATTCTTTTAACATTCACTTGTCTCTCATACGTGGGGGGCTGTCACTAAGTGTGGGTGCAGATGAGGATACCGGTGCAGGTGCGGAGGGTGCGACATGGCAATTTCAAAAACTTTGGGTGCGGAGGTGTGAATATATATAGGGAAACTGAAATATGTTTACCAGCAAAATATGTTTGCTGGTATGAACTAGGCATTTTCGTCGCTTTTTTTTGCAAATATAACCCTGCAGATGCATTCGGCATGGTCTATTTGCTAGGAATATATATATATATATATATATATATATATATATATATATATATATATATATATATATATATATATATATATATAAAACTGGACTTGGTTAGGGTTAACTGAATCCACTTTTAGACAAAAATGAACTTATGTGGTTGACTTCACTTAACACAAAGAAAGCTGTGTCCAAGTGTCGCACCCACATCGGTGTGGGTGTGGGTGTGAGGTGCATTGCTTTGTTAGAAGAGTCCATGTTACATAGGTGGGGGTGGTCACGAATCTGGCATGCTTGGATTAGGCAAGTTTTTCTGGGACCAGGTGCATCAATAACTCAGGTCAAACCTGGTCTGGTAGCTATATGTGTGTGCATGTGGCCACATGCATGGGAGAAGCAAAAGAACCTAGTACCTGCTCACGCTCCTCAGAATTAAATTTCTGAAGTAGGAAAGCTTTGACATCCATGGCCCCTGGTGGGTTCCCAATTCCTGCAAAAGTTCACCAGGATTCTAGGATTTAGTTTAGTCCTCAGATAATGATAACCCAAGAGCACAAAGAATAGCAAAAGACAGCATTGACTAACCTATACACAATCTAGGAAATTGTCGGCAACCATCCAAATGGTCCACAACGCTCTTCATTCTGTAACAAAGGCCAATGATAAGATAATGCCAGTCTGGAAGAATCTCAAAATCATTCTAATATGAATACATTATGGTTATTAGTATTGGGAAATGATAGAGCAATATCAAAGCAAATATTATTGAATTATTCATCTAAATGGAGACTGGAGAGTGTGCAACATCAAAAGAATGATTATTGAATTACTCATTTAAAGTCATTTGAACAATAACATGGAGAATGACAGTAAGAAAAAGCCCAAGGTGTTAATTACTTGAAGTTACTTGTATATGAGAAGACTATAAATAAGATAAAAAGAAAGAGATGTGAATTAAAGTTTTATGTGAGAAAGAAAAGCATAAAAGTTAACTCTTGTAAAGTCGATGCTGAATTTTATTTGAAACATGACAGTTATGGAATAAATTGAAACACTAAATAAACTTGCTGTTACAAAATAAAGTCTATTTTTGTCATGTTTTCAAGTTGACAAGGTTGACAACGAGTTGACTAGTTCCCTTTTTGTGTACTGTCTATAGCTCTTGTTAATAGGGCATTTTTGTCATGTAACTGTAAGGCCCATGCATTAATAACAAAAAAGGGAGAGGGTTGATAGTTTTTGGGTGCTCTCTCTCTCTCTCTCTCTCTCTCTCTCTCTCTCTCTTCTACTCACCGTCTCTTCATTTTTTTCTTCTATTCTCCATTTCTTGCTGTCTAACCCTTATTTCAGGTACCCAAGACGTAGGAGCTCAACATGGAACATGGTATCGGAGCATTACAAAGCTCTAATCATCTACACCACCAAATAGAGCTGACACCTAAGAAGGAAACATCTTTAGTTCTAGGGTTTGCACAATCTAAAAGACTTATAGGTACCCACAAATTCTTTTATGAGTTCTAGTGGGTCAAGTCTAGGTCTATTTTGTTGCCTGCTATGTCACACACGCTTCACTTAGCATGGATATTCCATGTTGAACACAACACATGAAATACCAGGGCACTTCCTGGACATAGTCAAACATACGTCAGACAGGTCAATCTTGCATCTTTAGTTCTAGGGTTTGCACCAGGGTTACCGAAAGCGCCTAGCTAAAAGGGGAAGCGCGCTTCGGAAGCGCGAAACGTCGCGCTTCCGAAGCGTCCCCCTTTTTTGGGAAGCGCGCTTCCCTTTAATGGGGGACGTGTCCCCCTTTAATGGGGGACGCGCTTCCCTTTAATGGGAAGCGTGTTTCCCATCATGCTTCCCCCACGCTTCCCCCTCGCTCCCCCTGTTTTTTTCAATTTTTTTGTATTTTGTATTTTTTTATTTTTATTTTTTCGCTTCCCCCTCGCTTCCGAGACGCTTCCTAGGTCGCTTCCGAGACGCTTCCTAGGTCGCTTCCGAGACACTTCCCGAATCGCTCCTAAGTGGTCCCACGCTTCCCCGCTTCCTAAAATTTTGAAAGTGCCTCGCTTCCCGCTCCCGCTTCCCGTATCGCTTCCTCAACTGGCAACCATGGTTTGCACAATCTAAAAGACTTGTAGGTACCCACAAATTCTTTTATGAGTTCTAGTGCGTCAAGTCTAGGTCTATTTTGTTGCCTGCTATGTCACACACTCTTCACTTAGCATGGATATTCCATGTTGACACAACATATGAAACACCAGGGCACTTCCTGGACATAGTCAAACATATGTCAGACAGGTCAATCTTGTGATTTTCAAAGCTACCTACTAATTGATGAGATCAAGCACCAAATTTCTGTAATGAAGTAAGCAGAATTACAAATAACAAAGTGTAGAACACTTACAAGTCCAACAATGGACAAATACAAAGAGAATAGACAAGCATTTCAAAAGGCTAACAAAAATAAGTATTATTGAAAAAGTGAGAGAAAAGGAATGATTTTTATATACAAAAGGGAGAGAGAGGGACCCTTGGGAGCTCCCCACTCTTAGAGTTGTTGGGGAGCTCCCAACGATCATATTTATGACCATTGGGGCCCCAACGACTCCAAGAAGCGGGGCCCCAAAGCTCAAAAAGAAAAGAAAATAAAAGAAAAGAAAAAAAGAAAAAATAAGAAAGAAATAAAAAAGTTGTTTTTAATAAACAACTATTAATACATGCAAAAAGATTAAAAATGCCCCTATCGGGCAATATATATATAAACACTGCCCCTCAAACTTTACGGGAAAAGAACCGAAAGTTTGCTAAAGAGAAAGAGAAAACAAGGAGTAGGAAGAGCTTTGGTGAAGAAGTCGATCAACTGATACTCCGCAGTAATATATGGCAATGTAATAGTTTCTCTTAGATATTCATTACGAATATAATGACAATCCATCTCAATATGCTTTGTGCACTCATGAAAGGTGTAATTGCTTGCAATATAAATTGCACTTTTATTGTCACAACACATCTTCGATGGTGTTGAGACGATGATACCCATATCACTGAGAAGACTTTTAAGTCACACAATCTCCATTGTCGTTATAGCCATTATACAATATTCGGCTTCAATTGAGGATAGAGATATTTTTTGTTGTTTCTTGCACCTCCAAAAAATCAACAAATCTTATAAAAAAAATACAAAAACTAATAGTTGAGATTCTATCATTTGGATTACCTCCCAAGTCGGCATCAATATAAGCAGTTAAATCAAAAGAAGAGGAAGATGATTAAAAAAAACCTTTCAAAATGATGTTTTTAATGTATCACACAATCCCCATTACTGTTGCCATGTGCACTATGGTAGGGGCATGCTGAAACTAGTTGGCCGCATGAACAACATGAGCAATATCAGGTTGGGTGATGGAGACGTAAGTGAGAGATCCAATTAATTGACGATATGGAGTAGGATATTCAAGCAATACACCATCTTTGAGTCTTAATTTAACATTTATGACTTTTGGGGTCTCTACCTTCATTTCATCTGAAACTCCCGACTTAGCACATATGTCAATAGCTAATTTCATTTGAGAGAGAATATATCCTCTAGGGGAGTAGGCCACTTCAATGCCTAAAAAATATCTCAAGAAATCCAAGTTAGACATATCAAAAGTTTTCTTTAAGATTGATTTAATTTCAATAACTCCTTTATTGTTTCTTGTGATGTTCATATTATCAACATATAGAAGAATAATCACAATTATAGTATTTGTTTTCTTGACAAAGAGAGAAGTGTCAGTATAACAAGAAAGAAATCCTAAATTAATCAAAACATTATTAAATTTGTCATACCAAGCTTTAGGAGTTTGTTTAAGACCATACAAGGCCTTTTTAAGTTTTAAAACTTTTTCATTTAAATTCACCCCTAGAGGAGGTTCCATGTAAACTTCCTCACCAAGTTCTCCATGTTAAAAATATAAATATATAATATAATAATATATTTATTTTTTATTTTTATTTTATTTTTTCTTTTCTTTTTATCTTTTTATTTTTGTTTGGTTCAGTTTAAACTAGACTTTTTAACTAGTCAAGATCTACTTAGATCTTGACTAGCTTTATAGTCGTTGGAGCTAGACTAGCTCCAATGACTCTTTGAGAAGAGCTCTTCTCCCCCACTCTCTTCTTATATAAATAGGGGTGATCCCCTCTCCTTTGTAATCAATGCTTCTTAAGCATTTTCATATGAAATAAAGTTTATTATTTTTATCTTGTGTTCTTCCATTTATGCCCTTTTGTAAGTTGTGATTATAGTGTCTCCAATAGACACCTATTGTAAGCATTTGTGCTTTTGTGGAAGACCACCATTTCATTACATGGTATCAGAGCTTGGAAGCTTCTAAATCTTGAAGAGTTTTCACCTTGTTTTTTGTGCCTCCTTAGCAAAGGGTGATTCATCCTCTTGTTCGTGATTCAAGTGTTTTTTGTGCAACCCTCATTGAAGAAAGAAGACGTTTGGAGGAGAGATTGACTATGCAAATTCGTGATTGTGTTCTTTTCCCTTCCTCTCGTTTTTATTTTGTTCTTATTTCTTTTCCTTTTCTTTCTTTTCTCTTCCCATTTCCTTTCTTTTTTTTTTCTTACCCTTGTAAAGATGGATGACAATGATAAAGTCGCCATCAAGCCCATGAAGTTAAATGACACCAACTATGCGATGTGGGCGGGCTTCAATCATAAAGCACCACATTTGGAGAAAAGGGTTGTGGGGTATAGTTGATGGTTTCGATCCGGAACCAAAACTAATTCTCACAAAAATTAAGAAAGAAAAAAAAGTATCTCTCACGGAAAGAGAGAAAAGTAAGGCTTTGGCTACCTATAAGAAAAAATGAAAAGAACGGAGGATAGGGCATGCCAAAATTATGTCATGGTCAATTAATAGTGTTGACATCAAGAAATGCTCTAGTCTAGCCAAATTTGAGCATGCCAATAAAGCTTGGGAATATCTTAGAAATATGTATTCCCTTAGAGATATTGCACATGTGTGCAATTTGTAAGACAAAGTTCGGACTTTGACTCAAAAGGATAAAAGTATTAGAGAATATTATAATGAGTTATTTGAACTTTGAGAAGAGTTGGCTTTGAGCTAAAATAGCATTATCCCATCGAGTTTCGCCAAAACAACTCGATATGGAACACTTTTATCAATTTATAAATGGTTTAACGCTGGAATTTGAAACAACCAAATCGGTTCTTTTACATCGAGGAAAGGTTCCCTCTATCATTGACATTATAGAAGAATTAATTATGGAGGAAAATAGACTCAAGAAGAATTCTCCAAAGCATGATGAAGACTCAAGAAGAATTAATTATGTACGCACTAATAAGCCACCTCACTTTGATAGACAAAATAGTGATTTTGACAAAAGAAAAGTCATTTGCCAACACTGTCATTAACCGGGGTACTATAAGCCTCAATGTCTTAAGTTAAAAAGAAGAGAAGAAAAGAAATTTGACACATTATGGAAACCACTAGGACTTTATTAATAGTAAATCAAGTTTCAAAAGAGTTTTGGGCAGAAACTATCCTAACTGCTACCTATCTCATTAACTGAATGTCATCTTCTTTTTTGAAAAATATAACTCCAATTGAGAAACTTTTCAAATTATCTCTTGATTGCTCTAGATTAAGTCTTTGGATGCAAAGGTTTTGTTTTTACCAACAAGAATGATAAACTCTCCCCATCTGCCATTCCTTGTGCTTTTTTAGGTTATGCAAATAACAAAAAAGGCTATAGGTGTTTTGATTTTAAAAATGAAAAATTGCATATATCAAGAAATGTATCTTTTTTGAAAAAGAAAAGTTTTTTTAAAAAAAAAAAAACCTAAGAAGTAACCGAATATTCTTTTTTTATAGATTTGACTTTGAAATCTGATGATTATAACCATGAATACGATTTAGACAAGGGCCAAGGTATTAATGATTCTGAACATAATGTTGCTAATGAAGAGCAAACCCATAGGGACACCAATTTACAATATTCAAGACGTAGAGAATCCAATCTTCCATGTGCATTGAAAAAATACACCGAAGTACAAACCAGAATGTCATCCAGAATTTCTAAACCTTACGAAAAATTTGTGTCCTACGAATCTTTTTCACCTACATATAAGGCATTTATTGCATTAATACAGTCATATGTAGAGTCGTCATCCTATACTCAAGCCAAAAACCATACAGAGTGGGTAGAAGCTATGAAGGCAGAATTGAAAGCATTAGAAAAGGCTAACACTTGGACTATTCAAGATATTTCTCTAGGCAAGAAACCTATATGTTGTCGGTGGGTTTACAAAGTTAAAACCAAAAGTGATGAAACTCTTGAAAGGTATAAAGTCAGATTAGTGGCCAAGGAGTATGCTCAAGAGTATGACATCGACTACGAAGAAACTTTTGCTCCAGTTGCCCAAATGACCACTGTCATAACACTAATAGCCTTAGCCTCTATTAGAAAATGGTTCATATTTCAAATAGATGTCAAGAATGTTTTTCTCAATGAAAATTTAGTTGAAGAAGTTTATATAAAAGCACCACCTGGTATTAGTATCTCTAAGAGTAAAGATCTTCGTTTAGAAAAGGCTCTTTGCGGTCTTAAACAGGCACCAAAAGCCTGGTATGACAGGTTTACTTATGTTATGCTTGATATTGGATTTAGATCTTGTTTGACTGACACTGTTTTATTTATTATTTTTTTTGATGCAAGAATTATTATTCTTCTTCTCTATGTGGATGACATGATCATCATCGGAGGCGACAAACAGGAAGTTGAAAACATTAAAAAACTTCTTAAAAATCATTTTGAAATGACTGATTTAGGTTTATTGAGATATTTCTTAGGAATTGAAGTTTTTTATTCCCCTCGTGGGTATTTATTATCTCAATCTAAATTTGCTTTTGATATTGTTTTCAAGTCTGGAATTATAAATGATAAGAAAGTGGATACTTCAGAAGTTGTTAACATCAAAATGAGAATCGATGATGGAAAACCTCTTGATGATTCCACTCCTTATAGACAGCTTATTGGAGCACTTTCCTATATTTTCATTACTAGACCTGGCATAGCACACGTTGTATACACAGTTAGACAGTTTCAGTACGCTCTCACTTTTGTTCACATGGGAGTAGTTTTGCGTATTGTTAGATACATTAAGTCCTCCCCTTCACGAGGCCTCTTCTTTGTCTGCTTCATCTTCATTAGATTTAATTGCTTATACTAAAGATGACTGGAGAGGTGATCCCAATAACAGGCACTCAACCATTGGTTTTTATGTTTTCTTAGGTGAATCCTTGATTTTGTGGTGGTGCAAAAAGCAGCAGAAGGTCTCTCTTTCATCCACCAAAGTTGAATACCGAGCCATGACCACCACGACAATGGAAGTAGTTTGGCTTAGACGTCTGCTAGTTGACATGGGAGTTGAAGTGACATAAGCTTCACGCATGTGCATTAACAACAAGAGTGTGATCTATATTGCCAGCAACCGAACATTTCATGAACACACCAAACATATTGAAATGGAATGTCACTATGTCAGAAAGGAGTATCTACATGGAACCATTGATCTGCCATATCAGAATATCAATTAGCAGATTTCTTCACCAAATCTCTCGCTGCTCCTAGATATCATTTCCTTTTAAACAAACTTTCGCTCATTGTTTCGTAAGTTTGAAGGAGAGTGTTAAAAATATAAATATATAATATAATAATTTATTTATTATTTTATCATTTCTTTTCTTTTTGTCTTTTTTATTTTTGTCTAATTCAATTTGAACTAGACGTTTTAACTGGTCAAGATCTACTTAGATCTTGACTAGCTTTATAGTCATTGGAGCTAGTCCAACGGATATAAATAGAGTCGTTGGACTAGCTCCAACGACTCTTTGAGAAGAGCTCATTAAGAGCTCTTCTCCCCCACTCTCTTTTTGTATAAATAGGGGTGATCCCCTCTCCTTTGTAATAAACGCTTCTTAAGCATTTTCATAAGAAATAAAGTTTATTATTTTATCTTGTGTTCTTTCATTTATGCCCTTTTGTGGGTTGTGATTGTAGTGTCTTCAATACACTTATTGTAAGTTTTTGTGGAAGATCACTATTTTATTGCACTCTATTCAAAAAAGCATTTTTAACATCTAATTGGAAAATAGGTCGTTGTTTAATAGACGCAATGGCAATGAGAGCTCGAACACTTGTCATTCGTGCTACTGGGGCAAAGGTTTCCTCATAATCTATTCCATATTTTTGAGCATACTCTATGGCAACTAACATTTCTAATGATCCATCACTTTTGGTTTTAACTTTAAACACCCATCTATATCATATAGGTTTCTTGCCTAAGAGAGGATCAACTATTTTTCTAAGTGTTGGCTTTCTTAAGAGCATTAAGTTTAAATTCCATTGCTTCATTCAAATGAAGGTATTGTTTAGCATCATCATAATGAGATGGTTCATGATAAGAGTGAAGAGTTATTAAACATGCTCTAAAGTTTGGAGAGAATGAGTCATATAATACAAATCTACTTGGTGCACTAGAGATACAATTTGATTTTCTAGGTTGGGATTCTTCTACAAATATGTTTTGAGGTTGGGATTCTTCTACAGATATGTTTTGAGAGAACTTGTCAAGAGCACATGGATGATTACCTTCACACCGTCCAGTATATACATGTGCATCATTTGATACATGTTCATCCAAATTCTCATGTACACTATCCTTATCATCAAGGGGATGCTCACTACTAGAGCCATTGTCAAAAGATTCAAATACCTCAATAGAGTTAGACTCATCATTTCTTGGTACTAAATCAAATAGAAATGAATAATCAATTTTTTCTCTTGGTTCTTTGCTATCAAACCCATTTTGATTTTCAAGAAAAGTAACGTCTTTTGAAACATAAAGTTTGTTATTTATTGGATCAAAACATCGATATCTTTTTTTATTTTCTCCATAGCCTAAGAAAATACACTCAATGACTTTTAGGGATAGTTTATTATTTTTATGAGTAAAAACATAACACCTACAACCAAAGATTCTTAGTCTTTTAAAATCGAGAGTCATTTTAAAAAGTTTTTCAAATAGAAAAACATTATTTAATGAGGACGAATGAGTTCTATTAATTAAGTTGAGGTTAGAACGGCTTCGGCCTAAAACTCTTTTGGAACATCCTTGAAAATTAAAAGTCCAAGTGGTCTCTATTATATGTCTAAGCTTTCTTTCCACTAACCCATTTTGTTGCGAAGTTCTAGGACAAGACCTTTGATAACAAATTCTATTTTGTTTTAAGTAATTTTGAAAATCATTAAAGATATATTCTCCTCCCGAATCCAATTTAGGAATAAAAAGGTTGCTTAGGAATTGATTTTTAATCATTATATGAAATTCTTTAAAAAAAGAAAACACATCGGATTTATTTTTTAGAAAATAAATCCATGTCTATCTAGTAAAATCATTAGCAAAAATAACATAATATGAGTAACCTCCTTTTGATATGATAGGTGAGGGACCCCATACATCTTAATGTACTAATTCAAAAGGTCGTGTAGAAACCAAAGTTCTTTAAGGAAAGGGAATTGCTTTCATTTTTTCAAAAATGTAATCTTTATAAGTTGTCTTTTTTTCATTACATGCATTTCCTAAAAAAGAAAAAAAAAGACATCTTTGAAAAGCTAAGGAATTGCTTTCATTTTTTCAAAAATGCAATCTTTATAAGTTATGTCTTTTTCATTACATGCATTTCCTAAAAAAGAAAAAAAGAGACATCTTTAAAAATCTAGGGTGGCCAAGTCTCTTATGCCAAATATCAATACTTTTGACATTTACAAAATTACAAAATGACTTGGGTGGAAGAGACAAAAAGTCCATAAAATAAATATTGTCTCTCCTATGGCCTTGCCTAATAAGCTTCTCTGACTGGAGATCCTGCACGGTGCAATCTTTAGGTGAGAAAGAAACTTTGTAACCATGATCAGAAATTTGAGAAATGAAAAAAAATTAAATTTAATTTTGGAACCACTTTTATTTTTGGAACCAAAAAATTTTGAAAATGTTTTGAATCAAGTGTTCCAATACTTTCTATTTTTAAAGAAGTTCCATCAGCCGTTGAAACATAAGATAAAGTAGGATTATTATAAACTTTGGAAAGAACATTTTTATAAGGTGTCATATGAAAGGAAGCACCCGAATCAAGAATCCACATACCTAGAAGAGATGAGGAAGATGCAATGGCGGCACCCGAAGTGGAGGAGGATTTGAGAAGTTGTTGAAGTGCTTCCGATATTTGATTAAGTGTGTCTTTAATATCTTCTCCATTTTTGCTTGCTTCTTCTTTCTTAGGTGTGATTTCTCCAACAAAAGCAATCTTACCTTTAAGCTTAGGACATACTGGTTTAATGTGTCCCTGGTTCATTACAATGATAGCAAGTGACTCCCTTCCTATATCCACTATTATAGTTGGACCCATTACCATAGTTATTTGGTTTTACAAAGTGGGATGGCTTATAGGTTTTTACATTGGAACCCGGCCTAGTAACGACGAAAACATCATCATTCTTATGGATCATGCCAAGACGGGTTTCTTCTTGATATACCTCGACAAGAGCATCTTCAATAGGCATAGTTTTGGTCCTACGAAGGAGAGAAGCCCTCACTTGTTCAAATTTCAGTCTTAGACCATAAATAAATTTAAAAAAGTGTTCATTCTCAATTTGCTTTCTTCTCATTTCAATATCTTTGGGAGCCACCCATTTAGGTTCAAGAAAAGCTAATTCATCCCATAGAGGAAATAAAATGCTAAAGTAATCCCGGACACACATGTCCCCTTACTTAGTGGATCTAATTTTATCTTGACAAAAATATTGTCTAGCAAGATCCTTTTGGATATACATACCCTAAAGAAAGAACCAAGCTTCATTGGCTATTTTAAATTTAGCAATGTTGGCACATATTTTTATGTCACCATTGTTCATAAACCATGCTAAAATTTTGGCATGGTTACTTTCTCAATCCTCTACCTCTATTTAATGATCATTGATGACTTTAATACGATCATCCCCAATGAGAGCTTTTTCAACACCTCCTTCAACTTTGGTGAGCTTCAACGATGGTTCAAGAGAGGTTCCCATCACAAAACCCCAAAGTTTTTTTCCTCTAAAATGATTTTTTATAGCCGAAGCCCACGTCAAGTAGTTGAATCCATTAAGTTTGAAGGAGAGCTCCACTCTTGATTCATGTTCCATGATGATAAGAAAAAGATTGAGACGAAGAAAGTGATAGCACCTTTATCACGATCTTCAAACACCACAAGAAATGCTTTCAAGATCAAGAGAACCCAAATAGCTCTGATACCATATAATAAAGCAGAATTACAAACAACAAAGTGTAGAACACTTACAAGTCCAATAATGGACAAATACAAAGAGAATAGACAAGCACTTCAAGTGCACACACAAATCCACTAAGGGACAATGCAAAAAGGCTAACAAAAATAAGTATTATTGAAAAGTAAGAGAAAAGGAATGATCCATGTAAAGGGGAAACACCCCTATTTATATACAAAAGAGAGAGAGAGAGGGACCATTGGGAGCTCCCCACTCTTAGAGTTGTTGGAGAGCTCCCAACGGTTATATTTATGACCGTTGGGGCCCCCAACGACTCCAAGAAGTGGGGCCCCAAAGCTCAAAAATAAAATAAAATAAAATAAAGAAAAAATAAGAAAGAAATAAAAAAAGTTGTTTCCAATAAACAACTATTAATACGTGTAAAAAGACTAAAATACCCCTATTGGGCAATACATTAGAAACACACACACACACACATATATATATATATAACAATTTCATGCCCCCACATGCTAAAACAAAATGAAGTGACTAAAAAGAAGCATAGGCATATTACCAAGATTAGATTGGCTACAATGCACCATAGTGGCATTCCCAAATATCTAATGATTGAGGCTTTACACGATGTTGTTTACTTTATTAAGAGACTTTCTTTAGATGTTCTGGATGAAAAATTACCATACAAGTCGTCTCTAGAAAAACCTCTTGAACATAGAACTTTGAGGAACTTTGGATGCTTATGTTATGTGTTCATTGATAGTTCTCAAAGAAGAAAACTTAATCCCAAGGATAAACCTTGTATTTTGATTGGATATCCTGAAAAGAACAAAGGCTACCAATGTTATTCCACCAGATTGAGGACAGTGTACCAGCCAATCCTATAGGGGCCTTGCATAGTCTTAAAGTCAGCAGCTGACTACCGACGATAGTGTTAATGTTAAAAATATGAAACCAGCAAGTCAAAACGAAAACAGTATAACATGAACTCATTATAAAGATACTAAAAGTGATGGCCGCAGCCAAGCAGCTGATGGGGCAGATAAACAGCGAACTGCAATGAAGCCTATGAAAATATATAGAAGCCTTAGAAGGAGATCTCAACAAGAGAAGCCAGCAAAAAAGGTGCAAAAAATTGTTAAACTTACAACACCAAATATTATACAAACAAAGTGCAAAGGGAACCAAAAACATGTGCTGAGAAGATTTTCTAGAGAGCAACATCCCATACAATGTTGGGTATCCTATGAAGGCTTTTCATATCATACCAGGTATTCTTCAGTGAAGCATTGAAAGGGAACCATCTACTTTTGAGGTAGCAGAAGGTAGAAGATGGGTGAGCACCATGAATAAAGAGATAGAGGTCATGCATTACAATAAGATTGGAACCACCTCAATTTTGCATGCTATTACAGGTCGGGCCTTATATGGAATTCCAAATTTTAGGGGCGATTTTGGAAAATGAGACTAGGAAGCTATAGAACTTCTATAATAATTATAGGTCCCTCTCTTAAGCATTGAAATAGTGACCATTCTACTTAAAAGAAAAGGTATCCTAGTCCTCAGACAATCTTCGGATTTATGAGAGAAGAGGAAAATAAAAAACACTCTAAATCCAAGAAGCCTCCAAATGTTAGAATAGTATAGGTGACCATCTCTTGTTAATTGTTATGCCGTATAATAGAAATTGTAGCATCTTCACATCAAATATTGTGGTATTTGCTCAAGTATCATCAAAGATTTGCACAGTTCTTTTCATGTCTATAGTTAAAAAACAAGGTACTTCAAAAGTGGTTAAGTATGATCTGATTTTTATTTAATAATTTTTTTTCTGTTGTACTTTCCTTGCCAATGTTTATCAATATGCAAGTTACTTATTTGAAATAGCTGGTTATATCTTTTCCTATGTCACAGGTATCCTCCAATTTACTCCCACGTTCTGTCCCCTTATATACTAATCTTTTATGTCATACTGACATGTCATTTAGGATCCATGTCTATAGGGACACAACCTGACGCACAATGACATGACCTGCCACATACAACCATTATTTTATTATTTTCCAAAGTTTTTAAACAATTTTAATAAAATATCAATAAAAATGTACTTATTAAAATTTGAAAAAAAAATTGATTAAAAAGTTAAAAAAAAAACTGTGCCCCTTGTGTCCTAAAAATTATCAAATTCATGTTGAGTATCAGGTTGTACCAGTGTATTTGTGACATAGCTAATTTTAATGGAAAGAAAGACAAGAATAGTGTCTTCATGTCCTTTTAGCCTTTGTCCATGTAGACAAGATTGTTGTAGCATTAATATGATGCCGAAAGACCAGAGGGGTTTTCACATGTATACTTTAAACTGTTAACTGAAAAAAATTGCAGATGAGTGCAAATTTCCGAAAATCTAATTTCTGTAGAGAAGTATTACCCAAGGTTAATAGACTAAGAAGTGGAAGCGGAAAACGATATGGAAAGTGGAAGCGAGAAGCGATGTATTTTAAAATGTATAGGAAGCGAGAAGCGAGAAATAAAAAAAAGCAATATAAGAATTGAATGGGAATCGAAATGGAATGCAAACAAAAACTAAAATAAAAGTGATTATTCTTAAATTTCATGATTTTCTAGTGTAAGAATTAAATTTTTAACAAAATCTAAAAATGATTATTGCCAATTTAGAGAAAACATATGGAAGTGAGTGCGAAGCGTGAGAGAAAACACATAAAAACATGAAGAGTAGAGTGAAAAAAATATAAGAAGAATAAATGAAGTGTGTGGAAAGCATAGGAGAAGCATGGGAGAATCGAGATTCCCATCAAGTTTCGGAAGCGAGTATCGCACTTCCGAAGCGAGCTTCCCACCTATCTAAGAAGCTTACGGTAACTCTGGTATTACCAATAAAATGCAGCCTTCTTTTGGAAGCTTCCCACTACAAGGCAAATAATGTGGCTTATGAATGCTCATTACATCTCAGGTTGTCCTATACTGACATTGCTACAGTAATACATCAACTTAGCGATGACTCACCCATTATGATGTCCATGTCCTCCTTTTGGCTGGAGCCTCATGATGCCATTTGGTAGACTCATCTCATCATAAATCTAAACATTCAACAGAAACCAGTTTCCTCAATCTCATTTGCACATGCATCAATATTTAGAAATCAGGAAGAAGAAACAAAACAGTAAATGTACCAGCAGGATATGGCGTATTGGTACTTGATAGTAAGCTGCAAGAGGTCCAACCTTCATTTAATAATCAAGAAAATAAGTTATCCAATTCAGTGATATGTTTGAGGCAAATACATCATTCTAAAATTACAAATCAAACAGCTGAAAATTATAAGACAAATAGAAGATGGAAATATGATGGACAAATAGACTAGGATTACAGTTCTATGGTTAATGAAAGATGAGACTGAAATCTGAAACAGGCCATGAATCAATTAAACTAAATTAGTTGTTAGGGTATGCCATGGACAGCTTGATATGCATAACTTACCAAATGGCAGAATTGAAAGAAATACTCCTTTTATTATGTCCCTAAGAAAATTTCAGCAGTGACCAAGAGGTCCGTGGGCTTGCACACTAATTATATTGAGATGGAAATGTCTCCAAGTTTGTTTATTAGAAGGTTGATAATCAAGATAGTGTTACATATTGGCTCAACTCCTGATAGAGCTTAGGGGTGTCAATGGGACAGGGTTGAACTGAACCCAACCCATACCAAAACCGTATAGGATCAGGGTTTGGTGACAAAGAAGGTGGTCCAATTAGAAACCAGCTCAGATCTAAAGGGTCTGATTAGCATATGGAGCCAGGAATGGTTTGTAAAATTTCATACCAGACCCAGATCCAGCCCAAACTCTGATTAAGGCCCGTGATTTTTCAATATAGAAAAGATAAAAATTATTATTTTACCAGGCATGGACCACATCTGGTTCATGTAATTCTTATAGGACCTGGGTATGATTTTTCTTATGGCGGACCCAATCGGACTCGGGTCCAGACCAGGTACCCACACCTCAAAGTCAGATTCTGGTTCGGACTCACCTGGGTCTGAACCAGATCTGACCCATTGACACCCCTAATAGAGCTCCCTTAATTTCTTTCCTGCAGCCACATGATCTTAAAAGAATGGAATCTCAATCAAACAGAGGCATGGCTCAAGGTTTTTCCTATTAAAGCAATGGGTGAACTTTCAGTTTTATGTTGTCAGAGTCAGAACCATAACCAAGTTCTTGATTTCGAACCTGCGGGACCTATGTCACATAGACACGGCAAAACAGCCGACATACCCGTGTCGACACGGCTCGACAAGCATACAAGTACCGGGTGCAGCACGGGTACGTGGGTTGGGTTGGGTCGGGTCCAACTAAGACCCAACCCGAAACCAACACTCTCTCTTTTTTTTGTTTTCATTCATGTCGAAACCCTCCCCCTTCCCACCTCGGTAGCAGGAAGAGGAGGAGAATAAGGAGAGAGAGAGAGAGAGAGCAAAAAGGGGAAGGCCTTCCCCCTTTATAACATATGCTTGGCTTCGTTGACCAGGTCCAAACCTGGTCAACGAAGCTAAAAAAAGACTTTTTTCAAAAATTACACTTACAAAACAAAATTATTTTTAATATGGACCCTAATATAGATCCATATATAATCCAGACCCAAACTCTCTCTCTCTCTCTCTCTCCTTTATATATATATATATATATATATATATATATATATATATATATATATAGCCGTATCCCCGTACCCTCATTTTTTGAAATTGCCATGTCATACCCTCTGTACCCGTACCCATACCCATACCCATACCCATACCCATACCCATGTAACATAGTGCAGGACATAGTTCAATAGCAGAATGAATCAGGTATATATATATATATATTCACAAGAGAAAGATACAGAATCGTATTCATTTCATGAACTCTATAAAGGAAATGGAGGAACCAGATAAAATATCTTACAAAAGCCCAAGGTTCCCATTTTTGGCATCATCCTAGCATATGCTGCAAACATGATTGCAAAAATCAGGAGAAATACACAAACTTCCTCTTCTTTGTAGCCCTAATCCCGCTAATAGATGAAGTTTCCATGCGACAATTTTTTATTAACATCCATCGCCTTACCTTCATTTTTCACAACTTACTAGGTTATGCATGCATTTATTGAAAGAATCCCACATTATCATCTTATGGAAGAGTCGAATGATTTTGTACACTGACAATCATCACAAAGATGCAACACTAATCAACATCTTTTTTAATGATTACTTCATAGGGTTGTATTATCAAGATGGTCAAGCAACTATTTGCTTCTGAAAACCCAGTGCCAAATACTACTGAGTAATTCTCTTTGGATTATTTTAGCTTTCACATTTTAACCTTTTATACTATCTCTAGCAAACCAGCTGAGAATTGCATATAACAGCATGAATAGGAAAAAGGTTCCCTAGTAGTTTATGATCAAATGAAGCAAACATCCGAAATGTAGGTGTTGATGATGCAGTTTTACCCAATATAAACCACTCATGATGCACCTCTTGAGAAGAACACAAATGGCAATTCGACTAAGGTAATATTTACCACATTCTGTGAAAATGCTGTCAAAAGTAACCAAATTGTTATCATACAACAAGACCATGTTCTTAAGTTATAAAGTAGTTACATTTAAATCCAAAAGAATTCATGACAAGAGATATTCAAGGAAATTAATGGTGGATAACTTCCTTGATAGAAAATTTGAGAGAAGTCTGCAGCGGCAACAATGCATGCTAAGATTGGTGGGAATAATTAATAAAGTAATCAATGATTTAATAAGATGATCTCTCCAAAATCATTAATAAAATTTAGTGGCAATCATTAAAAGAAAGTGGCATGAAAGGAAATTCAAAATGACTCAAAAAGGTGTGTAGAGAGCCAAAGGACAAGATCAAGAAAACTAACAGATTCTCCAGTAAAATTCATGTATGTTTGAGGTTTTGCTAGTAGAACTGGAACCTCCCCAATGGAGCCTGCACCCACCATGCAACCAAATAAGACCTAAACTTATTTATAAACTTAAGAAATATCAAAACCAGTAAATTTTCCATTAAGAACTAAATTTTCGTTTCTAAGAAGGAAATAACTAAGGCACTAGGAACAAATGACTGAAAGATAACACTATTCTATGTTATTAACAAAAATATAAAGAAGTACCTATGCCTATCAGGGCTTTTGACTGTATGGTATTCAATAAAATTCCTTCTTCTTGAGAAATACGATCAATCATTTCAAACCCAACCTAGTTTAAAAATATCATCACAAAATTGTTAACTTATGAGGACCTAAATATGAGTACATAACAGTCATATTTTTTAAAAGAATACTGAATGTACATTGTGCCTAGTGACATGATACTTATTCCCCGGGTTTCCTAATCCAACAACAAGCCATGGTGTATACTCCAATTTAACATCTTTTTGTGTGAAGCAAGCTGACACTCTGCGCACGATAGGAGCTTGAACTTTTTGAAAAGTGGTTATCCGTTCATAAGACATGCATGCCCCTGGTATAGAAAGTGCCTGCAGCATTTTGTTCAAGGACCTACAAGGCAAAACACTGCTGCATCAACTGTGAATGATGGTGTGAATGTGCATTCCTGAGACAAATAATAGAGTTATTACTATCAAATATTTTAGCAGATGACGAACAAAGGTGAACCAAAGTCAAGACCCAACTTTAAATTGTCATGAAAGATAATCATTCTATCCATTGAGCTCAAGGGAAACTAACAAGAACTATAACACAGATATCTCCCTCCAGAACATCTCCAATTGCAAGGTAGCATACGTCATACAGATCTTTCGTGTTCCGTTCACAGCATAGAAAATTTTGCTTAACGTATTGTTACTTGTTCATCACATCGTCATAAACAAAATTTATTACTTGATTCCTACAATCAACTCAACTCGCCAAAAATACAGGTCAGGTGGAGAGAATTCTCAACTGAACCTCCTGGTTCATGTGAAGGATGACTCAAGAAATCTCCAGGCCAAGATAAAATATACACCAGCAACTGAATCGAGGCTCTCACCTAGTCAACTAGAGAGTAGAGTCCTCTTGAATGACTAGGGCCATTACAATTCATTGAGTTGGGAGCAACTCGTGGTGATAGCCTCATAAAGTCATTAGACTCCTATCTCTAACAGCCAATTGACTTGGTAGCTGAAAGAATGACTGTGGTTGTTTACACAATACAGCTACAGTACTTCAAACCATATTGTATCAGCTCATTGTCTTCATATCTGACATACAACCAAAACCATCAACCTGACGCATTGCGTAGCACCATTTCAGAAGCTCTATAAGATTTTTCAATGAAGCATTTCCACAAACGCTTCGCATGCATCGATGTTTCAGTGGTCCTTACCGTTTGAGGACGCAAATTAAGAAGATGGGTGGGGACAATTTCCAAGTGGGGAAAGCAAACTCGCACCTTTCAGGACATATCTAGATCCTTGGGATATAATTCTGTTGAAAAAAATAGGTCAAGAGAAAGAGGGTCCATGTTGGGAGTCCTTTAGCAATCTCTACAAAATGATTTGATGAAAGGAAGTCCGCGTGAAGGCAGCAAGAAACTAAGCAAACGATGGGTGCAATAACCAACTTACAAAAGGGAGCAGCTGCTGTTTCACCAATCGATGGTCGATGTGTTTCGATGGTGAGAGATGGAGACTCGGTTTTGAGAGAGAGAGAGAGAGAGAGAGAGAGAGAGAGAGAGATGCAAGCGTTATGGATCTGGGTCGGATATATAATCATTCACAATATGGATTTTTTTCTTTTCTTTTTGGGATAATCCAAGGGACATCCACCACCCATTTCGGCTGTGTTTGGGAGCCTTGCATTGGGATGGAAACATGGTTTCCATATGTTTTGCCAAAACATGGAGTTGACATTCATGGTATTACCAACTCCAACTAGATGTTTGGGAGCTCATCACATGGTTTTAACACTTTCATGAATTGGTGTTAACTCTCAAACAGGTGCATTGTTTGAGTCAAAGATAGTCAACAATTTAATATAGTTTTGGGTTGTGAGAGTCAAAAGACTGTAAATTTTGGATGAATTTTACCATTTTCTTAATGTGAGGAGTTTCAACATGTTGGAACTGGTTCAAACCTGGATGGATCATCTGACTTGCTGGTGCTGGTACCGGGTCTGATTGGACACACCATAAGAAAAAGCATACCAGTCCTTTAAGAATTACATGAACCAGACCCAATTTCATATAGGGCTGCAAATGGATCGGATATGTTTGAATATCTAATTCAAGTCTGACAGTCCTTTAAGATAGATCTGAATGTGCATTCAGATCAGATTCAAATCTGTCCAATCGGATTACTTTTGGATAAAGATCGGTATTTTAATTCAGTTCTAAAATTGATTGGAATCAAAATCTGATCCCATTGCAAATTTTACATGTAAATAGCTTATTTTTCTTCTAATTTTTCTGAATCCAGTATTATCACTTGCATTTCGGATTCAGATTCAACCTTACTTTTTCGGATCTGATTTGGATCTATTGTTTGCACTGCCAATTCGGATTCAGATATGGTAGGATCTAGCCCACATCTGACCTGTTTGTGCCCCTAGGTTCATACCTTATAAAATAATAATATTATTATTATTTTTCCATTGAAAATTGTGGATCTTAGATGTAAAGTCCACAAAAAATTTCTGGGTTTATGGAATTATTACAAAATTATCCCCAGTATTTTATGAGAAATTCATCGACCATGGATAAATCGATGAACTTTTGGATGTTAAAAAGGTACAGAGATAAAACAAACTCATTTTTTTAACTGGATCTCAATAGGGGATCCAGAGGATCGACGTCCAAAAAATCCAGTCCCAACGGTACTTTAACAAACTCATTTTTTTAAACTAAATCTCTTAGGTTAATGTATTCGGATCCAGTATGAATCCAGACTAGTAAAACTGCATAACAAGGACTTGAATCCGTTTAATGGATCTGATCCGAGTTCAGAATAGTTTAGAGCCGAAACTCTAAATGAAATCTAGAACGCTTAAAACCTGTTAAACTCGTGATTGGATCCGTTAGATGGATCCAATCTAAAAACCATTTTGAATCCAAACAAAATCCAGAACATGGCTCACTTGAATGGATTCGGGACTTGGGTCCATTTGGACCCAAACCAACTAAGAACACTAGCACCAAAGCACAAGTTGGGATCAGATTCCGAGTTGAATCTGATCCAACTATGATCCAATAGTTAAGTCTTAGTTTTTGGGTTTGTTTTGATTTTGATCTTTATAAGATCCAAATCCAAACAACCCTTATATATATATATATATATATATATATATATTGAGTTGGGTCCAATCGATCCTGAAACCCAACCCAATCCCATGTTTTGGTTGGATCCAGGTTGGATACAACCCGGATCCAACCAATGTTGACACTTAGTGTTGATATCTCGGCTCTAGCACCTAATTCTCCCTTGGACTGAGTCAAACTCGGTCGAAATCAAGCTTGACTTAATCCATTGTCTCTGAGCCCGGCTTGGTTGTGTCACACTTGACTCAATTTTACTCAGTCAACTCGGTCCTTGTTTTTTTTGGGGACCGCACCTGACTCGATTAACTACCAAGCCCGACTTGGTCTTCACGTGCCCCTTGGACTGAGTCAAGCTTAGTTGGAACCGAGCCTAACTTGGTTCAATTTTCACCGAGCCGAGCTCGGACCCTATTTGAAACTGGTCTTAGGGTTTTGCCTCTTATACCGAGCTTGACTCAGTCCTCCAACACCGAGCGAAGCTCAGGTCCTCGGTTCAGTTTTCATCGAGCCTGACTCATTTCTGATGGCTCAAACTAGCTTCGAGTTCAACCCTTGCAACATAATTGTCGCCTCTTCTATAAATATGAGAATTTAACATTATTCTTTATGCACTGCGACAAAAACCTTTTTAGCACACCACATCGGCTTAACGGACAAAACTTCATACCTCTGACACACATACCGAGGTACAAACAAGTTAAAAACCTAAACTCGAAATCGTAAAAAATTTGAACCATCTTCGAGGAAGGAGAAAGTTGCCTACGATGACGGTGGTTGAACATTTTTTATATATATGTATTTATATTACGTCAAATATAAATATAATATTAATATATATATATACGCATTTAACTCAAGGACGCAATTTTGTGTATTCTTATCTCATTTAAATTAAGCATTTAACTCAAGGACGCAGTTTTGCATATTCTTGTCCTATTTAAATTATGACTTATTTCAAATACATGGTTTCATATACTTTCGTTTTATTTATGATGGTCTTTGGTGGACACTACTTTAATATATATGTATTATACATACATATATAACTATTTAGAATATGCAGTTTTGCATATTTTTTGTTTTTGATTTATTTCAAGTATATGGTTTTGCATACTTTTGCTTTATTTATGATGGCCTTTTGGCGGACATTGCTTTAATATATATGTATTATATATATATATATATATATATATATATATATATATATATATATATATATATAGTAGAGTATGTAGTTTTGCATACTCTTTCTTTACTTTAATTATCTACGTATTTATTTAGAGTACACAATTTTTTGTACTCCTTTTTACTTTAAATTATGCGAGTATTTTTTTGAAGTCATAAATTTGCACACCTCTGCTTTAATTCAATTTCAAAAGAGTTTTCATATGAGATTTCAAGTTTGCATGCCCTCGATGTTCCATAAAATAAAACAAGTATTTTAGATTTGCATGTTCATGATATTCAGCGTACACATGCACTGCATATCCTATAAACAAAATAAGGCTCGCATACATCAAAGTTGTTACGTTCGTTTTGATCGGACAATTCCCAAGCATTAAGTGTTCTTCGAAACACCATTCCAATTTGGTTCAGACTTTAAAATAAGTTAAGATTGGCATGACTCAGGCATTTACAATTGAGTCGTCTCTTCGAACCAATAAAATATAAAGGCTTCGACTATGCAAACTTCGATCGTACTTATATTAGGCCATTTCATTCTGCATTCGAAATAACTCAGATATTCTCTCGGCCTATGGTGCGGAAAATCATAAATTTTTAGAGTTGCAATTGGTCTTCTTTCTAAGAAACCAATATTATTCTCATCATTGTAATACTATCAGACATGCTCGTACGCCGATGAATGGTTTTGAAGTTTATGACAAACCTCGTTGTGTGATAATACACTGTATTATAGAAAAATCATGTAAACATACATGATCGCCTTCACTGGAAAAATGCTTGATTTTGTTTTGAGTTGTTGGATAAAAGAAGACCTTACACACTCATTCATCCTTTAGTTATGTCAAGAGAGAGGATATGAGGTACAAACTTCGATGAATAATGTTGTTAACAACTACGCTCCTTGAGTGGCAATGGCACGACGTTCCCGAACATTGGAGTTAGGGGATAGAGCTATCAATCATTATCTTAGGTAATAGATCTTATAAACTTTTGCAAAAGTTCGGATGCGTCCCCGGTTTATTCTTACCTTTAGGAAATTCTCTCTTAATCTCTAAAACTATTTGCATTGGAGTAGACTCTGCTAGTTGTTCAGATTATAAATTTACATAAAATAATAAACCCCCGAACATTCTCAGTTATTTCTATGTTTTGTAAGTACTCATAGGTTGATAATGATCAAAACAAGATTTTGATGTTCATTCTGCTTATTCGAAACTGAATGTTGTGAAATATGATAATGCATATGTTAGTCGTGTTCTCTTGTATGATGTCATTGCACCTACCAAACTTTCATGAGTCTGACTCATTTTATGTAAGACGTGATGAATAGACAGATGCTACAGGTGATGTCGCAATAATGTGATGATATAAAAAATTCACTCTCTCTATTGTTTGCTCCTGAGCACGTTTTGTAATTTTGTATAAGGACTTTTGTATAACACTATTTCTATCTAAAATCTTGTTTTGAATCTTCATGGTTTTGAATGGAAGTATGAAAATGCTGATCAAAACCTATGACACTTGGGTACCCAAATTGTTGGTTGAAAATTTTGCCAGTAATCCATCCAAAGTTTGTTGACTTGTTTTTTTCAAATATTGTTTTTGTTGAACTATCATTTTTTACTCTGAAAAAGGATTGGTTATTAAAATTCCAAAATTTTCTTAAAATTTATAAGTTCAAATTTTGGGGCATTACATTTTAATTGAAACTTGAATGAAACCTTAGATTGTTATGAAATTTTCCAAACCACACACGACTCCATATACTAATCTAACCCTTGAGTTTGACCTGGATTCTAGTTGGATCAATTGTTGTTATTAAATTCCGTCGCTAATCAACTGTTTTTTTGTAGTGATAGTCTAAACGGTTAAGTTGAAGATCATGTTAGATCCATTGCAACTATCAAAATTCACAAACTAGGGCATATAATTAACAAAGGCCACCAAAGCACTTATCAAACATTAGTTAAAGTTTGCCCACCAAAGGACTTTTTTAAGAAAGACCTAAATTAACAAACACAGCTATATGACCTAAATTAACAATCTGCTGAAAATTATTACAGTTACATAACTTAGTAACCATTCACTCAACAAGCTTACACTATAGTAAGTGCTAAAAAAGAACAAAAAATATTAGAAGTATACACTGCAGCTCTCGACCCCTGTGAATCTTCAACACCTCTGCTTACATTACAAAGTACAATCCACTAAATTTACGGATCTCCTTGCAGTAGTATTATTCTAAAGTGAACACAATCACCTAATTATATATTGGCAAGGTGATGGTCATGTTCCCTTCATCCTTGTGAGAATGAGCCCTTGTTTGATTGCTATAGGCAGAAGGAAAGAGCCAGATTCTAAGCTTCGGCTAACATGATGTTTGTTGAAGGAACATCAAAGAACTTTGCTAGTGCTTGATAGATGCTGCTCCTTGAAGGGCTTAGAGACATGTCCATCAATTCCATGTTTGATATCTTCATAATTGTCCTGAATCAGATCAGCAGTCATCGTGAGTATAGGCAGGTGCCATTGAACCTTCCCCCCAATCCTGAATGTAATGCTGACCCAATTCTGATATGCGTATTCACCTGATTCTCAAGCTAACATATATGTTCAGTCACCTCAAACAATGCCAATATTTTAAAGTTATTTTTTGAAACATTATCACCACATGTGGGGAGGGCCCGACAGAGGCTATCGGGCCTCTGGTGGCCCTCTGGCAACCATAGGAGGAAGGGGGTGGCCACACCATAGGGAAAAGAGGGAGGGTTACCTGCAAATGAGGCTCGTAAAAAAACCTCGAGGGGGAGCAACAAGAGAGAGAATGGGAGGGGAAAGAGAGAGGAGGTCGTCGGAAGGTCGATGGGCATCAGGCGGGCAACGGGAGGTCGACGGGCATCGGTCGAGCGGGCGATGGGAGGTCGTCAGGCGGACAGGCGATGAGAGGCAGACGGGCAGCGGGCAGATGATTGATGAAACAGAAAGGGAAAAGGGGCTCGCGACGGGCGGATGACTGATGAAACAGAAATGGATTCGCAACAACAAAATTTCATCGCAAACGTCATCGCAAATGTGCAACGGAGTAGCGACATAAAATTTCTGTTGCTGAGCCATCGCGAAGTTGCAACGAAGTTTGAGACAGAATTGTTCCATCGTGAATTCATCGCTAATTCGTGACAGATTCCTGACAGAATTTTTTTCCATCGCTAATTCCGCAAATAATTTGAATGTTAGCGACAAATAGTTTTCTCTAGCTAATCCATCACAAATTTGTGACAAAAAAATTCGTCGTAATTTTTTGTCACTAATTAGAGTTTTTCTTGTAGTGACATTATCTTTTTTTTCATAAACGTAATAAAGGAATACATCATAACTAATCATTCAAATATGGTCCCAGAACCAGAGTTATGACCCATATCAACTAAAAAAAACATTAGCCATGAAAATAACATATAAACTGCCAATTGGAAACACAACTAATGGCAACAGTCATGTAGTCCTGATTAAATGTCTTTAATGTCATGAACTTTGCAGATAGTCAAATTGCGATTAGGCAGACCCTACCATTCTACTAAGCAATCAAATTAGTAGTAGATCTATGGGAGACAAACAGTTTTTTGGTAGTCACACACACACACAATCTTTGGTAGGCACACACATACATAATTACCAACAGTGAAATACAAAAGCAAATCGTGGACCACATGAATCAAAAACCAGATCCATAATAAACAAACAGAAAGCAACCAACTGAAAGCAATTCAATTCAAGCAGATAAGCATTTAAGATCCCTATGTAAAAAGGAAATGCAGATAGTGACTCAGAGACCCTTTTGTCCATTAACAACTGAACCCAACAAAATCAGATTCTCAGTATTTGTGTATAATGATCAGATGATAGTTCCTGCCTATCCTCTGTGGTTGCTAGCAGCTTAACCTCAAGTCCCTAACCACTTTGATATCAAACATAGAAAACCATAGAACTGCCCTTTTTTCTAAGCTGCTTATGCAAGTACATGTCAAACATTTCTCCTTTTATCATAATACATCCATCTTTCCTAAAACTGCCTATTATGTTGTAATAAAAAATTGTCCAACGTGATTTAGAAAGCATACTACTAGTGCCATGTGTTGGGATAAACCACTGTGAGTGGTAGTGGTTACCAACGATGTGGATACCCCCCCCCCCCCCCCCTCAATGAAAGATGCTCCTTCTGATAAACTCGCACAAAATCAGAGGGAATGGTTACGCAAATCGTTCTCACTCTGTGCCTATAAAAGGGGCATCATGAGCGACCCCTGAATACAGAGAAATACAGTAAAAATACAGAGGAAAAAAAGAAAGGGAAAAATAGATTGAGAGCCTTACCTTTTATTTGGTGTTTTTTCATTCGGTGAGGGAACAAATCCTACTCACCGACTACATCCAGCAGCCTGCGCTCATAGAGGGCAGCAGTTCGACTGAGGAGAAGCTTTCCCCTGTTCAACCACCACCGACAGCTTCCCTTGCTCCAGCCACCGCCAGCCATCGATCCCAGTTCATCGATGGCGACATCAGGTACGCCTTCCTTCTGATTTTGTTTGTGCGTAGGCAGAACACAACAATAGGTTATGGGCCCATGCTTCCGCTGCGCCTATGCCTGTGAGACCAAAGCTTTTTCGGAGGGACTGCCGAGTGATGTCTACCCGGCAAACCCCTTCTTTCCTTATTGTCCACCTTGATAGGGTCGACCTTTTTTTTTTTGCGGGGGGGGGGGGGGGGGAGGGGAGGGGGTGCTGAAAGGGGGTAATGCCTCCAGTGGGTCCAGGCTGACGATTCATCGCCATTCCTTCTGGTGATGCTGACTGTGTCACCATTTTCTTTCCGAAAATGAAAAAAATCTTACCTTCATTTTTTGGTGTTCAGTCGGGAAGGACGTCGTTGACTGTTTTCTTTCTTCCTTTTTCTTCATCAGGGTGCTGCAGAGCCGCCGGTGCCATCGTTGATAACTGTCGAGTCGTCAGACCTCTGCATTTTTGCCACGGTTGTTATCGCCCCACCGTCTAAAGCCAATGACCATTGGGCCACTAACGGTGGTGGCTGCCACCTCCTTGCCGCCAGGGTCACCGGCAATCAGCCGATTGCCAGACCGCCGAGGTCGACGACGGTGATCTGCTTCAAGGGAGAAGAAGAAGAGGTGAAATAGGGTTTTCTGAAAACCCTATTTCGCGTTTTGGGTTTTCTTTTTAAACTATCTTTGTGTCGGGTCCAAGTTTGGATCCGGACCCGCCCCACCCGAACCAATCCATAAGGTTATCTGGATCGGATCTGGGATTTGAGTGGGAGACCCGGTTCTGTAAGGATCCATGACCCATAGAGATTTGGGTTCGGATCAGGTCCATAACTGGATCCAATCCATATTACTCGATATGATCCATAAAAGCCTCTTTGGATCGGATCTGGTTCTCGGGTAATGGATCCAAAATCTTTTTTACTCCAACCCGTTATGATTTTGGATTCGGGTCGGGTCTGTGAAATCCGTTTTGGATTTCTTGAACCATACTCGATCCACTATGATCTTTTGGATCGAGTTACGGTTCAGATCTAGATCTGTTAACCCGTACCGACCCATGATATCGATCCGGGTTGGATCCAGATACAAATCTTTGGGTCTCAGATCCCAAATCCGAAAATCACTCTCTAGATCAGATTCGGGTAAGCCGGACCCGGTTCTTTCAGTGGCAGATCCAGAATTTGGTTAAAACCGGATTATACGGTTCTGGATCCCTCGGCCTAACAGAACCAGATCTGAATGGCCTGTAATAGAGCCCCGAACCGGTTCAGGCTTGTTTGACCGGTTCATCCAGTTTTGGAACCAGTTTGGGGGTCATTTGACAAGTCCATCCCATTTTGGCACCAGTTTGGGGGTCCTTTTGACTAATTCTTTGCGTTTTAAGACTGATTCAAGGGATTATGTCACTCGTTCAGAGGTTTTATAGTCGATTCATAAGGATTGAGAACCGATTTAATAAATTGGTGACCGGTTCAAGCTTTCATTTCATCGGTTTATTATTTTTTTTATATAGATATTGATTTTTTCTTCGGTTTATGGCCATAAGCATTAAGTTACAACATGTTTTAAGTGTTATTTCATTATTTTATGAATATTCAATATTGACATTAAGGATAGTAAGATAATTTAATGTATTCACGTCACCAAAGTGACTGAATACACGTATGTTGTAAAAAAATTCAATACTATCATACAGTTTCAGCCAATATAAATATTGTACTTAGATTTGCGAAATAATAAACGACCCAAAGGAAGTTTTATCGTGTTTAGAATTTAAGTAGGGTAAATTAAGGTAAATGTGTTGAGATACATCGCATATGTGTATCCAAAGGTACCTTGTGTTGGTCTAACTTCACAAAAATCTTAGTTTTATCAAATATGGTCGGTAGGCGAAGTGGTTTCACGTGTTGAAGCTCTTACCAAAGTAAGGCTTCAATGACCCCCTACACTCGCCTGCAAATAAGCATAATAAGGGCCTTTATTCATTTGCTTTTTCCATTAAGTTTTGTCTTGTACGAATACATTTTGATACATGTCTTTTGTCATGCAGTTTCTAATTCTGTGACTTTAGATGGCTCTAGTTGTATTCCCTTTCTAGATGGATCGAACTTTAGCAATTTGAAAGAGATTGTTCTCTTTACATTAGGGTATAAAAATTTAGATCTGGCCCTAAGGATAGATGAACTTGCTGCCCTGACTGATCAAAGTACTGTTGAACGAAAGAGTGCTTTTGAGAAGTGAGAGTGTTCGAATAGGCTTAGCCTATTGCTTCTGCAATCTAAGGTGGCTAAAAATATGCGAAGTGCCATCTCGCAATGCAGGACAGTGAGAGAATTCTTGAGTGCTATTGAAGCACAATTCACGAGTTCAAACAAATCCAAAGCCAGTACCCTGATGTCAAAGCTCATATCTATGAAATATACTGGAGGGAGAAACATTCGTCAGCACATTTTGGAGATGAGAAACATAGCGTCTCAGCTGAATGACATGAAGTTGACCATTTCTGATTCTTTCCTAGTGTATTTAGTTCTAATGTCCTTACCCTTAGAGTACAGACCTTTCAAAATCTCTTACAACACACATAATGATGAATGAACATTTAATGAACTTATGTCCAAGTGTGTTGAAGAAGAAGGGAGATTGAAAGGAGAGAAGGTGCATAGTACACATATGGCTTCTCATGCACCCAAGATAAGACTGAAGAAGAATGCATTCAAGAGAAATACTAAGAAGAAGTCAGCAGGGGATAAGGCATCCCAAGGCAAGCAATCTGACTTTGCTCCCATAAGGTGTTTCTTTTGCAAGAAGAAGGGACACATGAAGGTAGATTGCATAAAGTATAAGAAGTGGTTGAAAAAAAAAAGGTAATTTGTCATTTGTTTCTCATGAATGTAATTTATTATAAATTCCTAAAAATAGCTGGTGGATTGATTCTAGTGCTACTGCTCATATTTTCAACTGTCTACAGTTGTTCCTGAACAGAAGAAAACCAACAATGCATGAGAAGAGCATCTATTCGGGGAACAAGATGCGTTCGCATGTGAAGGGTGCTGGGATCTGCAGGATCACTTTAGATACAGGCATAGTTTTGGATCTTTATGATGTCTTTTATGTTCCATCATATAGTAGAAACTTAATTTCAATTTAAAGGTTGGATAAATTTGGATAGTGCTTTAAATTTGAAAACTCTAAGTTATTCATATACAGAAATTCAATTGAAATTGGTTCTGCATCAGTTTATGATGGTTTGTACAAATTAAACGTGAAGATCCAAACTCAAGAGTCTTTAACTTCTAAATACGCATTGATTGAGAATAAACGTAGCATGATTAATGATAAATCCTATATACTTTGGCATTGAAGGTTGGGTCATATCTCTGAAAAGAGAATAAAGAGACTTATAAATGAAGGAATCTTGAAATCTCTAGATTTTACCGACAATGACCTGTGTGTTGATTACATAAAAGCTAAGCATACAAACACATATAAAGAGGGTGTCAAACATAGTAGTGAGATATTAGAGATAGTCCACACAGATGTATATGGACCTTTTACCCCTTGTTACACTGGTGAAAAATATTTTGTCACCTTTATTGATGACTATTCACAGTATATGTATCTCTACCTGATCTTTGAAAAATCTAATATTTTTTAGATATTCAAGGAATTTAAGAAAAAAGTAGAGAAACAAACTGATGAAGTTATTAAGATAGTCAGGTATGAATAGAGGTGGCGAATATTATGATAGGTTTACTGAGATGGGGCAAATGAAAGGACCATTAGCGCGATTTCTAAAAGAGAAAGGCATTGTGCCTCAGTATACCATGTCTGGCAGTGCCTACCAAAATGGTGTAACTAAAAGGAGAAATCGTATGCTTGAAGAAATGGTCAGAGCCATGTTGAATTATTCAACACTTTCCATGAAGTTGTGGGGTGAAGCCTTAAGGACTGTTGTGCATATTTTAAATAAAGTACCTACAAAATTTGTGCCTAAAACTCCCTACGAGTTATGAATAGGTAGGAAACCATCTTTGTCTTATATACATGTATGAGGATGTCTTGCAGAGGCTAAGTTGTATAACCCCCACATTAAAGCCTTTGATCCAAGAACAACCAGTAGATATTTCATTGGTTATCTAAAAAGATAAAAAAGATAAAAAAGATACAGGTTTTATTGCCCATCTCACTCACCACAGATTGTTAAAATAGATAAGGCAAAATTCCTAGAAGATGGTTCACTAGGATTAAGTGTACTTCAAAACCTTGGTTTTGAGGAAGTACAAGATCTAATTTTACCACCTGCTAAAGAAAACACCGAAAGATACCATATTATTATCCCTAATGATGATGTGGTTGATCACCCGGTTGTTGATGCACAAATTCAAAGTGAACCTGTTGTGGATAATGCAGAAGAGCACAAACAGGATTATCAGGTTCAATTTGAGCTTGAAGAATGACCTGTTTGGAGATCCACAAGAATTAGAAAATCTGCCATACATCAAGATTATGTGGTGTACCTTCAGGAGCCTGATGATTTCAATGATATAGATGATGACCCATTGACCTTTATGGAAGCTATGAAAAACAAACAATCTTCACACTAGATAGAAGCCATGAAAGAAGAGTTAGACTCTATGGCTAAGAATCAAGTGTGGGATATTGTCGAGTTACCTAAGGAAGTAAAACTCGTAGAGTGTAAATGGGCTTTTAAGACCAAGAAGGACTCCAAAGGTAACATAGAGAGACATAAGGCAAGATTGATTGCTAAAGGGTTCACCCAGATAGAGGGTATTGACTATAATGAGATATTTTCTCCTGTCTCAACTAAAGAGTCAATGAGAATAATTTTGGCCCTCATAGCTCATTATGACTTAGAGCTACATCAGATGGATATGAAAACAACATTGCTCAACGGGGATATGAATGAAGAGGTATACATGGATCAACCTCTTGGTTTATCTGAAAATGATCGTCTAGTTTGCAAGCTCAACAAATCTATATATGGACTTAAACAGGCTTCCCAACAGTGGTATATTAAATTTTCCCAAGACATTGTGAGTTTCGGGTTTACAGAAAATATTATTAATCAATGTATATACCTTAAGGAAAGTGAGAGTAAGTCCATTATATTGATGTTGTATGTGGATGACATTTTGCTTGCAACCAACAATATAAAATTGCTTTCAGAGACAAAACAGTTTCTTGCATCACATTTTGATATGAAAGATATTAGTGAGGCTACTTATGTACTTGGCATTGAGATCTGCCGAGACAGAGTAAAAGGTTTTTTAGGCCTCTCCAAAAGATCCTACATAAATAAGGTGTTAAACCGATATAAGATGAAGAATTGTTCTCCTAGTTTAACACCCATATCAAAAGGTGACAAGTTGAGCCTAAAGGATTGTCCACAGGACGATATTAGCAAAGCACAAATGAGTGTTTATCCATATGCATCAGTTGTTGGCAGCTTGCAATACGCGCAAACCTGTTCTTGTTCAGATATCTCTTTCGCAGTAAGGGTGCTTGGTAGATTTCAGTCCAACCCAGTCATACCCCATTAAAAGGTTGCCAAGAAAGTATTGCGGTATTTGTAAAGGACAAAAGACTATATGTTGACGTATCATAAAGTTGATCACATCGAGGTCATTGGTTACTTAGATGCGGACTTAGGAGGGTGTCTTGATAGTAGAAAGTCTACTACTTGGTACATTTTCTTACTTGTTGGATGCACGATCTCTTGGAGGAGTGGGAAGAAGACGACCACTGCTGCTCACACCATGGAGACAAAATTCATAGCATTGTACGAGACTACCTCGCAGGCCATATGGTTAAAGAACTTCATATCACAGTTAAAGGTGGTCGATTCCATTGAGAAGCCACTAAAGGTCTACTGTGATAATGAAGTTGTGGTGTCCTTTTTGAACAACAGTAAAAGTACTACGTCATGCAAGCATATGGAGCTAAAGTATTTTATTGTTAAAGAAAGGACAAAGAATCATCTAGTGCATATTGTTAATATTGATACCAAAGAGATGATTGTTGATCCTCTTACTAAAGAGCTAGCACCAGGATTATATTTCGAACATGTATTGAGGATGAGCTTGTTAAATTCTTTTTGACATATGCATATGAATAAAGTGATTACATTCAGTTCATTGATTCTTGTTATTACTTGTTTGTTGTTAATCTCATAAGGATTAGAGATTCTGCTAGGTCTCTAATCATGAGAGCGGTTTCTCCCTGTAAATATAGAAAAAAAGTAGGAGGGAATCAGCAATTGGGAAAACTGGTGCCCATGAAGTCCAACACAGGGTTCCCAAACACAACCTTAGCATGTCATCAAAAACCCATTTAGATCCACTCACTTAACCATTTTAGTTAATTTGAATTAATATGATGTACACTCACGGGTGTAACTATGTCAGGTATGCCCAATCCAAACTGACACTTTAAACTGATTAGACTTAGGGCTGCAAACAGATCGGATATGGTCAGTTGTTTAATCCAAGTTTGACATATTTCTTAGGATATGGATCCTTTTAATTAAAATCTGAATGTGGATTTGGATTTGTTCAATCAGATCAGCATTTTAAGTTAGATCTAAGGTTGATCCCAATCAAAATCCCACCTGAATTCATTTTGGATCCAATATTACCACATGTATTTCAGATCCAGATTCAATATAACCTTCTTGGACCTAATCAGAATCAGGATTTGGATCTATTATTTACATTTTGGATTTAGATTGGGATCTGGCAGGATCTGTCCCAAAACTGACCCGTTTTCATCCCTAATTAGACCCAATCCAACCTGATCTTGATTGACCCATAGATTTGGGTCAGATAGAAATCTAGATTTATCTCACAAACGTTTCAGTTCTTGGGTAAAAAAGGTATAGACTTAATCCTGTTTGTACCCGACCTGCTTTCAATACCTGATTCAAATGGTTTTATGCAATATGCAACTAAACCGTGATGAGCCTTACCTTGGTTTGTACCCAAACTCATTTCATATCTGACGTGAACTTAAAGTGACTCAAACTCGAACTGGTTAATCACCCTAACCAAATCAAACTTGAACCGTGTTAGTATCCAAGCTTGTTTCAAATAATGGTTTTTTCAACTTAAATTCTGCTTTACTTAAAGAAGGTGGTTTTTTGGAAGCTTTTCAATTTGCAAGTTTTTATAGTAGAGTTTTTTTTTGAATTTATAACCCTAAGAAACCATACCCAACACCAAGACCTGGTCACGCTGGCTCAGCCTACGAGCTGGCAGCGTAAAACCTTGAGGCTAGGACCCCTGCCCCTGGGGCCTATATGGTAGAGTTTGTTAATATAATCATGTTAAATTATCTCACCCATTAACTCATACAACACTGAGATGTAAGTCACACCTAGACCCATACTCAAGCTTGATGAATCTTTATAAAGTTAGGTCAGGTTCAAGTCTAATTTTTAGACCAAAATACAAAGGATCTGCTTAAAAATCCACTTGACTCTTGTCAGGTCAGGTTCGGGCCTGAGTCTTAAAGGACTGTGTTCAATGATGACTAGGTTATTGTGCTCTTTAAACCCAACTAGTAAACGGATTGGGACTCACTGAGATACCATTTAAACCTTATATTGACCTAGCTCATTTATCAGTTGGATCAGTTGGGACCAACTCAGACTTCAAACTGCACAAGACAGACCAAAACTGGACCACGTCGGGTCGGATACCCAACCCAGTATCTACCCTTACAGCTAAGTGGGGTTGTGGATGAGTCATGTTTGTGTCAGGTACTTGACCCAAACCTGAACCCTAATATCCATGTATATATGGGCATAAAACGCCAATCTAAATGCTAGTTGATCTATGATTTTTGCCAAATGTTTGAGCTGACCTGTCTGATCCTGGTATTTTGTATATATTATTAAGCAAAAATATTTATTAAATAGTCTTTAAATTATATTTGTCCAGTTTGGGCTTCCATTTTTCAACCTGACATAATCCAAACCCAAACCCGACTACTTGTTATTTGTGCAGGCTCAATTGCACCTGAATCTATATGCTTTGACACAAATGATGGGTCAACTAGATTCATATTCTGGTTTGGCTTGAACTAAACAAGAGGGTTGCATTCAAATCAAACTAGACTGCACCTTAACCAGGTCTGATCAGATTCGTTTTCACCATGTGAATGGACCTGGCCAAGTACCTGTCTGGGCCCAGCAGTTTTGCCTATATCCCATAATGTAGGTTCGGATCTAGGTTGAGCCTCTCATTTTGACTTGCAGTTAGAGCAAGGGCGGATAAGGTGCAATCACATTGCATACTTTGAGTGTGCTGCTGCACCTGGTTGCCCTCCATCTTTGGCTGACAGCCTGTCAGTTGTAGGGCCCAACAGCAGATGGAGAGCAGCGCTGCTCAAAGTGTGCAATGTGATTGCACTTGATCTGCCCTCAGTTAGAGCAAGCATGGACATGACTCCACCATTAGTGCATCATCCTTCCACTGACACAGGCAAAGCATCCACTGCCTGTGGCTTTTCAGGATCTCACTCATATGGAAAATTACAAAATGCATCATTCTCATCCATATAGGTTGCAGTGAATCATGATCAATTAATAAAAGCTTCAAAGCCCTGTGATGAGTTAAGGTTATTACATTGGAAATGAATACTTGTATTGCTACTTTATCAAAAAGTGTGTGGTCTCATGATAAGGAACAGTAGAAGCTCAAGATCATGAAAAATATTGATGATGTCTCACAACTTTTCTAAAACCATATTGGGAAAATGTGGACATTTTCAATGATAGTATGGTCATAAAGTAATGGTTAAGTATTTTTTGGGGTCCTGGGGCCAACCATTTGCCTTTAATTTCAAATATAGGTTGCACGTTTCTGAAATTTCAAATATGGGCCCAACTTTTTCCTGAAAACTGAAAAATAGGGACCTCAGATCAACACACATCATATTAGAATGTGAGACTTTTTTGTTTTCTTGTATTGTCCCTTAAAAACTGAAAAGAACTTACTTATCCTCATAAAAAAAGAAAAAGCAAGTTGTGTGAGCTTTTAATCATGAAGGTCACTGTTGTAATTTGACCTATGATTTAAATGCAGGTTCGTGTTTGATAGCTTTTAAAAAAAGTTTGGCTTATATTTGAAATTAAGGATAAAAGGTTGACCCTTAATTGATTTTTTTTTCTGATTATACCAAGGTAGAGTGATTGCTAATTATTTTCATGAATCACCATGCAAGTTGAAAAAGTTGTGTTTCTGTTGTCTAAGTAGCATACAATGAGAACAGATTTCGAGATCCATCTTATACCAATCCTAACCATCCAGCCAAACACCCTGAATATATATATATATATATATATATATATATATATGTGTGTGTGTGTGTGTGTGTGTGTGTGTGTGTTTCTAGCCATCCAGATGCATCAGTTGAATAGTTAGGATGAACATAGGATTTTCAAGGATACAATCTTTTTTTTTTAAATATTGTCATGTACGGCAACAATGATGCATTTTTTCAAATATCTTGAAATTTTTTAAAACTACCTGCTACTCAAAACCACAAGTAGGTAAATTTTTAGGATACTTATACCCTTTGCATGTGCGAACCTCACTAATTCCCTCCCAAATATGCTTATGTCCTCCTAAATCTATAAAACAACCTTTTTTCTCAAATTTATATCTCAATCATCTTACATTAAAAAATCTATGTTTTCATGTTGAAAAGCTAAGATGCATATCTCGAACTTTCTTATTTTGAGTCAAATTAAAAAATCTTTTAGGGTTCTCGTTTTTGAGATCCAAAACTGAAACAAAAAACTATTATGCAAACTGTTATAATCGAACAATTTATGTTTCATAAGGCATTTCTCTCAACTGTTCATCAGATCAACATGATCTTCGTAGCGCTGAAAAGTTAACATCTTGATCTTCCTCTGTTATTTTTGTTGTTTTCCTATATTTTCAACAAAGGTAGCCAGAAAATAACATAGAATCATTGGGATAAGCACAACTGCGCATATTCATCTCCTCTTTTAAGAATGTTCTTTGGGTTGTATCTTATCACTCGTTCATCATTTTCTAGTTAATAAAATGTCATTGAAAAGATCTTTTCGTTTAAAATATCTACTCTTTTTTGTGTTTTTTTTATTATAAATCAATGACATGATCTTATTTGTATACATATGCGAACTATATGTGTGTGTGAATTTTCTCTTATATATATAAGGAAGCTACTTGACTCCATCTCTACCCGAGATTGCTTGAGATTGTCAATTTTTTATGTTTTTTTGAAATTTTGACCTTATAGATGTATTCAACATGATTGATTTACTAGAAATTGATACTTGGATCATTTTATTCTGATATATAGATAGGTTTTTATAAGGTTCAAAAATTAACTATCTACAATTTTTATAATTTTTTGAGGCTTCAAATACCTTTTTTTCATCCAAAATGCATAATCCAAGTCTCAATTTCTAGTAAATCAATCATGTTGAACACATATGTAAGGTCAAAATTTGGAAAAAAATACCTAAAAAAATTCTAGTGGGTAGGATTGGTACATTTTCTATCTATAAGTTTTCATTTCTCTCTATATATATGTGTGTGTGAAATATATATATATATATAATTTCTCCTATATATATGTGAATTTTTTAAAATGTATCACAAACTCATTAAAAGGTAGATTCTCATGTTTTTTTGTGAACCACACGAAAATCGCATAACCAAATTTGCAAACCTCATATATATATATATCCAAAATTTTTCTTATATATATGAACTTATATATGTGAATTTCTTAAAAGGTATCACAAACTCTCACTAAAAGGTAGATTCATGTTTTTTTTTTGCTAACCTCACGAAGTTTGCATAACCAAATTTGCGAACCACTTATATATATGCAAATTTTCTCCTATATACATATATATGAGAAAAATCACATATATATAAGAGGTTCACAAATTTGGTTATGCGAATTTCATGAGGTTCACAATAAAAAATGTGTGAATCTACCTTTTAGTGAGAGATTGCAATACATTTTAAAAAATGTGCTTATATATAAGAAAAAATTTGCATATATATAGGAGACAATTTTCATATATAAGAAGAAATTTACATATATTAGAAGAATTTTGCATATACATAAGTTCACACACACACACACACACACACACACACACATATATATATATATATATATATATATATATATATATATATATATATATATATATATATATATAGAAAGTTTGTATATATATTACAAATCAGATCTTGTCAGTGATTTTTGACCCAGAAAACGAAGAAATACAAAAAAATACAAAAAATTAGAGTTTCTAGACGAAAATATATTTTCAATGATATTTTTATTCATTAAAAATTGATGAATGAGTGTTGAAATACAACCCCAAGAATATTCCTAAAACAAGAGATGAACAGGCACAGCTGCACCTATCTCGATAATTCTATGATATTTTCTATCTACCTGTGCTAAGAATCCAAGAAAACAATAAAAAGAGCAGAGAAGGATCAGGATATTTTCAATGAGATCAAAATTACGTTGGTGTGATGAACGGATGAAGAGAAACACCTTTTAGAACATAGATTGTTCGGTTATAATAGTTTTTTATTCATGTTTTGGATCTTAGAAACAAGAACCCTAGAGGGGTTTTCAGTTCTAACTCAAAACAAAGAAAGTTTGGGATCTGTGTCTCAACTTTTCAACTGCTATGAAAACATGAATTTTCAATGTCGGATGACTGAGATATAGATCTGAGAGCATTTTTTATTTACATTGATTGGTTGGGATAGATAGGATTTGAAGTTTCTAGACTTTTGAACAGAGTTGGAGTTGACTTTTTGACAAAAAACTACATTCTTTCAAAGCTAAAAGCAATAGCAGTTAAACCTTAAGCCCATTGCTTGCAAGCCAATGCTTTGAATATGTATTATATAAAATATTACATTACATAAAATATATGTAATGTATATTTATTATTACTTTATTATCCAATACCAACTAAACTGAACTGAACATTTGTTGTTCATATTTAGCCTGACATGCTTATTGCACAAGTTCGAGCAATCTCTTTATAAACTGAGTGCGACTCGAATCAAAGGTGACTTGTCTTGTTTTCCAACCTTATTCATTAAGAAAACCAATACGAAAATGCCTACAAGGGCTCCCCTCATCTGGTAGGGGCGACTTGTGAATGCCACCAAGTTGATGGGATGTCACAAGTTTGAAACCTACAGGTGGCATCTCTTGCAGGAAGGTCCAAGCTGGGTACTCTCTGGTGGGCAGGGGACCATAAGGGTTTTATTAACCTGAGGCCAGCTAAGGTGTGGGTTTTTTTTCTTGGATTATCCAAAAAAAAAAAACCCAGAAATTTTATTGAATGATTCCTAAGCCCTAGTGAGAAAAAAGCCCCATAGTCAGATGCCATATGTAAAGTTGTGGCAGATTTCACCATATTCATCCGCAATATGTTCTGTAATTTCCCAAGTATTCCTGACAATGCACACATGGTAGAGCTGCATTTTTTGCTCAACTTTTTTCCAGCATTTTCTCATTACCCTGTCAGTAAAAGGAAGATAAAATAATGCATATTGAAAAAAAAAATTGACTGCCTATGGGCCGATTTGATCTGAATCGACCACTTTAAAATGGCCTTTAGTCCGATTCAGGTCAATTCTGACAACGTTTAAGTAATCCATGAATGGGGTATCAACGGATCAGGTTTGATCTGGACCCTACCAGTGATAAAAAAGAAGAAGGCCCTATTAGAACCTTTTGAATTCAAAGAGACCGATTAATACATGGAACCGGGTATAGTTTGTGAAATTTCATAGCAAACCCAAGCCTGACACTAGTTCTGATTAAGATGCCCAAATTTTCAATGTAAAAAATATAAAAATTATTTACTGAGTATGATCTGAGTCTCGTTCATGCAAATCCTTATAGGACTCGAGTATGGTTTCTCTTACGGTGGGTCTAACTAGACCCGGGTCTGAACCTAATACCAACACCTTAGATCAGATCTGAGTCCATCCTACTTTGGTCGTCCAAACGAGATCTGACAGGTTGACACCCATGGTTAAAACTCTGTATCTCTCAGATGGGTCTCACTTTTTTTTTAAGAGCCATTGATGCCCTCAGATGGGTCTCACTTTTTTTTTAAGAGCCATTGATGCCTTGGATGGGCGACATCTAGAGTTTGAAAATATGAACGGCTAAAAACATTAGGTCAACCATGGTGTTTAGGATGCCTCTTGACGTGATACTCAAAATAATGGTACCAATTCGGAATTCAACTTTACAAACCCAACAACTGCATTGGCATGACATGATGGGAGATTTTTGAATATAGGTTAGCGGCACTGATTGAGACAGCATTTTAGAGCACAAAAGGAAGGACCAAGGGGTTGTAGGTTTGAAATAAGCTACTTGGAAAGAAATTACTAAGTTTATAATATTATTCCTTTCTTACTTGAGAGAGAGAGAGAGAGAGAGAGAGAGAGAGAGAGAGAGAGAGATGGGGATACAGATAGGGGGTACCATTAAGTGCCAAAGTATGATACTATTAGAAAGACCCTTTTTTTTTTAAGACTTCTTGCTTTTCTAAATATATTTTAATATTTTATTAATCGAAACATACGCACATACAGGGAAGTACACCCCTAGAGTATGATATTTTCTAGCTGAATCTCATAGGTGTGATCTTTATTTGGCCAAATTGGATTTCAAGAATGCATTTAGCATGTTCCATTTATTAGAATACACACTTTCGATCAGGTGGTTTTTATGTAAAAATATGATGCTCTAAATATTAAAATTTTAATGCATTTTGCAGGCCGTTATACAATACAATCGAGCAATCTAAAGAAACCATATAGATCATATTAGTAGAACTTGATTTATAAAAAAAAAACAATAAGAAATAGGCAGTTTGATTCAAGGTAGCGAATTCTTTTCATATATATATATATATATTGTTGGCAGTTTTGGATAGAATACGGTTTCCTTGAAATGAAGAGGTTGCTATTATTGTATTCTTACTTACCTAAGGTAGGTAACTTTGGTAGGTTGATTAGTTGCTATCCTAAAAGATCAGGAAAATTGTATTTATTTGTCAAGCATTGTAAGCAGAGATTCATAACAATGAGAGAAGATTGAGTGGTTTCCTACCGTGGATGTAGGCTATATGTTGAACCACGTTACTTTATAGTCTTCTTTATTTCTGAGCATGTATTATCGTGTGAATCATATATCGTATTTTAATATGGTATCAGAGTTCATTCTTTTGATCCTCCATAAATTTGTGATTGATAATTGAGGTCGTTCATCGATCCTCTTTTGTCTCCTCTTCTGCCATCCAAGGTGTTTTTTTTTTTTCTACACGCAAAGCTCCTAAAATACTAAGATGGTGGTTTAAGAATAGAATCCCACTCTTAAAATTACTACCATTCCATTAATTGGAATCAACTATCTTAGTTGGTCTAAAGCAGTCAGCTTATTTTTTAGCGGCAAAGGAAAGCTGGGATATGTAATTGGAAAAATTGTGCATCCAGAACATAATGATGCCGGTTATGATGAATGAAAATCGACAAACCATTTGGTAATGTCTTATCTTCTTAATTTTATGGATCCAAGCATTGCTGAGGGGTTTCTTTTTCTAGAAACCTCCCAAGAGATGTGGAAAAGCATTCGCGATGTTTACGGAGAGCAAAATAATCTGGCTCGAATTTGTCAAATCCAACAAGAAATTTCTCTTTACAATCAACAAAAAAAACCCTTTTCATTTTTATCTGGGGGCTCTCAGAGGTTTATGGGATGAGCTAGCTTAGTACCATCCTGTCATTGCTGATCCTGAAATCATTAAACGGCATATCAAAGAGGATAAGATTTTTAAAATATTAGCGGGTCTTAGGCCCGAGTATGAATCCCTCAGAAGTCAGATCCTTCTATCCACATCGTTACCTACATTTAATAATGTCTGCTCGATCATTCAACGAGAGAAATCCAAACGAAAAATAATGAATCCCTCCTCACAATCCACTAAATTTGCTACTGAGAAAATGGTGTTCAAGGATGATCTCTCTCCCACTGCTGCTGCTATTTTTTTATCAAAAGGATATTTAAAAAATGCCCAAATTAAGGTGCAGATATTGTAAGAAAAACGACCATACGAAGGACCAATGCTGGGAGCTGCATGACAAACCACCTAAAGTCAGACCTAAGGACTCTTACGCAACGAACCTAGTATATATTGCAGATCTTACCAGCGTCCTACAACAACTTAATAAAACTCATCTTGCTTCTCATGAATCAGTTGTCCCACCTCTATGACGATACAACAGATAATATTTTTTGCTTTACCTTCAAGCATTTACTTGAGAAATGAATTTTGGACATCGGAGCATCTGACCACATGACCGACTGAGTATCCCAACTACATGATATTTAGCACTCTAAGGAAAAATCAGTTTGCATTGCCAATGGTAGCAAAGTTCCTGTAAAGGGAATCGGTACTACTCGGTTCTTTGATGAATACGTTAATTCAAGAGATCTCTATATTCCAAGTATTCTCAATAATTTATTATCAGTTAGCTGTATTATCAAAAGTCATGACTGTTTAGCAATTTTCTCAGCTGACAATATGATTTTTTAGGATCAAAAGACTCGAAAAGTGATTGGTAAAAGGTACCAACATGATGGCCTATACTTTTTGGATGAAAGTGCTAAAGCTCTTGCTGCCTACAACCCCAAAGAGTTAAGCATGTTGTGGCACACAAGATTAGGCCATCCCGTATAAAAGGTTCAAAACAAGTTATTGTCGCATTTACCTTATGTTTTGGGTGCTTGTGATGCTTGCGACTATGTCAAAGCAACTCGACTACCTTTCTCTCATTCTCATAGTAGATCTGATTTTATTTTTCATGAAATACACTCTGATGTCTGAGGACCTACCTCAGTAACCTCACATTTGGGATACGACTATTTTGTTACATTTATTGATGATCATTTAAGAACAACTTGGATTTATTTTCTTAAAAAAAGGCAAAGTTTCTAGAGTTTTTAAAGAATTTTATCAACTGATCTTCACCTAGTTTGATAAGAAAATCAAAGTCTTATGGTTTGATAATGGGCGTGAGTTTGTCAATGACACCATTGGAGAATTTTTTGCTAAACATGGGATCTTACCTCAAAATTCTTACGTTGGGATTCCGCAACAAAATGGAGTTGTAGAGCGGAAAAATCAGCAGTTACTTAATGTTTCTAGAGCTATTATGTTTGAAAAAAATGTTCCCAAAGAGTACTGGCCTCAGGTTTATTGGAACCGCCTGCTATATTTTAAATCGGCTTCCTAGCTCTTCTATTGAAGGACGTGTGCCACTTGAAATTGTTTATGATAAACCCATCTCTATTTCTCAGTTGTGTGTGTGATGTAGAGCATCCCGAAGATCCAAGCTTTGAAGACACATTCGATTCAAATCCAATCCAGGATGCGATTCAGGGTAGATCCAATCATGCAGGACTACCAGGGTCTAATTGGATCTCTGTCAACCCAGACCCATTTTAATTATCATGTTTTAATTTCTGAGATATTTTGCCTCTTTCTCAGAGATTGTATTTTTATTATTTCGATTCCATGTTGGCATGTGAGAAATCACATTAAACATGTTTTTTATTTTTATTTTTATTTTTATTTTTATTTTTATTTTTATAGGAGCCGAATTCTACGAATCCGGATAGTTCCGGTACCCTATAGGATCTTTTTGTGGTACTAGAGGGTGTATGGGTCTAAGGGTAGTTTTTATTTTTTTAGCAAATTTGTTTCTCTTTTGTGTTGGTGCAGAATCCAGTTTGTAGCCTATTTGGATCTGGATCATGATCCGTCTTCATGAGAGGGGGTCCTAGGTGGCGCCACCTTGGTGTGGTCCATCTTGAACCTCATTCAAATTTTGTTGACCGTAGGAGGTCAAAAGTGGGTTGTTGGAGGTTTAATAGCTCTTGACAAAAATGAGGCCTTGCATGCTCGTTTTTGGCGCAAGGCTTGGGAAGGCCCATTGCCTCTTTAATGTGGCCCTTCCCAAGCACTAAGGCCTTTAATTAGGGGAGGTCGACCTTGGATATGGAGGGGGGCTGCTTCTCCTTCTTTAAAGAAAATTCATGGGATTTGGTTTTGGTTGGCTGGTTTTCTTGTGTGGAAGAAACTCTTGTGTGAGAGTGGTGTTTTTGTGAGAAAGAAAGAGACATGTGTTTCTTTGTGATTGTGGAAGTGGAACTCGTGTGTGGTTCCTTTCGTGGTGGTTGTCCTAAGCTTGTGTGTGGTGGTTGAGAGTTCACCTTCCGTTCATGGTTTTTATTGTGGCGTTGGTTGCTCCCCAACGACGGCCATTCCCAACTTCAAGCCGGATAATCACTGGTTCTTCATTTGCTTATATACTTTGATCATATGAAACTTGTGTTGATCATTTCGTTTGCTTGTAAGTGTGACCAGTTCATTATTCCTTTGTGAATGCATGATTAGATTGTTTTTATGTTAAAAAAATTGGATTGTTTAACTTATAAAATTTCTGGAATATTTGGTGTAGTTTGGAAGTTATTGTTATAACTAAAACCTTAAAACACTGTCTCGGTTTGTCAGAAACACCTTCAAAGAAATGATCTTATTGCCCTCTATATTGATTCGATTTAGTGGTTCTTTAGCTTTCTGGAAAGCTAAAACAATTTTTTAGAACTTTGTAGTTGGATGTTTTTCTAGATTCATTCATTTAAGTCTCTGAATCTGGCTGTCAAGACATTGGATTCACAGAAGTCCATTATTTCATTTCTGTTACAGAACTTTTGAAATAGTGTTTGGTATTTTGCCATTATCTGAAGATTCCCTACATGAAATTTAGATTTTTTTGATTCTATGAAAAGCTAATATTTAAATCTATATCTTTCATGCTTAAATATTTCATTAAAGCATTGTCTTTGTGCTCCAAAAATATCAATTTCTGTTGTTAACAAATATTTGAATTTTTACTCCTGCAATAATATTTTTATATCATTCAAGATATTCAAAAATTCTTATAGGGCTGTAGAAATATCATAAAATTGTTATCTTTAGTTTTCTGGAAAGGTCTGAATCTGATTTTTGTTTCTTCAGTTATGAGTTTTTGCAAACTCTAACGTTTGAAGGGTCAAAAATCCCCTCGAACAGTCTGTCTCTGGAATTCAATAATCTGTGTTGGACTTGTTTAGCAGTCCCGGTTCTGAGTCCGTGGAACAGACACTCTTGCTCCAAATCTGGTGTTTCTAGATTTGTTGGAAAGTTGTGTGAGTCGCGCATGACTTTCATTTGGACTGTTTCTGTTGAAACAGAGTGCACAGGTTTCAAAATTTTGTTTCTCAGAGTTCTATTCAGACTCTACAACATATAAGCTTTCGCGTGCATTTGGATCCTGGATTATGGAACGGTGTGTACCGAGTCCACACCATATCATTGCATCATTTTAGTATCAGAGCGAGGGTTGTTGGATTTTTCAATCTGACATGATTCCCGATGTTGTGGGGAGTTTAATTTTTTTTAAGTACCATTCACCATGGCGGGTCGAATGGGAAGTCGAGGTCAAAATAATTTTAATAGAGGAAACGATGATCGTGACCACCGATATGAGGTGCGAGATTTGTAAAGATAACTCACCAAGGCTAATTGCCGAGTTGAAGATTTAACTCATCAAATGGCCGAAAATGTTAGATTTAATGATCAGCATGATGAGAGGAGTTTGCACAGTTCTCGAGGAAGTCGTGAAACTCAATCGTATGATTTCAATGATGACTTCGAGTAACACCAACGAAGTCCAGACAAGAGAGATAACCTACAGCCTAGAAGATCCCATTGGGATTCATGCTTACATTTTGATATCCCAAAATTTAAGGAAACTGGAACTCTCAAAGAATTTCTAGACTGGATTAACGAAGTTTGCGAAATCTTTGAGTTTAAGGAGGTGTCTGAAGATCGTCGTGTGGGATTGATATCCTTTAAACTGAAAGGTCGAGCTGCAGCCTGGTGGCGACAACTCAAGCAAACGCGTAGATATCAGGGTTGAGCTTCGATTGAGCGTTAAGAGCATATAGAGCAGAAGCTTCGTGCTCAGTTCCTACTGTTAAACTATCATAGCGAGCTATATCAGAAATATCAAAGTCTGAAACAAGGAACCAGATCGATAAACCAATACATCGAAGAATTTCATGATCTCATTGCACAGAACGACATTCGTGAGAGTGAAGAATAATTAGTTTTGAAGTATATTGGAGGTCTGAAATTACAATTACAAGATATGTTGAACTTCGTAGAGTGTTGGACTGTGTTTGAAGTACATCAAAATGCACGTCAGTGGGAGAGGTCCACCCAAAAAAAGACCTTAGCTAGGCATAGTCCTGTGACTAGACCAATAGCGTGGGCTCCTACGATCCCCAATACAAAAGTTGCCCCACCCTACCGTCACCTCAATGCGTCAAACCCACCTAGGGTTGCGAGCCAGAATAGCCTAGTAGGCAACTAGACTAGAACCTTTAGTTTGAACACCCCCATCAAGTGCTATACTTGTGGGAAACCCAGTCATAAGTCCACTGAGTGTCATGGCAAGGCCTTATTCGTGGAGAAAGTTCATGAGGAAGAAGATGTCTAATTCAATCCTGAGTTTGACCCCATTTATGACCCAGAGATTGAATCTTTTGAAGAGGAACCATAAGAAGAGTTTGTGGAAGAGGATGTGTTGTTGCCTGATCAAGGCAAAGCACTCATCACGAGGCGAGTTTGTTAAGCTCTGAGGCAAGAAACAAATGATCGTTGGCTAAGAACTCACATATTTGAGTCTGCTTGCACCATTATTGGAAAAGTGTGTCAGTTAATCATAGACTCAGGTTGCTGTGAGAACATTATTTCTGTAGAAGCCATGACTAAGCTAGGTTTGAGTTGTAAGACTCATCCCTATCCATATCAGATGTTCTGGCTCTAAAAGAGCGTTGTTGTTCGTGTCGACCGACAATGCTTGGTCAAATTCTCAATTGGAAACACCTACTTCGATCAAGTCTGGTGCAATGTGCTCCCTATGGATGCGAGCCATCTTATTCTCGAAAGACCTTGGCAATATGATCGAAATATCATACATCATGGTAAGTCCAATGTCTATTCCTTCACTTTTGAGGGTAGAAAGATCAAGTTGCTTACTTCAAAAGATTTGCCTCCTTTGTCTTCCACTTCATCATCTGTGGTCCAATCTACCATTCCTGTTATGGTTCCTCCATCTCATGTTGTTACCCCCATTTCGCCTCATGAGTCCCTTAAGATTGTTGCATCTCAAATCAAGGGACCCAGTGTGTTCATTGTCAGACATGAACCTCAAGATTTATTAAAATCTCATGTTGTCACAAAGGATTTCCTAGCGAATCCTTTTCTCAAAGTTGGTAGTGATCCTATCATTGAAGTTAATGAGGAAATCATGGATGAACCCCCACCTATATTTGAGGATGTTCATGTGAGTGAATTCATTTCTGGCCCAATATTTGAGACGATGCATGAAGAGATGTCACCTCTAGAAGACCCATCCTACGTCAGTCTTGATGGCTTGGTCTTCGAGAAATTTTATGAACCCATGGACGTTATGATTTTGTCTCGAGTTGCATTTGACATGACTGTCGACATAAAAAAGGTGGATGTTAGTAATGAGAATCAATAAGAAATGTATGTCAATACGCGCTTAGATATCGAAACTCCTTCTATGGAGTTGAATTTAGAGTCTCATTTCAGTCGGGAAGCAATAGGTCTAGTCGACATTAACATTCCAAATCTTGTTTATGACCACTAGGGTTTAGTAGATGATGCTGATTTTGTCTCTTTGATAAATTCTGATAGTACATTTGGTATGTTGTTACTTTGTATTGCTTGTGACTTATCATATGATTTTCAAACTAATAGCGCAAAATTTATAATTTTGAATCACATACTATATAGTCAATTGTTATATATTTCTGACCCAAATTTTGGTATTATCTGCAGAATGTTGATGCAAGGTAAGGTAATTAAATATAATGTCTTAGATGCTTTTGAGATTCAATTTCATTGTTCTGCTTTGTATTTGTCTGAATTACATTTTATAGAGCATATTGCATTGCATTGCATTGCATCAAATATTTTTGTCATTCCAATATTAAATCTCTTGCCCTATTTACTTCTCTTCTATTTGCCTTGAAGAGTGTCTACGCTAATTACATTTTGAACTTATACAGGGATTATGGAGTTGTGTTTGAGCAGATATAGGCTCCGAGGATGAAGCATTTTGACTCAGAGGGGAATGATGCATAGCATCCTGAAGATCCGAGCTTTGAAGATGAATTGGATCCAAATCCAATCCAGGATGTGATTCAAGGCGGATCCAATCATGCAGGACTATCAGGGTCCAATTGGATCTCTACCAACCGAGACCCATTTTGATTATCATGTTTCAATTTTTGAGATATTTTACATCTTTCTTAGAGATTGTATTTTTATTATTTCGATTCCATTTTGGAACATGAGGAATCGCATTAAACATGTTTTTTTTTTGTAGGAGCCATATTCTACAGATCTGGATAGTTCTGGTACCCTGTAGGATCTTTTTGTGGTACTAGAGGATGTATAGGGTCTAAGGGTAGTTTTTTATTTTTTTTAGCAAATTCGCTTTTCTTTTGTGTTGGTGCAGGATCCAGTTCGTAGCCTATTTAGATCTGGATCATGATCTGTCTTCATGAGAGGGGGTCTTAGGTGGCGCCACCTTGGTGTTGTCCATCTTGGATCTTATTCAAATTTTGTTGACCATAGGAGGTCAAAAGTGGGTTGTTGGAGGTTTAATAGCTCTTGGCAAAAATGAGGCCTTGCACGCTCGTTTTTGGCGTAAGGCTTAGGAAGGCCCATGGCCTCTTTAATGTGGTTCTTCTCAAGCACCAAGGCCTTTAATTAGGCGAGGTCGACCTTGGCTATGAAGGGGGGATGCTTATCCTTCTTTGAAGATAATTCGTGGGATTTGGTTTTGGTTGGCTGGTTTTCTTGTGTGGAAGAAACTCTTGTGTGAGAGTGGTGTTCTTGTGAGAAAGACAGAGACGTGTGTTTCTTTGTGATTGTGGAAGTGAAACTCGTGTGTGGTTTTATTCGTGGTAGATGTCCTAAGCTCGTGTGTGGTGGCTGAGAGTTCACCTTCCGTTCGTAGTTTTTATTGTGGCATCGGTTGCTCCCCAACGATGGTCATTCCCAACTTCAAGTCGGATAATCACTGGTTCTTCATTTGCTTGTATACTTTGATCATATGAAACTTGTGTTGGTCGTTTCGTTTGCTTATAAGTGTGACCAGTTCATTATTCCTTTGTGAATGCATGATTAGATTGTTTTTATGTTAAAAAAAAATGGATTGTTTAACTTAGAAAATTCCTGAAATATTTGGTGTAGTTTGGAAGTCGTTGTTATAACTAAAACCTTAAAATGCTGTCTTGGTTTGTCAGAGATACCTTCAAAGAAATGATCGTATTGGCCTCGATACTGATCCTATTTGGTCGTTATTTAGCTTTCTGGAAAGCTAAAACAATTTTATAGAAGTTTTTAGTTGAACATTTTTTGATATTCGTTAATTTAAGTCTCTGAATCTGGCTGTCAAGATGTCAGACTGACAGAAGTCCATTATTTTATTTCTGTTATAGAACTTTTGAAATAGTGTTTGGTATTTTGCCTTTATCTGAAGATTCCTTACATGAAATTTATATTTTTTTGATTATGTGAAAATCTAAGATTTAAATCTACATCTTTCATGTTTGGAGATTTCATTGAATCATTGTCTTTGTGCTCAGAAAATATCAATTTTTGTTGTTAACGAATATTTGAATTTTTACTCCTGCAATAATATTTTTATATCATTCCAGATATTAAAAAATTTGTAGAGAGTTGTAGAAATATCAAAAAATTGAGATCTTTAGTGTTCTAGAAAGGTATGGATCTGACCTTCATTTTGTCAATTGTGAGTTTTTATAAACTTCAATGTTTGAAGGGTCAAAAATCCCTCGAACAGTCTATCTCTGGAATTCAATAATCTGTGTTGGACTTGTTTAGCAGTCCCAGTTTTGAGTCCGTGGAACGGACACTCCTACTTCGAATCTGGTGTTTCTAGATTTGTTGGAAAGCTGTGTGAGTCGCGCACGACTTCGAAAATCTGTTTCTCAGAGTTTTGTTCAGACTCTGCAATGTATAAGCTTCCGCGTGCATTTGGATCCTGGATTGTGGATTGGTGTGTACCGAGTCCACACCATATCATTGCATCAGTGTGTTTGGATGAAAGGTGTTTATTCATCTCCAAAAAAAATACAGATAAACTTGAACCCAGATAAGTAAAATGCATTTTTGGGGGTATTCTACAGTTAAAAAAGGCTACCAATGTTTTGATCCTCAAGTGAATTTTTTTTATAGCTCATGAGATGTACATTTCTTTGAGAATGAATGTTTTTTTTCATGAACCTGTTACCTCCTTTGATGAGATTCATCCACAGGGGGAGATTGGAATGGGACTCAAATTGGTTCTTCCCAATGTTCAAAACTGCGATGAAATTCATGTTGCTCCTCTTAGCCCAACCTCTACCACTCAAATTGAGTCAAATCAAAATGTTGTTGATGAACCAAACTCTAATGAACTGAATCCTAATGAAGTCATTGCTACTCTCACTAGAAGATTGACTCACATTTCCAAGCTACCTGAACATCTAAATGACTTCTACACCTATCTAGCTTCGTCCTCATCCACGCATTCCACTTCTCATTCTATCCAAATTTATGTCTCCTTTAAAGGCTTCTCGTCATCCTACATATCCTATGCTCTTAGTGTTTACTCTCATCATGAACCCAACACCTTTCAAAAATCCTACCTTGACCCAAAGTAGAGAAAAGCAATGGCAGAAGAAATATAGGCCTTAAAAAAATGATACTTGAAAAATAGTCTCTCGACCTGATAGGAAAAAACTAATAGGATGTCGATGGATTTATAAGATCAAGTATAATAGCAATGGCTCCATTGAAAGATATAAAGCAAGATTGGTTGCAAAAGGTTATACTCAAGTAGAAGGAATTGATTATAATGAAACCTATGCACCAATAGCTAAAATGAATTCTATAAGAATTCTAGTATCAATAGCTACAAATAAAAACTGAAAAATGTACCAATCTGATGTTAAAAATGCATTTCTTCACGAAGATCTAAAGGAAGAAATATATATGGAACTACCTTCAGGTTATCGTGTTCAAAATCATGAAAATATAGCTTGCAAACTAAAAAAGGCTCTTTATGGACTTAAGCAGTCTCCACAAGCTTGGTTTGCTAAGTTAAGTATGGCTCTGGTTGAAATGGGTTTTAAAATAAGTTCCGTTGATCATTTCATGTTTGTTTTTATTCAGCGATCAAAGACTGCTATCATTCTTATATATGTCGATGACATCATTATGACAGAAAACAATGAAGCCTTGATAGAGTAAGTGAAAAAGAGACTTCACCAAAAATTTGAGATCAAAGATCTGGGAACACTCAGATACTTTCTTGGTTTAGAAGTCGCCCATTCAAGCAAAGGAATTTTTATCTGCCAAAGAAAGTATATTCTTGATCTTCTGAAAGATACAGGGATGCTTGGCGGTAAGCCAATAAACACTATTGTTAACTCGAGTAGCAAATTAAGAAGAGAAGATGAAAAACAGGTGGCAAATATTAGTGAGTTCCAAAGGCTTGTTGGTCATCTTATTTACCTCAGAGTCACTATATAACCAGTTCATGCATGAACCTAAAGAACCACATCTTGAGGCAGTTTACAGAATCCTCATGTATCTAATTAAAAGAGACAACATGAAAGGGAATCTTGATGAAAAGAAATGACAACTTAAATGTTGTTGGGTATAATGATGCCGATTGGGTTAAAGACCCAAATGATAGGAAGTCTACATCTAGTGACTGTGTGTATATGGTATCTTGGCAGAGTAAGAAACAAAATATTGTTGCTTGATCAAGTGCTGAAGCCGGATACCGCTCTATGGCACTTAAAACCTGTGAACTAATATAAATCAAGTTTCTGCTATCTGATACAAGAATCAAGGTTGATGAACCCATGAACTTAAGGTATAATAATCAAGCCACCATCTATATTAGAGCTAATCCAATTTTTCATGAAGAGACAAAACACATTGAACTTGACTATCACTTTGTTCATGAAAAAATTCAAGCTTAAGTTATTAAAACTCTTCATGTCAAAAGTCAAGATCAGCTTGCCCACATATTTACTGAAGCCTTGGAAAAAAAAAACTTCATGATATTATAAGATTGATATCAGCCTACCAACTTCTGGGAGAGATTGTTGGTAGTTTGGGATATAATACAGTTTCCTTGGAAGAGGTTGCTATTATCGTATTCGTTCTACCAACCAAAGTTACCTTAGGTAATTTTGGTTGGTTGCGAGATTCATAACAATGAGACAAGATTGAGTGGTTTCTTACCGTGGATGCAGGCTATATGCCGAACCACGTTACTTTTTTGGTCTTCTTTATTTCTGAGCATGTGTAATCGTGTGAATCATATATCTTATTTTAACCTATATAATCTGCATTTGCAGGAAAAGGAGTCAAAACACAGAATCCAAGAACGGACTGCACGAATCACCACAGTAGTCATACAACTCTAAGAATCTTCAAACAAGCACACCATGGGAGACGAGGTTCACCAAAAGTACTGATGGATGCCATGAACGTTAAGAAGGTCCTGTATACCAGACTCTTGTATTCACGGATCCTCAAGTTTGAACTAGTCATTTACATTGTTAACAGCGGATTTAATGATGCTTATCAGCTTAAGAAGTGAAGAGCCAAACTAAGACAAATCCTACTGAAGACCCCTTGTATGCGTGCGTGCAAGTGTTTGGGGGGGGGGGGGGGGGAGAGCGGTGTCTGCTCCACAGAAAACAAACACAAAAAATTATGCATATCATAATACATATCATTTTTTTCAAAGAGCTAATTTATGGACAAGGGCATATTGTGCCTATACAAAATCAAATGGCAGCATAGTTTAGGATCCTTTACCACTACAATTCAGTCCTTTGCCTTTCACCTCCACATTAGATTTACATGCAAAAAATTTCTGCAACACAAATGCAGATAGCTGACACCAGATTAATATAGAGGAAGACCTTAATCTAATACCAAAAACCAGAAGTCAGCAATGCATATGCACATGCCGTCATCCAAATTCGTCCATAATTTCATGCAGCATTCATTCACCAATCAACTACCAATTCCACTTGTACAGGATAAAGTGTACAGAGTCTTCCATATTAGTGTAAATGCAAAAAGTGCCTGCTGCATACAAACCTGCAAACCTCGGAGCGTAGAAAGATGATCACTGAAATTTCCGAACCATAATGTAGCAGACTTACTAAGGTGATATCAAACTCGAGAAACTACAAACCTCAGAACACAGGCGACCTACATGGTAAAAGATCAAGAGAGAGCTCATCAACCAAGCTTTGTAATATGTACTTCTCAATTTCTAATGCTGTCTCGAATTCCTCATGTTCGAAGTCTGTCCATTTACCAAGTGGGGTGCTCATCTCCCACTCCACAAGCTCATCCAGAATTCTACCTGCCAAATTTCTATGGCTGGTGACCTCCTCATAAACTTCCTTGCTCAGTCTTTCTTGGCTTAAGGACATGGATAGTTTGCCTATTGCTCGGTACCCAGCTCTGCTATACCTACCAAATTTCAGAGCTAAGTATTCCATTATACTATCAAACACAAGTCTTCTCCTGTGGTACCCATCAGCTCTCATAAAATCAGAGGTGTAACTTTTTGAGTGTTTATCTACCATGGACTCTAACTTTTCAAACAGAAGGGGATCTGCAAAGTGGGGATGATCAGAACCAAGTATAGCAATGTTCTCAACTGTTAGTTCTATGACAGATAAAACTCTCCTAACATAGTCAAGCTCCAGTTCATCATGGGTAGCAGACGCATCTTCAGTCAGACTTCCAATTGAATCTACTTCAACGCTGCATGTCAGAGGATAATCAATGTCGATTCTCTCTCTCCCCGAATTACTGTTGTTCCATGAGGTTGCTGAATCAATCAGCTCCATATCAACATCAGATTGCTGTGCCTTCCCCGGGGAACAATCAGTGGAGGACAGGTGCAGCTGCCTAGCTGAAAAGGAGAAGTATTGAGGAAACATTAATAAGAAGATAAATTCCATTAAATGAATTAAAGCTAGCTCTTAGCACCAGCATGCTACTTAAAATCCATCTTGACTAAACCCGACATTCACAAAGCTTTAAATGCAAAATGTGCAGAAATGATGACAGGAAAATCAAGTTCATTGTAACATTTCTCTCATTTCTCTTCCCTGTTAAAGCTTGTTATCGCTGAGAAGAAAAGGTAACAGTTAACCTTATAACATGGATGAAATGGGACTCAAAGTGATGTTGGAAAAGGGCCACACAAATTTGTTCTTTCATGCACAGAGGTATGGCCAGATACTAAGATGCTACTTATCTTTTCAGTTAAATGGTTGATTCTGAAACTCCATGCAGCTACTGTATCATTACTTTCATTATATAAAGCTCAAAAATCAATTTGGTATTTGTATCAACCTCACACCATGCAAACCAAACATGAAAACCAATGGCCAAGACACAAAGCCCGTACTTAGCTTGAAACTGAGAACAAACGCACTACTATAGAACAAGCACATCAAGTGACGGAAGATTGTCTGATTAAAATAAGATGAAAATGAAAACAAAATAAGGGTGTTGTATCTTCGCACATCAAAAGCTGAAACATCTGATTATTTGTTCCAAAGAATTCAAAATTAAGATAAAAATCCATTTCTTCAGAAAAGAGGAGATAAGGAGAATCCCTGTATATGCAAATAATTGTAGCCTGCAAATTATTCAATTAAGGAATTCAAAAGAGCAAAATGTCATGCACAAAAAAATTCACTAAGAGAACGGAACATTTTATACCTAGGCAACCATCAAAGCTCTCAGATGAAAAGCAGCTTTCATTGTAGAAGGATGCATCAAGAATTGACACCGGGCTCGGATGAGCAGAATCATTTAGAAATCGAAATCTGGAAGCCTTCGTTTTTGCATCTGATCCCATTGAGCTATCATCACCATTTTTGTTTTCACATGGAGACCCCCTAAATGCTTGTCCGTTGCCAACACGGCCCTGTGTTACCTCCTGGAGATGGAAAAGCATTTTGATGCCAACAACTTTATCACTATAAGATCTTACTGCCTGACTAGAATGATTGTTAATCATATCAGTGGTGCTCTCCTACACTATACATACATATATATGTATATGTATATATGAAATATCATTTAAATGGAAAATATGGGAATTAAGAAATTCATCAATCATATGCATGAGAAGATAAAGTGAAATAACCTGAGGACTTTGGGCCTCATTGATCATTCCATCAGAAGTTGAAGAGCATTCAGTTTCCGCAAGATAACCATGTAAACCATCACCATCAGCAAACCCTATAAATGAATCCTTTTGAAGTTCATCAGATGCAGATCTCTTGGCAGTCAAGGCAGATATAAGGTCATGAAGTATCAAAATAGCAGTTTTTTCTTGAGCTTCCAAAGGAGCTTCGGATTGCCCCACGGAACAATTTTTTGACAGAAGTTTCTTTGACAACTCGATCCCATCACTGCAGGTCAGTTCTTTTAACTTCTGTTCTAAAAGGGCACTTAAAGAATCTCCTCGGAGTTCTTTTGATTCATGAGATGTCAACTTTCTGCTATTTACATTGGAGAATCTCTTCTTCTGTTGAAAACTACTGCGTGACTTGCCACAGGGATCATTCAGTGGGTTAGTGGCACCACAAACAAACTCAACTTGATCATTTTTCCTGCCTTGTGAAAATGGAGACACGGTTGAAGGTTTCACAGATGAAGTGAATGTAAAGGAGACAATATTTGGATTTTTACTATTAGTATCCATGCTTCGTCCAACGTGAACAGGAAATCCATGCTCATAACATGCATGTTTTGCACGCTGCATCTTGCCAGTGTTCTGATTCAAAGGATGATTTTTGGAAGTCATACTTTTGCTGCTAGCAATCAAAAGTTCCCCTTTCCTTTCATTAGGATGGGCAGCAGAACCCATAATTCCAGTGTGAGAATTACCACTCATTGATCTTTTTCTGCGATGCAACGCATTTGCTCTTGATAATGGATCATCAGTTTTGTCAAAACTGTACATTTTAACTTCTTTGTCCTTCAATACATCTTTCCACTGGTTGAGATCATTCGCATACACCTTACCTTGGGTATGGTTGCTCAGGTTTCTGCTCAAAACAGCACTCTCCTTTGCAGCCTCACAAGATGAGCATCGCCTACTGTACTTATTACACAATTTCTCATTTTCGTATACTCTACCCTTGCTCGACAAAACCTGATGTTGTTTCTGGTTATTCAGCTTAAGTCCATTCGGTGGTGAACTGGTGTTAACATATTTTTGCTCAAACTTAAGAGTGTTACACTTTTTATCTGGGATATCCTGTTCATGCTCTTTGCGGTCAAAAGGCTTCCGGACACCCATGATCTCAACAATTTCTGTCATCCTTTGTACATTGGGCTTAAGCCTCTCTTCATTCTTCCCAACACCAGACTTCCCATGTACCAAATTTCTAGAGTTCCCTTTTTCCTGCTCAGGGGAAGGTACTGGAGAGTTGAGTTTCTTCTCACTAGAATCTCCAGTATCACCAATATTAGCATCTGAATAAGAGGAAGAAAACTCTACGGTCTCTTGGTCATCAACAGTAGCCCTCAAACTCTCAAAGCCATCACTCAAGCAGTCTGTGTATCTCACTTCTCTAGCTGCCATGTCTTCACAAGCTAACAGAGGTTTCATGGAAGAGCAAGGAAGAGCACATTTTGCTCTGCTAGTGGCTAGCAACCCAGGTTCTAAAATTTTGGTAGCAGCTTCCATTAACCGAGAGGCATTTTTACTATAGAGAATGCCAGAGCTTTTAACCGGAGACATGAGCTTCTGATGATGCCGCCGTGAGCGGGAGACCACACTTTTGAATGGAAACTGCTCCTTTTTAGACTTGATAACTGGCCGCCTCTCGAAAATCCCGGTTTTCTGTAACTTCTGAGGTCTACATTCCACCAATTTCTTCCCAAATTTTGGGCACTGATCCTCATCAAGTGATTCAGATGCCTTTCTCTGTATGTTTTGCTGTTGTGATTCTAGTGAAGTGGGTTCTGAAGAATCTCTCGCAGGCATCGAGTCCAAACCCATGAGTCGGGCAATAATGCCCGGAGATCGTACTCCACTGCGCTTATTATCAGTAACTGTTGAAGAACAGCTGCCATCACCTTCAGATTTTTTCATGTTGGGGAATCCGCCTCTGTTCTCATCAGCAATCTATTGATCAAAACAATGGTTCAGTAAATGAAGAAATAACTGGGAAAGCAGACCAACATTTAAACAAATGGTGATAAAAACAAACATGGATGAAGGTACAAACCAGAAGCAGCTTAGCCATAGGAAGCTTGTCGTCGCCAAATTTCTTAGATGCTTTCTTGGGTCGCGCTGGAATACAAAAAATTCAATCAGCACAACTTGATGACTCACAGCATTCAATGTTCAGGAATAAAATTCAACAGCAACAATGATTGCAATCCTTTCTGGGCTTTACAAGCATAAAAAGGGAAAGGAACTATTTAATGATTTGAAATAGTACTGTTACAAGAAAAGATTCAAATGAATGGCATTTACTAGAAGTATCTTCACCAAAAAGGGAAAAAATGCAGAATAATAGCAATCCATTGAATAATGTTCTAGAACAACTTAATCATGAAAAGTCAGGAACTACAAGAAAATGACCAAAAAAATAGTAAACTATAAAAAATTCCATCTGCTTGTTATATGGAAAAGAAAAAGCAATTGATTATACTAGTAGAAAAAAGGAAACAAGTTATATTCAAAACATTGGTCATACATAAAACCAGTATTAACTAAAAAAATGAATCATATGAATAAAATCTTAACATTTCTTCAAAAAACCATCTTCCAAAGTAAACAAGAAGTTACCCACTAATACTTGTTCCATAGCTAATCATCCAATAAAAACCAATAATGAAAACTCATCACCGAGCACTTGAATCTGAATAAGATTCCACTAATAAAATGAACATTTACACTAAGTAAAAAACTACAAGAAAATAAAAAACAAATGAAAACCAGCAAAGAGAGAGAGAGAGATCCAAAGAAAGAAGAAGAAGAAGAAGAAGAAGAAGAAGAAGAAGAAGATAAACCCATTAAGTCATGAAAAATAGAATGTGTACCTCCAAGAAGGAATCTGTTAGAGAAGAGTTTCTTCCGAGCAAACTTCCTGTTCCAGTCAAAGAGTTGAAAGAATATACCGACGCAGCCACCTGGCTTCGGCCGTGGTTTCTCTGCCACAGTCAAACTCGAAAGCATCTTTCCCGGCGTCTCACCCATTTCAAAACCTCCACCCAACTTCCCTTTTCTTCTCTTTCTCTCTTTTACAGCTAAAAAATAAAGTTTTGAGCAAAAGGGTATCCTTTAAACGACCCAAAACTCTCCAAGAGCAAGGCCAGATTCCTTCATAAAAAACCTGAAGATGTGGTTGCATTCAATATCAAAGACCATTTTTATGACAACGATGCACAGGCCCAAGAGAAATTGCCCACATAAACCGCACACTTCTATCTTAAAGCATGACAAAAGACCGTAAGAGAAAAGAAAAAGGGAAGAAGGAACTAGTTTGTAGAAAGTGGGCGCTTTTCTCCTCCAAAGCTAAGCGAACAAGAAAAGGATGCCGCAACTATAGAGCCTTAGGCCTCCAATCAACTCCATTCTGCCAAAAAGGAGAGAGAGAGAGAGAGAGAGAGAGAGAGCAAGTTTTGAAATGTTGATATCTTTTATTCCTTCAAGAGAGAAGCAAAAGATGGCGAAACCATGAACTCATATCCTAAACTGCTCAAAATCAACTACATCCTGTGTGTGTGAGAGAGAGAGCAATTGAGAGAGAGAAAGCAATTCTAAAACAAAAAGAACTCAATGAAGGGCAATGAAGGAGAGCTAACAGCTACAAGAGAAAGGGAACAAGTTTTTGCAGATGTGACCATCCCCTTTTTCTCCTTCAGGAAAGAAAGCAAATATTGGTGGAACCATGCAATCCTCACATCTTAAACTCCCTAACATCACCTACATTCTCAGTCCTTTGTGTGTGTGAGATAGAGAGAGAGAGGAGGCTAGTGTTCCAAGGACTTTTTGTGGTACTGTTATAGAAAGAAATTGACAATGAAAGAATGAAACCCACCCAGCCAAATTGGATCCATTTATTCATTTATATATATATAGAGAGAGAGAGAGAGGGGGGGAGAGAGATTTCCTCTTCATGAAACAAAAAGCAACGTTTAGCTACAGTAAGAGCAGCAATGGCAGTCCCCCTCTCTCTCTTCTCTCTAGCTATAGACCCTCTCTCTCTCTTTCTCTCTCTCTCGTACATTGCCTATACAGATAGAGAGAAGAGAGAGAGAGAGTTTGGCGTGTAAATTGGCCGAAATTACAGAGGATGATGTGCGCGTATCGATGAGCAAACGTATTCTTTTACCCTTGAACGTACATTTAATTACGTAGACGCCACCTGCGTTTATGACCGACCGTACGTCCAACACGACGGCTGTGAATGATGGGGTTGCCGTAACACCGGTTGCTTTGTAATCCGACTCCCGACTCGGTTTCACACGCGTAGCTGGCTCGTCGAAACGGCTCGCCCCCGCAGCGCAGCTGCAAGTGTGGATTCGGATCCTGTCTCGACAGCGTTGCCAGATCCGGTATGGATTAGCTTCACCATACTGGATCCACATTTCCATTGTAGATCGGGTTTGTTTCGATTCAGACATGACAAAAGCCAACTAAGGTTACTGTGTCTTGCTGTTTAACTTATTGGATCGGTCATATATACATTTTGGTTATGCTGGTGGGAATGTGATGCGATCCAGAAGCTCACTTTGCAAAGTAACAACTAAATTACGCTACTTGTACGAATTACACTACCAAAACAGAATTAATGAAAAATAAACAAATAACCGATGCATAAAAGTTAAAGAAAATACTCGTAATCTTCATCATCAACTTGTCCTTGAGAAACCCCTATAATGAATATTTATAGGAAAATATGAAATCCTAAGTTTGTTTCAGATCTAATCCATTACATCAAAAGATCCAAAACTAAATGAAACTGAAATAAAAACCATAAACTAAAACTAAACCCAAATGGATCTCTTGAACCTGGGTTGCATGCTGTTCTGCTTCTGTATCAGCATGCCTCCTTTGTAGACCTTGTCTTAGTCCATATGGTTCTGACCTGGATCATAATCAGATCTAAGATCCAAGTTTTGCATTGTTACGGTTATAGGACTATGCAGTGGATTGGATTGGATCTCTTTCTCTCTCTCATGCCAATCATGTTTTGGTGGGAATTAGGGCTGCAAATTGACCGGGCCGAATCTGACACTTTTTGTCTTGGTTACGGATATTAAAAAAAAATCCGAATACACGTGTAACCATATAGGATATGGAGTCATCAATAGGACAGTTTTTGGACTCTAATTTCGAATTGAGTGGCAATCTTCTATTGGATTTATCGACACATCCACACCCAATGTAACTTACCCAGCCTCGTCATCAGGCTCCGGATCCAAAGATAAACTTGCTTAACATGTTAAAATGAAGAGATCTAAAAGTGAACCCAAATTCAATAATATCCTTTCCCATATGTGTATCCAAATTCAAGTCCTAATCCAATTAAGCTGCATCGAATTATGTGAGTTCAGTATTTTTTACAACCGAACCGAATCTTGCCAGGAATTTCCCAAGTGGGGATGCAGAAACGAACCAAGCTAGCTTGGGCTCGGATTGTTTAAGCTTTGACTTGAACTCGTCCGTGAAAGTAAATGGATCGAGGTTGTACACAAGTGCTGGCTCGATCTATATAAACGAGCCAAGCTTAATCAAGCTACTAAACTCGATAAAGCTCGATTAAACTCATAAAAATAGTATATATAAAAATGTATTAACAACAGTTAGTGTTTCTCTAACAGGCATGCTTTGAACTTCTCTTCAAAAGGTCACGATATCGAATTCACGTCAAGATGAAACAAGGGTGTTTCAGAGCGAGCCAAGCTTGAGCAAGGTTGTTTCAGAGCGAGCCCAGCTTGAGCAAGGTTGTTTCAGAGCGAGCCCAGCTTGAACAGCCTGGGCTCGGCTCGTGTACTTCCCCAGCAAAGGGACCACCAGCAGGTCTTTCTTCCAAAACGAAGGGACGTAAAAGATAAGGACACCGGCACTAAAATTAGATTATTGACTAATTATTAAGAAGAGGACGGTTTAGTCATTTATGAAATTGACAGTGGCATTATTGACCACGCATAACGTACGCCGTCCACAAACAGACAAAACCAGACAACGGTTCTCTCTCTCTCTTTTGTAGGGAGCGTGCACGTTTTTTGAAAAATGCAAAGTGACGTGGCACCAGTGGCATTCTTGTCATTTTAAAGTTCAATAAAAAGTTATTTTTAACCAAGATATTTTGAACTTATAGAAACTTACTTTTTTTTAATGAAAAAAGGCAATTTATTCTATATTTACAATCCAACACCGATCTGCTGCGATAACACAATTTATGAACTTCTTTGTATTGAAACTTAGGGCGCGTTTGTGTGTCCCGGAAAAGGGTTGTTTTCCCGCATTTTTGCGGGGCCCACAATACAACACAAACGACAGAAACTTGTGTTTTTTCGCGAAAAACTCTTACACGTTGGTGGTGGGTTTTCTGCGGAAACGGTTTCCGTGGGGTCGGATTCTATTTACGTGACGGTATAATTCATGAAAGGGGTGCCGGAGTCATAGTGACAAACGTTTTAAACGGTAATTTCTCGTTTTATAAAAACTTGCGAGAAATTGAAAATTTTTCATGAATCTCACATTTTTTTCTACAAAATCTCGGTAATAAAAAAATAAATTTAAAATATATAATTTATTTTTTATAAGAAAATATTAATAAAAATCATTTAAAAATAAAAATACACATCTTTTCGTGATAAATAGCCATTTAAAACGTAAATATCGCATTTGAATCGCTGTATTTGTGTTTTTTCATAAATCTCACTATATTTTAAAAATCTCGCAAGAAATTGCCATTTTAAACTTTCAGGCAATTTCTCATGATATTATCGCTAGATTTTCATAAATCTTGCGATATTTGTCACTATGGCCGGAGCACCCGATTCCGTGACATGCAAATGCCCTTTAGAGACCATCTTCAAGATCAGAGATGTCTATAATATTTTCAATATTTTTTCTTTGATTATTGATTTGTAACTGCTTACATTTTTTGTGCAATTAAAGGCAAATAAGTAATTCTATAAAGTAAAAAAAGTAATGCATGCAATTATGATAAAATAATTTTTTTAAAAGTAAGCATTTTATCTTAAATATTCAAAGGTGAGGCAGATAAACATAAATTCACTTTAATTGCTTGTATTTAAAGGGAATATATTTTCTACTGTTGTTTGCATGTACAAACAACTTAGTTTTCCCTTATTTTTTTATTATTTTTAACTGTTTTAGTAAATTTGATCTTGTAGATGTGATTTACATTGTCTATTTTGTAAGAATTGACATTTGGATCGTCCGATTTTGAAGCACAAGCATGTTTTTTTCGGCGATCCATGCATATGTGGCTATAAACAGTTCAAATTTTGTAAATTTAAAAAGAATTAATGTTTTTTTTCATTAAAAAAAAAACTTGATCTAAGGATTGATTCTTAACAAATATCGATCACACCGAATACACGGGCAGTGTTAGATTGAGTCAAAATATATTCCCATATCTAACTTGTGGCAAATATATTCCCATATTTAAAATTACCCATTTTATTTTATTGGAAGGTTAGGTAAATTATTTGAAAAAATAAACCAGTCAGGATTAGGGGTGTCAATGGGTTGGGTTTGGTTCCAACCCAGGAGAAACCAGACTTTCGGGTATGATATCGGGTCTGCACCCAGGTCTAGTCGGACCCACCATAAGAGAAACCGTACCCAGACCCGATAAAAATTCTACATGAACCAGACTCGGGCCATACCTGATAAAATAAATTTTTTTTTTATCATTTTTACATTGAAAAATTGTGGGTCTTAAATGGAACTCAGGTCGGGCCCAGGTCTGGTATAAAATTTTACAAACTATACCTGGATCCATGTATTAATCAGACCTCCGAGTCTAGACCCGGGTCTTAATAAGGTCTTCTTATTTACCACCCTTAAGATAAGAGACCTAGCCGTGCTGGCTCTACTTACCTTATTTAATCTTTAGAATCAGCCTAATTTCGGATCTCTTAAATTTGTATTCATGTTTGACCCATTTAACCAGGTTTGGCGACGATTGCCAATGGGTCGGATATGGGTTGGTTCATGCTTGACCTGAAATTGGATTTGTTTTTGGAAGAGCGGCCTGGCTCTAGATTCAGATCCAAACAGATCTTGAAATGAAGTTCTGCATCCCGTTGAGATATGAAGCACCACAATACCAGATTGTTGAAAACAATTCAAATATATGTTGATTTTCAGATAAAAACGATTGGATTAGACCCAATTATGACCCGAATCTTACCTAAAGTGCCCATCCAGATCAAATGAAGATTCGAGTAGACCGATCATGTTTTCTGGATCCAACCCATATTCAGATATATACTATCTAGATTCGATATTCTTAGTCAACCATTTGTACACTACAAGAAAAATGCTAATTAGCGACGGACATTTGCGATAGATTTTTTTCGTCGTAAATTTACGACGGAAAAGCGAGAGAATTCCATCGTGAATCTGTCGCTAATTAGCGACAGAATTAGCGAGAGATTTTTTTCGTCTATAATCCATCCCTAATTAGCGACAGAAAAATTTCATCGCTACTTTTTTATTTAAACCAACCCATATAAGGCACAAAATTTTCTCGCTCTCCCTGTGCAAAATTTAAACCGACTACTTCGTGGAGGGCCTCCTTAACTTCTTGAACGAGGACGACTTCGTGGTGGAGGAACGCGAGGAAGAAGAGGAGTCGAAGTTGCCCGTCGGCGCTGAAGGACCAGACCAACCTGACCTCTCTGACCCAATAAGTGGTTTTCTTTTCGGAGCGTGGCTTTCCATTCCCAGCCTAACGATTCTGTTGGAGATTCTGGTTTGAGGTCGACGGACAATCGAGGGAACCAGGTACGGGAGGGCGTCGGTTCAGAGGTGCAGCCACTGCGTTCTGCAGAACACCCCGCAGTGGCAGACCGGGCCGGACAAGCGGGGAACCAAGTCGAGAGGGCGTCGGAGAGTGTGCATGAGAGTGCACCGGTTCGAAGGTGCACTCTCCTGCGTTGTGCAGAAGACCTCGCAATGGTCGGCCAAGCCGAAAAAGCAGAGAACCAAGTCGGGAGGGTGCTAGAGCGCGGACAAGAGAGCACGCCAGAGAGTGCGCCGGTTCTGTACAAAAGTCCCTATAGTGGCAGGCTGGGCTGCTCGTGTGCAACGCATGTGTGGTGAGGTACAAGTCCGGCTTATTGTTGCCGTAATTTTTTTTTAAAATTTAGAGACGGATTAACGACATATATTATTCGTCGCTAATTTAAAATAGCGATATACTCACGACGGATATTATTTGTCGCTAATTTAAAATAGCGATGGACTCGCGACAGATCATGGCTGTCATTAATCTATCACAAATTAGCGACGAAAGTAGCGAAAGATAAGTTCTATCGCTAATTAGCGACCGAGATTATGCGACAGACGCTATCTATCATTAATCCATCGCTAAACTGTTTAGCGATGGATAGCGATGGATTAGCGACGGATGGCGTTCGTCGCTAATCCATGTTTTTTTTTTGTAGTGGTACTCTTAAATTTAGCATTACCAAGTCCCAACAACTGGGATCCAGAATTGTATTGTCTGAATCAAACTGAATGTGGACATAGATCCATTTCACATGTATAATTGTAAAATAAAAACATCCTAATTGAGGCCTATTTTTGAAATTAAGGGGCTAAAAATTGTCTCCTAATTGAAGATTTCCCAATATTCAGACACGAGGACAAAAATAAGCTTTTGCAGTCGTAATTAAGGGGCTAAAATTTGTCTCCTAATTGTAGTGCTCCCTGCTGACCGTTCATCTTCACATTTTTCAAGATAAACACCACACCCATCTCGAGAAATGCCAAGATGGACGGTTGTAAGGCAGGGCGCTGCATGCCCATCATGCAGCGATGTTGCATAGAATGTGAAGCCTTCCTAAAATTGCAAGACCATATCATTTTACATTTTCTATGCAATAACATGCACCAACAGCTCCCTCATTCGAGAATTCCCATTTGTTTAGGTAGCCCTAAATTCAAACACGGAAGTTGAATAGTAGTTAATGTTAAGGCCCTCCTCCTCCTCCTCTTTGTCGTATAAGATATATATATAGAGAGAAAGAAAGCTTGTGGATATAGGTCACGTTAGACCGAACCACGTTAAATTGTATGTATTAGTTCTTTACAATTAACAATATTGATTTCAATTTGAGAACTTGGGTGGAGTTGGAAAACAATTTCAGGAACATTCCTTATGTTTAAGGGCCTGTTTGGAATCTATAGCTCCATGGGCATTTATTAAGTTTATGCATTTGAAGAAGTGGCAGCTGCCAAATCCATGATTTAATATAAATGCAAAAAAGAAACCTCACTTCCCACCCCAAATGCATAAACACCCATCCTAGCGCCGAGATTCCAAACAGGACCACCAAGGTTGTTTGACCAAGATTTTACCTCGGGACAACCAAATGCTTAAACACCCATCCCAGCGCTGAGATTCCAAACAGGCCCTAAAGAAATAATTCTTATAGAGTATTGGTTTTCAATTCTACTCAATTTCATGAATTTGTTTGGGAGATGATAACTAGGGGAATTTGATGGAAATGAGTTGATAGAAATGGAGAGAGAGAGGAGGAAGTATTTTGCAAGAATTGAAGGAATTTATCTTGTTTGGGCAGCACTTTCAATTCTTTTAAGGATTAAAGCTATCTAATTCTCTTTTATTTTCTATTTTGTTTGGGGATAATTGTTTATTCATATAGAATGAGAGGAAAAATAAAATATAACAAATAAGTTAAGATAAATATTTATTATTATTTTTTTAGTGGTCGAAAGTTTTACATTTTAATAAAAAATCCTTCAGAGTTGTGTTTGATTACCTTAGATCTAGGATTTGAGGTTTTTTTATCTAGAGATCCTTGGAAGTCCAAACAAGCACCCCAAAATCCAGGTTTTGGGCCAGTTTTAGCCTAAAAGGCCACATATGTTAGATTTGATGTTTGCATGAAAGTTGGATTAAGGTGTGAGTCCCACGCCTTGAACCAAGAGTCCACCATTGAGCTCAAGATTCTCTCCAAAGATCAGAGGTAATCAAACACATTCTCAAGGAGAAGGATTTGGCAAATATTTACTTTGCGTGAAGGAAACCAAAAATAGAAAAGAAAAAGAAAAGAAAAGAAAGAAATCGTAGATGTTTTAAGAATCTATTCCTTGTTTGGAAACTAGGTGCTGGGATAAGAGTAAATGCATTTGGCAAAAACTTTATATTTACACTAAAGAATGAAATCCATAGCTACCACCTCCAAGATACGGTAGCTGCCAAATCTAGGATTTGGCAGTTCCAACTTTCTCAAATTTTCTCAAATGACACTTTTCTATCTCAGCTACTAGTTTCCAAACAGGGCCTTACTTCTTATTTCTCAAAAGGGTTAGATTTTCATCTAGGTCAGCCATTTCTCTCTCGTAGGTATCATTTCTCTCCGATTACCACTTCGCAAAAGTTAAAAAAATAAAATAAAATTAACGGAGTTCGATATCGATTACAGCCGATTCCATGCATCCAAACGCCCCTTCCTCCCCCTTCCTGTTCAACAGAGTTACGACTGTAGTAATTTTTTTTTGAAAAGAGGGCCAGTTTTGTCCTCAAACGAGCAGTAAATAGTTTTTTTTAATCTTTTGACTCGCATGGTAAACCAGCGCACGTGAATCCGTGCCATATCGTTTTCGTAGGGCAACAGTTACTGCACCGACGATTACGACGGCTCCAAGAATGACTATAGAACTTACTGAGGGGTCAAAGTCAATCACCCTGCATCCATTATTCTTCAAACAGTAAAAAAAATATTCCCCCTTTTTTTTAACTTTTTTAAAAAGTTAAATTGAATTGACTCACTTGGCTGGTTTAGCAAGGCCAAGGTTCGGGATGAGAATGGGTTGGATACGGGTCGGGTCAATTTTGACCAAACACTACATTCAAGTTTTAAGAATTGGGCTCATGTCCGGTTGCGATTATGGCCTTGTTGTACTCTATTGATTTTCAGCTTAAAAACGTAAAATGGGTTGGTTTGGATCTAATTTTATTTTGTATTTTACTACATTTGTTTATCCCATTCTAACCCAAATCTTGAATGGGCATAACCAAACATGCACTGCGGCTCAAGAGAAAGTTGAGGCCCTATGCATATTTCATTGGAGGCCCATATTTCTTCATTTTTTTTTACCGGAGTATAGTCCGAGTCTGATTCATGTAGTTCTTATCGAGTCCGAGTATGGTTTTTTTTTTTTATAGTAGACCCGATTAGACACAGGTTTGGACCGATACCATACCCGAAAATCTGGTCTAAGTCTAGTTTCACCTGGGTCCAAACCAAACCCGACCCGTTGAGACCCCTTAAGAAGTAATTTTTTTTATAAGCTACTTGCATGCATTTTTGCTTAATGTTTCCGAATGCTTAATTACTCAAAGATATGATTCGAGTTAAAGTATTAAAAAAATGAATTGAGAACCTTATTTTTGTGGATTTTTTTTATTTAAAAACAAAAACGTAGCTTATACAACAGTTCTTTTCCTATAGAGAATAGATATACGTTCAAAAGAAACAAATATTTGCCATTATGCTTCTTTTTATACCCTTAGTCCACAGGTATGGGACCACGGTAGACAGTAGCTAGGGTCCGATATCGAGCCATGCATGCATGCAAAATAGGGAAATTGTGGTTGTGGCCCTTGTGGGGCCTCACTCGTGGGTTTTCCTGCTTCGCCAAAGGTTCTTCGTCATAAAAAAAAAAGCAAGTTAAGGGTAAGGTTTCGCTCTGGGGTGTCAACGGGTCAGGTATGCTCGGATCCGACCCGTACCAAACCCTATAGCATCCGGGTATGGTGATAAATAGGAAGACTCGATAAAGACCCGGATCCAGATCCAAAGGTCCAATTAATACATGGAGCCTGGTATATTTTGTGAAATTTTATACCAGACTCGGGCCCGACCAGAGTTTTGATTAAGACCCAAAAATTTTCAATGTAAAAATGATAAAAAAAAATTTTATTTTATTAGGTATCGACCGGGTCTGGTTCATGTAGTTTTTATTGGGAGCAGGTATGGTTTCGCTAATGATGGGTCTGATTAGACCCGAGTTAGGACTAGAAACCATACCCAAAAATCGAGGCCAGGTCTGGTTTCACCTGAATCCGAACCAAACCCGACTCCTTGGCACCCCTGTAGCTGTTATGCCATAAAAGGACAACGGCCAATTGCGCATAGATGTGGCACCTTGCTCTAGCCTTTGAATTACCCACATTTTGACTTTGGGGTATCAGTTCAGGTCAGACCTTGGGATTGGATTACAACCAATGTCTTCTTGGGAAAATCTCATCACAAATTCGGAAATTTAGTTTTCTTGCTAAAAATCTTTGAAAAAGATTTTTGCGCTTGCACATATATAGATTTTTTTTTTTGCAAATCCAACGCTGCAGATATGTTGGGCATGGTTCATTTGCTAGAAAATTATGTTCTTTTGACAAAAAAAAAAAATATTTTTTTGATACTTGAATATGTGGTAAAATTCTAATCCATTGATTTTCAAGCATTTAAAAATGATGCTTATGCATAACAATTGAAAGATTGAAGAGCTGACCCTTTTAAAGCCAAACACGTAGATCACATCGGTATGGTTAGATTTAAGATAAGAATGAAAAAAATGAAAATATCGGTTCACTCTCTAATTCTGATATTCTAATGGCTATATATATATGTATATATAATGTCAAAAAACATTTTTATCATGTTAAAATTGAAATGAAAACATGATAGATTATAAATAAGTAATAATTCGAAAATATCACAAATTTTTAGATCATGTCATCTGATAGAAACGCTGGGTGAAAATTTTTAGATAATGTCACCCAGCGTTTCATATGATCCTCTCTATGTATTGGTAGAGTGCTAGATGTAGGTGGCATCATTTGAGGGTTGCATTCTCTTTTACATTTTTACTGTTGATAAAAAAAATTAACCTCAAAGAAATTACAATGTCAAATAAGTTCATCCATGTGTGTGTAATTGATGTGATGTGACTTTTGCCCATCCACTTTAACAGATCTAGCCCCACCGGATCTAGACATACTGAAGATCATGCTTCTTTGCCTAACAAATTTAGGGTTATGAGCCCACAAGGGTTTCACTCATCTGGTTTGGAGAAACTTGTGAATGTCACTAAGTTGATGATACATCACAAGTTCGAAACCACAGATGCCGTCCCTTGCTGCAAGGTTGAAGGCTTGAAGCTGGGGTACTCTTGGCTAGGAAGGAGGACCTTAAGGGTTTTACCAACCAGAGGCCAGACAATGGAGGATTTTTTTTTTTAATTGGACTGACATAGACCTAGTTATCGAATTTCAAAATTTCAAATTAGTCAGATCAATCAATTGGTGGATACCAGATGGGTGTTCATTTCCCAGTAGGTATATGGGACCTTTAGGGGTGTGTGTTTCACTACTCTGGATCTAGCTTGGGACCCATGTAGGGATGGCAGTGGACCAGGGGACAACGGGGTTCCGCCCCGCCTCGCCCCGTTTGGACTGGGGATGAAGGGCATGAAACCGGGATGGAAGCGGGGATGAAGGTTAAAATCTATCCCCATGTGGGGATAAACTTATGCTTTTCCTGGCCCCGCCCCATCCCCGTCCCAATCCCTGCCTAGCCCCACCCCACCCCATCTCCAATCCTTTAACGGATGACTATAAATTAAGGGGAAACAGGGTCCCACCCCGCCCCCATTTGAACCGGGGATGGAGGCGGGGGTCGAGGTTAATATCCATCCCCATGCGGGGATGGAGGTTCGGATTTTGAAACAGAGCGGGGGTGGAGACCTTGTACCCCACCCCTGCCCCGGTCCACTTCCATCCCTAGACCCATGGTGCACATCCTTGGTTTGGCAAACGGAGGAACTTAGATCCGACTATTTTAGATCATCAAAATCCAGAAATACATCAGTCTCTGGCATCATTGCGGGGTTGGAAGGGGATTGGACCAGAGATCCGTGTATATGAGATCTTAGGATCTCAGATCACCTCAGATTTGAGATCCAAACCTATATCTAAGTTGGTTTTGACCTGGACTAGGAGCTAATGAGATTTCTTTCAGATCCAAATCTAGATTTAAGAGGTCTTCCATTCAGGTGTAATGGGTTTCAAACCTGATGAATTGCAACCAAATCTAGCATATGTAGGATTCACTTGATGCGGGGCGGATTGTGAACTTCTGATATGGGCAAGGACTCATATATGCTTCACCAGGATCTGGTCCCCATCTGGGTCGGGACCCATTCCATGGACTTGGAACCAGTCTGTTTGGCAATAATATTAACAAAATCTGGCCCATATGCCTTAAATAAATGTCCTAGGTGGGGAAGGGTCCAGGTCAGTGCCAGGCCACATTGACAGCCCTAGTATCCAGAAAATGACTTTAGAAACCTTGAAACCCTAGAACCATTTCCCTTAGTCATGAAAATGAGATGAGAAGGACCAAAAGGCAGGTTTGTCTCACCTCCAACCATTTGATATTATTTCTTGGGGGGTTGCCCACTTGGGATAATGTAGCCTTGGCAGGGGACACCCCTACCTTCCCTCATGAGATTGATGCTACCAATGCCATTTATTATGTGATTCAAAGTACTCTAATATGTCCATATTCCACATTCCAAGATGGGAAATATCAAGATATAATTAATCTCAACAAGGCATGAAGCTTAGAACTTTGTCTCAAGTTTGCATTTTTTTTATTATATGTTTGTTTTATGCCAAAACATTGATAGATGCAAATTTTAAACTTGAAAAGGTTGGTCAAAGATGAAAGGAAAGAGTAAAGACAATGTTTGGTTGTTGACTTTGGATGATATAGAAGACAGCCCTCAAATGGTTGTAAATTTCTTTTCTTTTTTTTATCTTAGAACTTTTACCAAGTATAGATATAATTAAATCCATGTTTGATGTCTGCGAAAAATATAAAATTTTCTCGATTTTCAAGATACTGAGAAACCAAGAAAAGATTGATCTCTAGCAGAATGCAGCATGACCCATGTGTTTGGGGATTCACCCTTCATAGGATAATTTTTTTTTAAAAAAAATCCAGGAAAATCTACAGTTTTGGCAGTGTCAATATTTACCTTGCAAGTAGCCAACCATGTCACACTTTAATGCTAGTACTCCAATAATCTTGTTTGTCTTCTCATGCAACATTATAAAAATTTTAGCTACGATGTGATTTGCAATGTTTTTATTATAACATACTATATGTGTGCAGAATCCAAAGATGTAAAATTGATTAGGAAAATTTGATGATCTTCATTTGATAAACTTTTTGCCCCCAAGGGGTTGGCGTAGTGGGTTGGGGCCTTGGCTGTTAGACGGGCAGTCAAGGTTCGATTCTCATGGGCATCGACCCTCTGCGTAAGCCAATGCTTAGCATATGCCCCCGGGGCAAGTGTCCTAGCCTCGGAGTTTAGTATGGCAGGCTGAGCCAACACAACCAGGTCTTGGTGGTGGGTGCAGTTTCTTCGGGTTATAAATCCAAAAAAAGGACAAACTTTTTTTGTGTTTTTTACAGAGAATCTTCCTAATGTTTCACTATTTTATGAAAACTACATTAATCTGATTAAAGAAATTGCAAAACCCCTTGGATCAAGGAAGACTTATCCCCAGACAATGTCTAGTACGGGTACATGATCAAACTGAAAATATTTACTGAGATTTGGTTAGCCCCATTAACCTGATTTTTTTTTTGCTGGGTTTGGAATGGGTTTCAAATCCAGATCCTGTAAGTCCTATAAATGTCTGGAAAAAAACTTGAGCTTGATAATAAATCAAAATCTAATTAGTTCATTTATCATACAATTGCTAGTGGTAGGAAGCTATTATGATCCCTGAGTTCAGATCCAAATCTAATATTACTGGATCCAATAAGGCCTCTGGTTGGTAAAACCCTTGATGTCCTTGCTGCCCACAGGAGTGTACACCCAGCTTCGACCTTTCATCAAAGGATGCCCCGTGTAGGTTTCAAACCATGGTCATCGACTGTTAGGTGACAAGCCACAATCACCCATATGAGCATGGATCAAATAGATAGGATTGGATTTAATATCTACCATGCAAATGCATCCAGAGCCAGCCTTTATATCCTCAGTAGCATGCCTTTTCTAGATTGCTTTCTATTTTGAGAGAGAGAGATCAACATTACTAAGTCATGGGATCAACAAAAAGTTGAGCCCGCGAAAACAAAAAAACAACAGACCAAAAAAAAAGGGGCCGAATGCACAAGGCAAAACATAAAAATAGAAGAACATAGAGATCAACCAGGGTTTTGAGGAAGAGAAGGCAGCTAAAGAGGGTGGATAACATCTGAAGAGAGGCGCAAAATTACGTACACATCAGCCAAGATGCAATGAATGAGCTTATTGAAAGCAACCGAAATTTGACGAAAGATTGCATTGTTACGAAAAGAGAGAGAGAGACTAAATTAACCTAGCACTTCAATAAATTAAAAAATTGATGCTTTGCTTTTTAAATTATTTTTTAATGACTTATGTTGGATCTGGGTGTCGAATCCAATGTAACCATATGAACTCACAAATGTAATCCAAGGAACCACATAAATGGTGGGCTCGTAACTAGTGGGAAACAAAGAAAAATGTATGGATTAAATCCCCATTCAAGGCAGGAAAATGACTACCTAGGGGAGGGTTATTTATGCCCTCCAACCTCTTGCACAATAGGTAAGAGTCCAGTGCAAATTTCCCTTCCCTTAAAGAAGGCCGTTTACCATATCCCCCCCCCCCCCCCCCCCTCTTTTCTTTTTCTACTTCCTCACTGCACACACCCAGATAGTAAAAACCCAACATTTTATTCATTGATGCTTTTATAGTGTTGGGCACAAGCCCCCAATACAGGTGAAAGTGGTAGGCCCCATATTTAGGGATGATAGTGGATCGGGGCAGGGGCTGTGGACAAGGTCTCCACCCCCACCTCGTTTCAAAATTCTGCCCTTCATCTCCGCCTTCATTCCGCATGGGTTTTGATTTTAACCTCCGTTTCATGTCCTCCATCTCCGGTCCAAACGGGACGAGGCAGGGCCTTGTTGTTCTTTGGTCCATTGTCATCCCTAAAGAGTATTTTAGCATTTTACTAATGGAGATAGGAGATGAGGCGGGGTGGGAAAAAGCGTAAGTCCATCCCCGGTCCAAACGGGTTGGGCCCCGTTTTCCCCTGGCCCACTGCCATCCCTACCCATATCCTAATGGACCTTGCTTATGAGACTAAAATAGCTAGTACGTAGGCGTATCCTTCTCCATTGTTTTTCATGAATATAGCAATATTCCCATAATTCACACCATTTGTTTCACTTTGACAAATCAAAAGCCATTTGAATTTCCATTTGGGTTGGCAAACCCAAACCATAGTTACAAACATCACCGAGATTTTTAAAAATCCATGATATTATCACAACAAATATTCAGAGGCAGGGAAAATCCCAATAATATTGCCAGATTTTCAAAATATTCAACACTGTATCCAAATCATAATCACAACAAGTTTCACAAAGATTTCAAACATCTATGATTTTATCTCCCGATATCTGCAAGCAGGAAAGAATCCTGATAATATCGTGAGAATTTTTTGAAGGATAATATCGTTAGATTGTTAAAACATTTCTATTTCTAATTTTTCGTGATATTGTCATGATTTATATACGTTTAAACATTTTACATGTTTTTTAATTTTATCTTGAAAACCTTTTAACTGTTAATTTGCTGAGTTTTTTCCCAATAGTTTCTAAAGAAAAAAGTTCCTGTTTATTGTGAGATTGGCACTTAGCGAGTGTCTATGATCCAAACATAGGGTATTTTAAGATGCCTGATATCCTAATCTTAATCTGTATTTTGTGAAGTTTCTTTGAATCTGAGTAAGATCCAACAGTGTAAAATTGAATCCAGATATGAAATATATGTGGTGATATTGGATCAGTACAAAAAGACTGAAAACATTTTTTTACGTATGAAATGTGTAAATGGGTCAGGTTAGATCCAAATCAGAACATAGATCTGACATAAAATGCTGATTTGAATCCAATCCAAATCCAGAAATGATACAAGTGTGTAAATTCAAATCTGATCCAAATACCCATTGGGATCTTACTTTATGATCTGTATCTGGAAATAAAACATCGATTCAGATTGAAGGTCTAACTGAACCCAATCCATTTCCACTGGTAGTTGGGTAGTTGGTTCGTTATCTTTTGCATCCTTGAACTGTTTGCTGTGAAAATATTGTAATTTTTTGGGCATTATATTAGCTGTTGAAAATGTCACCATAAAATTGGAACGTGATAGTTTTGGATTTGTCCCCAATTTAAATATATCTATGCAATTCATCACAACAACAACAACAACAACAACTACGCCTTCATCCCAAAACAATTGGGGTCAGCAATATGAACCAAAAAAGAAATTCACTTTGGGTCTTCCACATGAATCCTTTTCCTCCAATCATTTCTATCCAACGCCATGTCCTCGGTGAGGTTCAAAGCATTCATATCCTTTCCTATCATCTCCATCCAAGTCTTCCTAGGCCTACCCCGACCTCTTTTAACTAATATATTTTCCCATTTCTCCAACCTTCTAACTGGAGCATCATTAGGCCTTCGCCGAATATGTCCAAACCACCGTAAACGATTCTCTCGCATCTTATTTTCAATGGGTGCAACACCTACCTTCTTACGTATCTCTTCGTTCCGAATCTTATCTTTTATTGTATTTCCACACATCCATCTAAGCATCCGCATCTCAGCTACACTCATTTTTTGAATATGATGTCTCTTGGCAGCCCAACATTCCGTACCATATAATAAAGCGGGTCTAATAGTCGTCCTATAAAACTTTCCCTTCAACCGCAATGGCATTCTACGATCGCACAACACTCCAGTAGCACTTTTCCATTTCATCCACCCAACCTTTATCCTATGATTTACATCTCCATCAATTTCTCCATACTTTTGAATGATGGATCCCAAATATTTGAAATAGTCATTCACCGGTATATCTTGCTCACCAAGCTTCACTACACTCCCATCACTACTTCGTTGCTTACTAAACCGACATTCCATATATTCAGTCTTACTCTTACTCAACTTAAAACCTCTAGCTTCCAATGTCTGTCTCCATAATTCTAACTTAGCATTAACCCCAACTCTAGACTCATCAATCAAAACAATATCATCAGCAAACAACATACACCACGGTACATTTTCTTGAATTGATCTCGTAAGCTCATCCATCACTATCGCAAATAGGAAAGGGCTTAAAGCAGATCCTTGATGTAACCCAACCGTTATCGGAAAATTGGTTGTCACCCCTCCACAAGTGCGGACATTGGTTACTACTCCTTCATACATATCTTTAATTATACTAATGTACTTGAGAGAAACACCTTTCTTCATCATTGTCCACCAGAGAACGTCCCTAGGTACTCTATCGTATGCCTTCTCTAAATCAATAAAAACCATATGCAAATCTTTGTTCCTCTCTCTATATCTTTCAATAAGTTGTCTAAGAAGATGTATAGCTTCCATAGTTGATCTTCCAGGCATAAAACCAAATTGATTCTCCGATATCATGACAACCTTCCTCAACCTAGACTCAATCACCCTCTCCCAAAGTTTCATAGTATGACTCATGAGTTTTATACCACGATAGTTTGTGCAATCTTGTATATCACCCTTATTCTTATATAAAGGCACCAAAGTACTCTTCCTCCACTCATTAGGCATCTTATTTGTTCGCCAAATCAAGTTAAAAAGATTTGTCAACCATTCTAAACCTTTCTCTCCCAAGCATTTCCAAGCCTCGATAGGTATACCATCTGAGCCAACTGCCCTTCTTGATTTCATTTTCTTCAAAGCCTCTGCAATTTCTGTCTTTTGAATCTTGCGCATGAAGTCACGATTTATCTCATGAAAAGGAATGGAGAAGTCTCCAAGATCTTGAGCATGACTATCATTAAATAGCTTATCAAAATAATCTTTCCATCTCTCCTTAATCTCCTCATCTTTGACTAAAACCCTTTGCGTTTCATCTTTGATACATCTAACCATACCCAAATCCTTCGATTTCCTATCTCTCATCTTTGCAAGCCTATAAATATCCTTCTCGCCTTCTTTGGTATCCAACTTGTCATAAACCTCCTTATATACCTTAGCCCTCGCGTTTCGAACAACTTTTTTAGCTTCCTTCTTTGCTATCATATACTTCTCCAAATTCTCATTATCACGACTCTTACTTAGATTTCTATAACACTCTCTTTTAACCTTAATAGCTAATTTGACATCCTCGTTCCACCATGATGTATCCTTACCTAGTGGTGCACCGCCTTTAGACTCACCCACTACCTCCTTAGCTACTTTTCTCATACCACCCGCTATCTTATTCCACATTGATTCTGAATCCTCCTCGAAACACCAATCAACTTCCTTAACTACATGCTCTACAAACATTCCTTGTTTAGCTCCTTTCAGTGCCCACCACTTAATTCTAGGATCTATCCTATGTCTATCCCTTTTGCGGCATTGTCTAATTCTAAGATCTAAAATTAAGACTCTATGTTGTGTAGCTACACTTTCTCCTGGTATAACCTTACAATCGATGCAACAACCCCTATCTCTTTCTAAGTAGGAAAAAATCTATCTGACTCGTATTAACCCCACTTTTAAATGTTACTAGGTGAGACTCCCTCTTCCTAAACCAAGTGTTTGCTAAGATCATATCATAGGACAAACAAAAATCTAAAATCCTTTCTCCACTTTCATTTCTTTCTCCTATACCATAGCCTCCATGGATATTCTCAAATCCATCCCTACTAATGCCTACATGTCCATTAAGGTCACCGCCGATGAAAAGCTTTTCTCCATAAGATGTCTCTTGTACTACTCCATCTAAATCTTCCCAAAATTGATGCTTAATGGAATCATCTAAACCTACTTGAGGTGCATAAACACTAATAATATTAATAATATCCGTACCTAATACTAATTTAATAAGTAAAATTCTATCACCCTTCCTACGGACCTCAACTACATTATCTATAAACTGACGACTCATAACAATCCCTACTCCATTCCTATTCCTATTTATTCCTGTATACCAAATCTTATATCCCCAAGGTTCTATCACTTTAGCTTTCTCACCTACCCATTTGGTCTCTTGAAGACATAAAATATCAATCTTTCTCCTACACATAACATCTACTAACTCTACCAACTTACCAGTTAAAGACCCTATGTTCCAAGTGGCTAACCTAATTTTATGGTCTTGGACTAACTTCTTTACCCCCACCCGTCCAACAAAGTGAGGAAACCCTTGCCTATTTGACATCACACTCGGGCGCCGGTGTGACGCGTCGCTTCTGGGCGACGACCTAGCAACCCTTGCACATTTATCACTGCCTCCAGGCCTAGAGAGTACAACGCGTCGCTCAGTAGGGAACGCCCCAACGAAATTCTCATATTGGTTCATTTTCATAGGATATGACAAAGTTTTTATGCTGGCTGTCACAGGCCTACCGCAACCCTCCTCCTTTATCCGGGCTTGGGACCGGCAGTGTATAACTACACAGGCGGAGTTATCTATGCAATTCATCAATATTGAAAATATAGATCTGATCTGATTTTGAACCTGAGTTTTACATGATGGTTATTGTTTTATATCCAGATCCAACTTATATCTCATGACAATAAAGTTCCTAATCTGGTTATATGAGACCTTATGATATTGGATCAACTGAAAACTAGGGATGTCAATGCATTGGTTTTGACCCGGACCTGACCAGTACCGAACCCTATAGGGTCAGCATTTGATGATAAAGGAGGTCCGATTAAAAATCAGGTTGGACCCCAAGGGTTTGATTAGTATATGGATCCGGGTATGGTTTGTGAAATTTCATACCAGACCTGGGTCCGACCCAAATTCTGATTAAGACCTGTGATTTCACAGTATAAAAAAGCTAAAAATTATTATTTTACTGGTCATGGACTGGATCTGCTTCACGTAATACTTGTAGGACCCGGGTCTGGTTTTTCTTATGGCAGACCCAATAGGACCTGGGTCCAGACCCAGTACCTACATCTCAAAGTCAGATCCGGGTTCAAACACATCTGGGTCTGAACCAGATCCAACCTATTGGCAACCCCTACTGAAAACGAGCTAAACCTATTGGTTTTCAAGCATAAAGAAAATGGGACAAGTTAGACCCAATTTTGACCTCTCGAATAAGCCCAATTATATTTGATATAGATCTCACCCAAATTTATACATAAAAAATCCATTTTAGTTTTAGATTTGGATCCAACAATAAGGTTCTTAATCCGGTTAGCAAATGAGACCTTTGTGATATTGGGTGCATAAAAAACGAGTTAAACCTTTTGAATTTCAAGTGAAAAGAAATTGGTCACAGTAGACCTAGTTCTAACCCAAACCCAACTTTAATGTGTGTACAGTTCTAATCTGGATTAGGTCAGATCTAGTTTTGGATTTGATTTTAAGTATTGGTTCTAGTTTTAAACGTCATAATGAAGTTGTGAATCCACTTAAAATTTGACAGTCAGTCACACAGGATTTGCCAAAAAAGAGTTAGTTACACTATTGATTTTCACGTAAAAAGACGGGTCAGATTTAAAATGAGGTTAAACTAACTATGATTAGGGATGGCAGTGGACCGGGGTGAGGGACAAGGTCTCCACCCGTGACCCGTCTCAAAATCCTGCCCTCCATTCTCGTTTAATGTCTTGTCCTTAAGGGTGGCAAAATCTAACACTACCCGCCAACCCGACCCCCCAAACCGCTTCTTAGGCGGGTTCGGGTTTGGCTTAAACGGGTCGACCCGCCTAACCTGTTTATTAAACAGGTTAGGTTCGTGTTATGGGTATGCCAACCCGGCTGACCCGTTTAATAAATGGGTTAGGAGGCCGGGTCGACCCGTTTACCCAAACCCGACCTGCCAACCCACCAACCAACCTGTTTACCCGACCCGCCCGCCAACGAGCCCGCTAACACGAACCCGACCCGCCCGCCCGCTAACACAAATCTGACCCGCTAACCCACCAACCTGTTACCCAACCCGATCCGTTTATTAAACAGGTTAACCATGTCGTGTCGGGTTACCCGTTTAATAAATGGGGGGTTCGTGTTTGCCACAGCTGACCCATTTAATAAACGGGTCGGGTTCATGTTGAGGTATGTTGACCTGCCAACCCGCCGACACACACCGCCAACCCGACCCGATTGCCACCCCTACTTGTCCTCCATCCCCAGCCCAAACGGGGCGAGGTAGGATGGAGCCCTGTTTTCCCTCGATCCACTGCCATATCTTAAAAAGGATCGGGGACGGGACATGGCGAGGTGGTGAAATGCGTAAATGCATCCTCACCTCCATCCATACACGACTTTTACTTTTAACCTCCATCCCCGTATCATGTCCTCCAAGGTTGTTAAATGCGATGAGGCGAAGCGAGGCGTTGAGCCTGCGCTTCGCCTCTGAGGCGTACGCCTCTCACAACTGAAATGGAAGTGAAGCGGTGGGAGGGGAGGCAGTAAGAGAAGGACCACCCGCCCAGCTGGTACGGAAGCGAGGGATATGCCGGTCGTTCGGTGGTCGGAGAAGACTGAGCAGCAGCGGCAGCACAGCAACTCCGGTGGTCGGTGGTCACAACTGGTCGGAGGTTGATGAGGGGCGCATCACAGCAACGCCTCAGTACCTTGAGCGTGCGCCTCGCCTCTGAGGCGTACGCTTCAGGTACTGAGGCGTACGCCTCTCACAACACTGATGTCCTCCTTTCCCGGTCCAAACGGGCGAGGCGAGGCGGGGATGGGCCCCCGTTTCCCCTGGTCCACTGCCATCCCTAACTATGATGCTTATTTTGGCTTCAATTTTCAACCTGGACCAAAACCTAAATATAGTTATGCTGAGTCTGACCCAACTTTAGATATACGCTATTCAAAACCCCAAATACGGTAAGATCCATTTCGGATTTGGGTCAGAACTCCGATCCGTTTTAACCATTTGTAAGCGAGTAACATCCAAGGGTAGGTGGATGTAAGCTCATTCAATGTAAGAGGATAATTTGGGTTTTTTGTGTTTTAAAAGGGTAATTGCGTACTTCTCATGAGTAGGGGTAAAATCGAAAATCTAAACACTTTATACCGTTTCCCAAAGCTGTGTCAAGGAAGCCCAATTCCCAAGGTCCTTATTTGTCTATTACCAGAAAAAGCAAGTCGGTGTCGGGAATTTCGGAAAATACCGTACCTGACATGAAATTTCAGCCAAAAGGTGTGTCGCTATCAGAAATCTACCCTGCTAAATTGTGTGAACCATATGTGAATTGGATCTGGATTGATCCAACAAGACCACATCCGCGATTTCTCATTGCCATTTTGACGATGAACCTACTTTTCATAATTTTTTTTGACAGAGAAAGCTGGTGTTAGGCGGACCCCTACCAGTTTATACAACCATATACCATTGGGATTCGAACTTGCAACTTCCCAACACAACGTGACTTGTACTAACGGCTCCTTCCAGACAAGCGGAGCTCCATTTATTTCTCATAAAAATTGGTGGTTCCTCGGCGATTTGTACGATTCATCGCCGATGACAGCTACAATGGTTGAAAAGAGTAAGAGTAATCATGATCTTTTGACAGTACGTAAGAGTAAGAGTAATCATGTTACCCATTTATATGCCCAGTGGTGGCAAAACGGGTCGGATCCGGATTAGCTAAATACACGAAGAGTCGGATTCACATCAAATCTAGAACAACTAAAACTCACAGAATGGTCACTCTGGATCCGACCCATATTTCCATGAAAGTGGAAAGAAAGACTGTTTGATAGTAAGTTAGATTGGAGAGAGGTGAAAAGGAAAGTTGATACTTTTGCTTGTCTCATCACATCAATCTCATGTTTGAATAAACGTCTCATATACAGTTGGTACTTCCCACATGACACTGGATGTGGATGTTAATAAAAACTGTCCCCACTTTCTGAGTCATCTACTGTTTGGAATTTGGAAATGGGAATCTCCACTTCCCTTCTCTTCTTTTATCCTGCAATATTTTTCATGCCTAAACAAACATTTTAGGATTTCTTTTTCTTTGTGGGACTGAAACTAATTAGTAAGGATGGCAGTGGATCGGGGCGGGGTGTTTGGATCGGAGATGGAGGATGGGGGTTAAAATCAAAACCCGTGCAAGGATAAAGGTGGGGATAAACTTAAGCCTTGTCCCGCCCCCATCCCGTCCCCGATCCTCATTAGTAAAATGCTAAAATAATTTTTAAGAACGACAGTGGACTGAAGAGAAATGGGACCTCACCCTATCTCGCCCCATTTGGACTGGGGATGAAGGACATGAAACGTGAATATAGGTGGAGACTGGGGATGGAGGACATGAAACAGTACCCCGTCCTGCCTCAACTGTGAGGATCGGGAATGGAGGACATGAAACAGAGATGAAGGACAGAGGTTAAAATCAAAACCCATGTAAGGATAGAGGTGGGGATGAACTTAATTACGTTTTCCTCTGCTCCGCCCCGATCCCATCCTCGATCTCCGTTAGTAAAATGCTAAAATACTCTTTAAAAATAGCAGTGGACTGAAGAGAAACAGTATTCCGCCTGATCTTGTCCCATTTGAACAGAGGATAGAGGACATGAAACGGGAATATAGATGGCGATGAAGGTTAAAATCAAAATCCGTGCAGGAATGAAGGCAAAGATAGATGGCAGAATTTTAAGACGGGACAGGGGTGGAGACCTTGTCCCCCCACCCCGGCCATGGTCCACTGTCATCCCTACTAATACTAACTAATAGGTGCACGACCCTTCCTTCGTGGGGTGCACTCTCCAGTATCTTTTAGATTTTACTGTTGTACTACGTCTGCATGCTTTGCTATGAATGTATAGTAAAGCCAAAATGTTAGGGCGGTGTGAGTGTACTTGTGATGCCAGTTGGTTTGTCTGCGAGTGAATGTGAAGATCCTTTAGCATGAGCTTCAGGCAATGCTGTTAAAACTTAAAATTGACTTTTGCAAGGTGAATTGGTTTAAAAAAAATTTTGAAAAAAATCTAAATGGAATCAAATCGAAGATTAATTGGTCAATTTTCACCATTAAATGACATGTGCCATCTGAAAATAAAAAATATTAAAATTTTTAAGCCCCTTATAACAATATTAAAAAACAGAATCGATTTTAGGACCGCTGTTGGGCCGGTTTGATCTGAATCGGCTGATGCAGACTGATTTTAATAACATTGGTTACATGTGATCACTTGATATTAACAAACAGTACATGCATGATTCCTAATAGGTTTCCCAAAGCCTTGTCTAGTGCAGATCATAGCAACGAAACGTTAAAAACAGCAAATATGGCCACCAAATTCTCATGAGAAATTTAAAAATTTCATATTTCTTGTGTTCAAATGGAAAAATATAAAAATAAAACTATTTTTTGACAAATAAAAATAAAATGAAATTCTCATGACATTGTCGGCTATGCAATTTCTTGCATTTTTTTAACATTTTTTATAAAAAATGCTGACATTTGTCGTAAGGGTGCGGATCAGAGGCCTTGGCTGACACTATGAGTTAAAGTAAGGTTAGCTCATAGTACATGGACTTGGTACTTAATAGAAACCAATGCCACAAATCTCATTCTAGGCAAAATCTCGATGAGGAAAAATCTTTTAATATTTAGCAAAATCTGGTTTTCTTCAAGAAAGAATTGGTATATATAATAAAAAATGTAACATATATGAAAAGTATAGATAAAAATATAAGAATTTGGTATTTTATTGTGTTGATATCATGATATTTTCAAAATAGGCTATATTTTAAGGCCTCAAGGGGGGTTGGTGCACTGGGGTGGGGCCTTGGCTGCTAGACGAGCAGTCAAGGTTCGATTCTCATGGGCGTCGCCCCTCTCCACAAGCCAATGCTTAGCATAAGTCATGGGGATAGGGGTCCTAGCCACAAAGTTTTATGCTCGTTTAATTTTGAAATTTCAAAAAGGCGATATTTTGAAATTATCATGTTCTCTTTTAATTTTCTGGTGTTATATCAGCCTACGACAGAGATACTTGCGACACAAACAAAGACCAAGTTAGGTTAACTGGTCTTGGAAGGCACCAATTGGACGCTGATGCAAGTTGGTAAGTGTTCTTAATAAGCAACCACTCATTGGATATAGTCCTCAAAACACATATTACAAATTCGCTTAAGTGAGCTTGAATTAGAATATCCTAAGGATGCTAGTAGGAGTGTCAGATGGGTCCAAACCTAGGTTTGGCATTGTAACACCTCAATATTTTAAACTCAAAAAATTATATGATTTTTTTTATATATATCAGTGAAAACCTTTTAAACTTTGGTTGAAAACCTTAAGCAGATTATAGATAGTACAATAACAGTAAGACCAAATTTTTAATGTGGATAACATTTCTCAAAATGCCATCATCGTATAAGGTAGAGTAATTACAAAATCTGGAATAACAGTCATGTTTTCTCAAAACAAACTCTCGACGTCACTACAACTTTCTGCAATCACTCCAGTAGACTATTCAATACAAATATTTTTTGTAAATGGTCAATATCTACAAGCCCCCAGTAGGAATATAATAACGAAACATATATGTATAAAAATATAAATAGATAAAATAATATTTTTTCATGTAAATAAGAAATTATCAATGCAGACAAATAATTGTAACATAATTATATAATATCATATGTAATAATCTTACTCATACATGATCATTCAATTTATACATGACTTATCTGTGCAAGCGAGACATTCACATTAGACATGAATAACTTACAATTCTTTTATTTATATTTTCTTTCTTAGATGATATTTTGCTATGCTTCACTATATGCACAATGCACTTTTGTTTCTCTTTTACATTACTCCGTGGGCATAATGTAGACAATATCTGAATCAAAGGTATGACACAAGGGTATGTTCAATTAATTTGTGTCTTATTACCTTGGCCTTACTCATCTTTTTCGGTTCTGGGTGAGGGGCGATTATGTCAAGAGAGAGACCCCAATCTGATATATCAGAATTTACTTTCAACTAAAACAATCTCATTACCACCCCACGACATTGGTGGTAGCTATCTCCTATCTTCGTGGCTGAGAAAGAAACCCTTCGTGTTTATCAAAAATGCTAAGGAGCCTAGTGTACCACTTACCCTCTCATTGTAAGCCACAAATAAATTAACATGCACATATTTCATTATTAAATTCTCTTGACATACATGATTAAACATACTCAATCATTTACAAGTTCAATGACCTCTATAAGGCACAAACACATATGATTTTAAATTAACCAGTCATAAGGTTATCGACCACAACTTTGAGGCACCAATACATATCAATTTATTTGACTATACACAAGGTCAAGAGCCACCCATTTGGGCTTGAGTTTGCTCTTAATGTCATAAAAGAATAATTGCATAATACATTCTTATCATGATCATTATGCAACACACATACATCATTCAATATGCATTTCATCATTCATCATACTAACATATTTCATAAATTCAGATTTTTATAATTATACTTATGCATTGTCAAAACCCGATTTGTCATTCATACACAAGCTTAAAACAAATATGATTACACAATAATTCAAAAATATGCACAATAAAAAACCTGAACCATATACATACATATATTCGCAAAAATTTTGAAATACACTCGTATGTACATGTTCATAAAATTTGAAATACACATGTATAGATATGCTCGTAAAACTTGAACATATACATATATTTATTTAAAAAATATTTAAAATACTCACATGTGTATATGTTTGAAACTTCCTGAACACATGCATATTTTTACTCGTAAAAATCCAATTTATGTAAATATATATTTTACTCGTAAAGAGTGCAACTAATACCAATTTTTGAATATATATATATATATATATATATATATATATATATATATATATATAGAGAGAGAGAGAGAGAGAGAGAGAGAGAGAGAGAGAGAGAGAGAGAGAGAGAAATTGGTTGTTGCTCACACCTTACGTGCTAAATAATACGTGCTAAATGTGTTTTTCTTCACTTCTGATGTTTTTTCGCAGTTCTAACCCCATAACTGTGTTGGGCATGATCAATTTACAAGGAATCCACACTTGGATCATGTGTTTTCGATAAGAAGACGATATTTAGATCCTCAAAAATTTATAAAGATTTTGGACCATTGATTTTTAAAACTTTATAAAAACCCACTCATATGTCGGAATCGAACACTTCAAGAGCTGATCCCTATAAAATCAAGTACATAGTTTACATCTCTATGATCAAAATTTATAAATACATTGAAAAAAGACTGAAAAACCTATTTAGCACCTAACATGTGAGCAACTACCAATCACTCTATATATATAGAGAGAGAAATTGGTAGCTGCTCACACGTTAGGTGGTAAATGATACGTGCTAAATGGTCTTTATGCCCTTCAAATATTTTTTTTAAAGTTTCAAACACATAAATGCGTTGGGCATGGTCGATTTACGAGGAATCCACACTTGGATCATGTGTTTTCAAAGAAAAAAAATGATATTTGAAGCCTAAAAAATTTACAAAGATTTTGAACCATTGATTTTTTGAACCTTATAAAACCCATCCATGTGTCGGAATCGAACGCTTCAAGAGCTGATCCCTATAAAATCAAGTATATGTCAGAATTTATAAATAAAATAAAAAAAAGATTGAAAAACCATTTTAGCATGCTCATTTAGCACCTAACGTGTGAGCAACTACCAATCACTATATATATATATATATATATATATATATATATATATATATATATATATATATATATATATATATATATATATATATATATATATATATATATATATATAACTATGCAAGCCTGACATGAAAATGCATAAATTTTTAGCATGAAAAGGTTATTGTTCAATTAACCAAAGTCTAGATATATACGTTGTCACCGTAAACTTACCTCATAATGTGTGCAGTTTTACGGGAAGTAAAAAATTCTAAAAATACCCTTAAGGATTTTCCTCCTTAAGGCAAAAGGCGCAACATGGATCATACTTTGCTTATGATCCGAATATGGGAGAGGACATGTGTGTTCGCCACAAGTTTCATGTTGCGAGTACAAAAATGCTTGTAGTCTCAAACCTCTAATTAAGCGGGTTTGTAGAACAAGGTAGCAAAGCAAACTGCGATAAAGGGATGACCCGATTAAGCACCGCACCCCGTGCAGGTGTAGTCATAGGCAAATGAAAGGCGGCAGTGATGGCTGGTGTGAAGCTATGACAACAGAGGTGCACTAGGCACCAGCGTAGCAGTGGGAGAAAGGGTGGTGCAACTCTGGACCACCCACAATTTGCAGTGGGTGATGGCAACAACAGAGAGGAGGTAGTGGCATGCAGCATCCAGCCACTTGCTGCAGAGCAGGTGGTAGTTGTTGGTCATTGAAAAACAGAAAAGCGAGGGAAGAGCGACAGACACACGATGTCAGGCGGGTGGCCTTTCGAAAAACCAGAAGTAGAATAAGAGGATGGAGGTGGGCAGTGGTGTCTGCCGAGGCAATAGTAGTGGCCCACAAAGGAGAAGGAGAAGAGAGCGACAGGTGGCAGTCTTCCAGAATCAGAGAAGAAGGGAGGGGTGAGTCGAACCCTCTCATCGACAGAGGATGGAGGATGGTACATGAGAGGAGAGACACAAGGGTGAGAGAGTGTAAAGAGAGAGAGAGAGAGAGAGAGAGAGAGAGAGAGAGAGAGAGAGAGAGAGAGAGAGAGAGAGAGAGGGAGAGGTGTGGTTTTTTTATAGTTTCATGCATGATTTTATGCATGCAACAATGCGTGATAGGTGACGAATGGAGTAGAGAGGAGGGCTCATAGGTAAGAGGTTGCGTAGGTGGGTAGGGGCTGAGGAGTGGCTCGATGAGAGGTGATGGGTATTTTGGTCTTGGGTTGGATTCAAATGGGATCCAACCCTAACCTATCCATGGGGTAGAGAGATGGTTTTGGATTTAGATTTGGTGAGGCTCATCTGGGTCTCATTGAATACAAGTCTAATCCACTCAATAATATATATATATATATATATATATATATATATATATATATATATATATATATATATATATATATATATATATATATATATATATATATATATGATGCGATTCATTTGGGTCTCGAATAGACCCAAATCTCATTTACTTTAGTGGGATCCATATGTTGGATCCTGGTATGGATCCATTGTGGCCATATAGGTCTCACATGGAATCTAATAACCCACTTAGTGGGCCATTGAGATTTGCACCACCAGGATCATGGTAGGGCCCATTACACATTGGATTCCTAGCATGTTTGAGAATTCAATGGGACAAATAGGCTGGATAACGGCTACCCAGGGGAGGTTAAATTCTTCAGCCCCTGCCTCTGCAAATCAACTGAAGAGGTTCAAAGATCCCCTCTGATGCAGGCCATCAATCAACTTTACAATCCTCTTCTCTTCTCCTCGGGTCCTCTATATGCACACCCCGATCCTAAGTCCAACAGTGGTATCAGAGCCAAGTTGCGGGTGTGCGAGTATTGCAATGAAGTCAGCCTTTACTCCATCATAAGCCTTACTCGCTCGGTCAGTTGGGCCCAATACATGGCCGACCTTGCTACTGGAGGAAGGAGCAAGAGAGGTGGACGATTGTTCCTCTGACAGACCCCTACTGAACTAGGGAGCATCCGGTATGAGGTCGCTTTATAAAGAGGAGAAAAACCCTTGCTATCGACGTTACTAGGTGCATAAAAGGCGTAGCCAGCCCCACCGATGATCGATCCATCGAAGAACATGCTGGAATAAGGCTGCTGACTCTAAAAAAAAAGGTTCGCAAGCAGTTGCATTGGCCAGACCAGAGCAATCACCGAAGATCTTCTTGTCGACCATCGAAACCTCTGTTTGTGACCCATTAGAGAAAGATCAGAGAGCCAAGGCTCTTTGCACCTCCTCCGACAATGATCGTTGGGAGAAAGATGGGTTTGTTGTCGATCGAGCCAACGTCGGTGGTGACAGAACCAACAATGCCGTCTCGCTCTCTCTCCAATTCCTCAGTTTTTTCCTTTTACAAAAGGTAAAGAAATCAGATGAACAGAAAAGGGAGCGTCGATGTTGCCGATGGGCAGCAAGGCTCCATCCGATTACAACATTCAGAAGGAGTCCACACTCTATCTGGTGCTCCGTCTGCGTGGTGGTGTGCAAATCTTCATCAAGACCCTAACCGGGAAGACAATCACCCTCATGGTGAAATGCTACGACACCATTGACGAGGTCAAGGGCCCAGATCTTGATGCTGGAGCCGACGTTGGCCCGAATGAGGAGCAGTGGTAGAGGGAGCGGCGAAGATGATTGATGATGGGCGCGGGGTTCATATGACAGAGGAGCTTCCCTCCTCTGTCTACGGAGAGTAGAAACAAAAATAAAAGAAAAATAAATCGACGATGAAAGTAGGCAGCTTATTGCACAATTTCATGATTTTTCTACTCCGAATCCAAGCACCCACCACCAGAAGAACAGAGGCCACCTAAAGAACCCATCGAGTCTGAACCCTGGTGTGGGTTGTGGGTGAGGTGCAGAGAAAGGCAGCGGTGAAAACCCCCTCATCCTGTTCTCTCCTTTCTTGGGTGATGAGGTTTTGGGCCTGGGCATTTCTGTTGACATCTTCGATCGAGCCCAAAAGGTGGCCGAGATAACGATTGCATCCATCCCGTCGGAAAGGATGTTGAAACCCTGATCTTTCGCGTGATAGGGTTGCATATGATGAGCGAGCGGCAGGAATTCGCGGTGTTGCTCCTGTTCTCGAAACATAAATGTCAAGTTGCAGGCGTCAGAGAGATGAATGCAGCAGAGGCAGGGGATCAGCGTCCGACCGGTGATCTATCTGCTAGAGAAGAAAGCGGCAATGATAGATCATGTGATGGAGGTTCTTCCACTAGGACAGGCCGAAAGGTGGTGGAGAAAACCCTTTTTCCGGGGGGTGGTTGCGCAGGCCGGGCGGTTGCCAAACTCCACAGCGATGGCTACGACCATCACCTCCATTTTTTTAGCGTCAATGACACTTTCGTGGGAGGCGACATCAACCAACTTGACGGTGCAAAAAACCAAACGGTGATAGCTGGAGACGACGCCATTGATGTCGACGAGCAGCATGACTCCGGCATGATGAAGTTTCTCCGCTGGTCGACGACAGCAGAAAGGCGGTAACACTATCGTAGGGTAAAGGAGACCCCCCCAGGAGGTAGCGGTTGCCGGATCTGCCGGTGAAGGCAGTGGCGAGGGCGACGACGTCGCCCTCATTTATTTTTTTTAATGTGTCTCTCGGGTTTCCCCTTTCGTAAAAGGGGGAAACCCTAAGAGTTTTCCCTTTTACAAAAAAGGGTAACCCAATAATAAAAAAGGGGAGATTCTCGAGCAGCGACACTGCAACTCATCAGTGGCACAGATGGCGGAGGGGCGGTGGTGCGAGCCGGGGGGGGGGGGTGGTAGTGTCGTCACCCTCTCCGATGAGGCAGAGGATCTCCACGAAGATGAGCTCATCGCAGGAGGTGGCCAGCGGAGCAGCCAGTGCTTTTGCTGAGAGGTAGTCGTTGGGCTACCATCATTGACGGAAGGAAGCTGTTGAGCCTGGTGCACCCGAAGCGCATAATCATGGTTGCCCTCAAACAATGGATGCAGAGGCCATGGCAGAGGCGTTGTCCCTCCTCTCAGTAGGCAGAGGTGGTGAAGACCCCTGTGTCGTAGTGGCGGATTCACCATTGGTGTTTCCTTTTTTTTCTTTCTTCAGGTGAGACGGTGGAGCAGGCTTTACTGGAAGGGCATCACTACTCTGTCGGATGGGTGGGTGCCAGGAACCGCAGCACAGGACGATCGTCAAAGAGGAGGAAGGAAGCATTGTTGTCGGTTGAATCAGCGGTGGTGGCCTCAGAGATCCCCACTGGATGCTCGCCAGAAACCTTTAGCCGAAAGATGGTGGAGAACCCCCATTTTCGTTGGGTGGTTGCGTCGGCCGAGCGATTGTCGGATCTTCAGGCGAGGAGGAGGCGCAGTTGCCGCATCTCCCAGCGAGGCTTTATCTCCTCCAGGCTCTCATCAAAAATCTCGGTCGCTGCGCCTGCCGTAGAGTAACCTGCAAAAAAAGAAAAAAAAGAAAAAAAAAGAAAACAGGGGTTAGGGTTTCTCGAAAACTCGAGAACCCTTTATCTCATTTTTTGTTCTTCATTTTTCCACATTCAATCCATATTTTTATATGATATTACATTTTGGTACCTCTATTATTTTAGAATAGAGGCTATAATTTTTTAAAATTTTAAAAAACAAGCCTATCTTCTGGTTAATATCCGAGATAAGGACATGTTTTCTGAAATTACAAAAGACCATTTGAAGTTTTCTGTTTAACTCGAAGAGATATTATATTTTTTAATGTTCTGGTTTATTTTTATTTTACCCAGGACTATTTCTAACATTTCTGATTTTACAGAAAAGTGCTTCTGGTTAGCGGAATACCTCCCAGAACGTCATCCTGACAAGATTAGATCCAGTTGGTACAGGTATTTTCGTAAAAGACTTGGTTGGATCCGGTAAAACTTTTGGATCCAAAAGTTCTTTGAGTTATTGCATTGTTCGTATGCTGAATATTATGTTTATGTTTATGTTTTGGTTCATGTTAATATCTGGATCCAGTGTGGTTTGATCCAATTTTCTTTTATATAGATCAAGTTTAATTGTAAGATCTGTTGTTTGGGTCAATATTGGACTGTGATCCATTTGATCTTATGCTTGGTTCAAATTGGATCTGATCGGTATTAGATCAGATGTTTGGATCTAGTAAGGTAACATAGACTTAGTTGGATCCAATAAAGCGATATTGGATGGATCTAGATAGTTTAAATTTATTGGGTATAGATCTAGTTGAATTTATTTTGGATCCAGACATTGTTATTGGATTTTGTTGAACGTGAGCAGATCTAGTGTTGGGTTCGGATACCCGGATACGGGATATGGATCTAGTTTGATCCAGATTAGATCTGATTGAGTGATATGCCCAAATATGGGATATAGATCTAGTTTGATCTAGTTTTATGATTGGATCCAAATGAGTGTTATGCCTGGATATGGGATATAGATTCAATTTGATCCAGTTTTAAGATTGGATCCTGATGAGTGTTATGCCTGGATATAGAATATGTATCTAGTTTGATTCTGTTTTGTGACTGGATCTGGATGAGTGTTATGCCAAGATATGGGATATAGATTTAGTTTGATCCAGTTTTATGATTGGATCCGAATGAGTGTTATGTTTGGATATGAGATCTGGATCTAGTTTGATCCAGTTTTGTGATTGGATCTGGATGAGTGTTGTGCTCGGATATGGGATATGGATCTAGTCTGGTCTAGTTTTGTGATTGGATCCAGATAAGTGTTATGTTCGAATATGGGTATGGATCCAGAATTGATCCATAAACAAATCTAAATATATATATATATATATATATATATATTTTGTTATATATTTTGTATGAATCTAGATTTGATCCATGTTGAATCTGGACAGTATCAAGCCAGATATTTGGATCTAATAATGATATATATTTTTATATGGGTCCAAAATTTACACGGTTAGATCCAGATAAGTGGAATACTGGATGTGTAATATGGCATTTGAAATATATGGTTTTGGATATGGATTTAGATTATAGTCAAACCCTGTAAGATCCATGGTTTTATTTAAACTTGTATGGAGATCCATTTTAATATGGATCGTGTTGGACTTCATAGATAACATCTTAAGTCGGATTTGGATATGAAATCCTTCAAATCCAATGAATTTGGATATAGATCCGGTAATGGATCTGAACTTAAATGTTCAAACTTGTAGTTTGATTAAATCCTGGTAATTGGCTTATCATATTTTGGCATATCCAAATTATAAAACTTTCATTAGATATGGATCTGGTGCATATCCAAATTGGATTTGGGTATAGGATTTATAACTTACTTCATGATGAAAAACAACCTAGTTTGCGAATAATCTCATGATAGGGATATGTCATGAAGGAAAAATCCAACTAGTGTATGTAAAACCCCATGATGTCATGGTTTAATGCAAATATTGCTTCAATGTGATGCACGAAAAAAGTGAGAGCGAAATTATAATTTTGCACATGCATGTGAGGATATTTATTTATAATAATGATAAATAGTCATAATGTTTCCTATAGTATATTTGTATAAATGCATGAAGGGATATTTTATTTTTCATGCATAAAATGCTAAATGGTGTTGATTAGTCACTCTTATAACTATTTGGATCCGGATATACTGATCTAAAATGATCAGGTAGTGATCAATATGTGATAATACACATGAAAAGTGAGGGTATTTGCTATGTTTGGCGAATCATGAATTTATGAATTTCATGGTACTCCACTAGTGTGCATGTCTATGGTAAGGTCATGGAAGAGCCAAAGAACCCCATAACTATATGAGACCCACATTATGATATATTCATGGACTGCATGACTTAATATGTAGTGAATGGTGAATACTTAAAATTTATGACATGATGAAAAAATAACCTAGTTTGTGAATAACCTCTTGATAGAAATATATCATGAAAAAAAAATCCAACTAGCATATGTAAATCTCATAATATCATGAGTGCAATATATAACGCACTGGTTATGATAAATATGGGTGTTCGCGCCCATATGGCTAAGTGGGAGATGTTGAATCCTGGTATGGATCCAGTGTGACCATATGGGTCTCACATGAAATCCAATGACCCACTTAGTGGGCCATTGAGATTTGCACCACCAGGATCATGGTGGGGCCCATTACACATTGGATCGATTCCTAGCATGTTTGGGAATCCAATGAGACAGTTAGGCTGGATAACAGCTACCCAGAGGAGGTTAAATTCTCCAGCCCCCTGCCTCTGCAAATCAACTGAAGAGGTTCAAAGATCCCCTCTGATGCAAGTCGTTAATCAACTTCACAATCCTCTTCTCTTCTCCTTGAGTCCTCTATGCGCACACCCTGATCCTAAATCCAACACAATTTGGATTTCAAATGGATTCAAATCTTATCTATATTCGGTTTAAACCCCAATATGGGTTTAAATCATACCTAAACCCATTCGGTTGACCCGAATCATTAGAAGATTCAAACCCGAATAATTTAAGATCCAGTAGATCCTATGTGTTCATTCGGATAGTTCGAACTCATGTTTGTGTAGGTTGATCCTCTTGGATCTCCATTAAGGTCCAAATCCAAATACCTCATACAAAATCTCATAATCCCCAATTAAATGTCAAATAACTTAAAATAAATGCCAAAATATTATCGATTCATAATTACTAATTAATCGACCAATATGAACTAATTAATTTGCCAAAAAATAATATTTTAACTAAACTAAATACTAGAATAATTCCTCAAAATTTCTCTTTTATTTATTTAAAAATTCTAAAAAAATTGCAAATATTACAGGCATCGAGGTGTAGGTACTAGGTCCATATTCAGGTTTCATCAGGTCCTTCCTAAGGAAAACCATACTTGGGTCATATAAGAATTACATGAATCAAACTCCATCCATACCGTATTATTTGTTTCTTTTACGTGAAAAAATCAAGGATCCTAATTGGAAGTAGGGTCGACCAAGGTCTGGTATGAAATTTCATGAACCATATTCAGCTTTATATACTAATCGACCACTTTGGATCCGACCTAGATTTTAGTTGGACCTTCTTCTTTATCTGTATCACCAAATCCTGACCCTATAAAGTTTGATACAGTTCAGGTCCAGGACAAACCCTACCCATTGATACCCTAGGTGCTAGGCTCCAAAATTTTATAAGACTGTTCTTGAACTTAGTAGGCATCTAAATTGGGTCAGAGGAATCCAATGCACTTGGTGACAAGGAAATCCAAGAGAAGTACAAACGTGGAAGCCTATACATGTCTATGCTTTGGGCAATATGCACCATTCCAGTTACTGAAGAGTGCCCTCTTAGGCTGATTTGATTTGATTTGATTTTCATGGTATGGCTGAGGAGAGCAGATCAGGTGATCCTTCAAATCACTTTTTATTTAACATCTTCACCGTCCATTGCTTCATCCCATGAGGACCCCACGGTCTTTATGCAAGTTGTGAAGTGATTTGGCAGACCTGGTCTGCTCTCAGATATAGCAAGCCTCAACTGGGATGGACTATTGGAGATTGGGTATACTGGCCCAGAGTGCAAAGGGTTCAGAACCCAACCTGTACCAAACCGTATAGGGTCAGGGTTTGGTGATAAAGGAGGAGGTTCAATTAGAAACTCGGTTAGACCCGAAAAGGGTCTGATTAATATATGGAGTCGGATATGATTTGTGAACCAGGTCCGATGGTACTTCCATTTAAGACCATTCCGGTGGGGGTGGCCTAATTTCGTTTACGCGGAAGGACACTCTGCGCAGATTATAGTTCGGAGCATCCTTTCGATGGTTTATATTAATTTTAACAATGACATAAAAAAATTTGTGATTTTCTTGTCATATTGTTTTTGTTCAAATTAAGTTGTTTATGTTCCACGAGTAAGAGTAAAAATGTCGTTTCTACTAAATTTAGGTGGTCATAATAGGTAAGTGAAGACCCTAAAAAACGTTTCTCTTTAGGTTTATTAACAACGAAGTAGATAGTAATTTTCAAAATCTTAATGTTTAGAAAGCTTAACCATTATCTTTCTGGAGGGGGGTATTGTAATTTAAAAATGAACAATAAAAGAGACAAGAATGAATATGGTTTGAAGAAAAAAAATTAAATAATGGAAAAAGAGATAGACAAGAAAAATTGACATTCAAAAGAAATTGGAAAAATGGAATCCAACATTCTGCACGCACACACACATACACATACACATACACAAGGACATGCATAAATATTTATTTATATCTATTTTCTATTTTGGTTTTGCATGAATCTATTATTAGGACATGCTGGACTAAATTTAGTTTTCTCTAATTTTAAGAATTTCTAAAGTCACATAAACCCTTTTTTGTAATAGGTCATTTAGTTTCTTTTATTTGGGGTTTTAGGGATTTAAGTTAGAAAAGTCTCTTTCTCTCTCTCTCTCTCTGACACACTAATGCTTTCATTTTTTTTAGTTTCCCTTCTTTTTAAATCGTAGCGGTAGAGTTTGAGAATACTTCACTAGGTGAAAATTAATAAATTTTTTATTCTTTAATTTGAACCATTTGTTGGATGTGTCTATGAGATCCATTCTTAAAACCAAATCTTTGAATAAACGAAAAATGACCGTACTGAACAGCTAATTTGATACATTTTCCAAAATGCCTTTCAAGTTTTGATATTCTTTTCATGTCCAAAATCACAAATATCTAAATTAAAAAAAACCTTTTTATCCTTCACACATGCGAACTTCCTATATATGCAATTTTTTTTCAAATATGTAACTATTTTTTTCTTAGATTTATATTTCTTTGATCTGACATAAAAAACTTGTGTTTTTACCATCGTTGAAAAGCTGAGACACTGGACTATAACTTTCATGTTTTGAGTTAGAATCGAAAACCCCTCAAGGGTTCCTGTTTCTGAGTTTCAAAAAAATAGAAACATTCTCTAGAGAGAACAACCAAACAATCTATCTTCAGAGGACATTTCAACTCATAAAGTGAAGGATTATGAAAAAGCAAAAAAAAAAGAAGAAGACAAAAATACCTTTTCAACAACACCTGATTTACTGAAAAACGATAAATAGACACTGAGATAAGCCCCATAGCGTTCCTAAAATAAGAGATGGACATGTGCAACTATGCCTTTTCTATATGTTCTATGATATTTTACAATCACTTGCACCAAAAATTTGAAAAAATTGCAAAAAGAAAAATAATAGTTCAGGGCACTAGCTTTAACACCGCCAAGATCACGTTGATCTGATGAGCAGTTGGATAGGGATGGCAGTGGGCCGGGGCGGGGCGGGGGACAAGGTCTCCACCCCCGCCCCGTCTCTAAAATGTAAACTTCATCCCCGGTCCACCCCCGTGACGGGGGGACTTTGGACCTCCACCCCCGCCCCGTCTCAACATTCTAATCCCTGTCCCCGTCCCCGCCCCGCCCCGTCCTCGCCCCCGCCTCCTATAAGAAAACCAATTCTCCAAAACAAAGTATGCCTATAGTTTTTAAGAAAAGATAAAATTAATGACACCTGAAGCTTTAAACAATACAATTGCCACCTTTATATGGTAAATTAAATTATAATGGTGAAGGTATACTTCTGTCCTTGATTTGGGGAATTCATGAGAAAACGATGAAATTGGGATTCTCGTGAGTTCCCAAACAAAATAAAATTGTGGGGGCCAGAGCCTGTGGTAATGGTCGAATGATAGTTGCTGGCAAGAGTGAAGAATAACAAACATGGTAGTGCTAAGGGCAAACAAAGCTAAAACAACTTAACAACAGAAACTTAATGAAGACTTACAAAATATTCAGAATAAAATTCTGATAGCTCTGATACTTCTAAGTTTCCTATTAAAATCATATAGTCATCACCATTCACAAGAATACCCACTTTATGCGATTACTGATAATAGAATCATAGAAAATCTTCATAATGGGCAACCAAACAGTCACATTCCTCTAAATTTGATAGAAAAATAGAGACACTGTTGATATATACGCAAAAAATGATGACAAACACAAAGCATTATCCACTTACAATTCAAGTTTATGGAAAAAAAACCAAGTCGATAAAATTTATATTCATAACAGAAAATCAATAATGAAAACAGATCAATCATCTTCAATGGCAACCATAAAGGACCAAATTTGGGTTTCAAATATGACTACTGTTAGCATCAGAACAACCCAAATGGTACTCCAATTTGAGAACCCATTAAACCACCAGAGAGAGAGAGAGAGAGAGGGAGAGAATACTAGAGATGGAATAACAACAATATGACAAAAAATCCAAGTCCTCCAGCAAGAAAGAGGGACTGCAATATGACAACAAACCGAGATCAAGGCATTGAAGACGGTGAGGTGCTGTGAAAAACTCTCCTCCGTCGCACGCGCGAGAGAGAAAGGCTTGGAGAGGCAGCGACAGAGATGGAAGGAGGGAGAGATGGCGTCGGCCAACGGTGGTCGGTGTCGGCAAACGGTGGTCGGCGACGGCCCGGATCCAACAATAATGCAGATGGGGAAGCCAGAAGGGAAAGAGGCGACGGCCCGACTCCAGGGTTAGGATTTAGGAACTTAGGGAGTTAGAGTTAGTAAACAATAAGAGAAAATATAAAGGGGATGGAGCGGGGCGGGGCCGGGACGGGGGAACGTGCCAGTCCATCCCCGCCTCCATCCCCGCACGGGGATGAATTTTAACCTTCATCCCCGCCTCCATCCCCGTTTCATGCCCTCCATCCCCGGTCCAAACAGGGCGAGGCGGGGCCCCGCTTTCCTCCGGTCCACTGCCATCCCTACAATTGGAGAGAAAAATCCTTTGAAAGATACACTGTTTAATATAGGCAAGAATGAGAAAATTCGTATAAAATATATTCAAGAATGAGAAAGTTTGCATAAAATATACCTGAGGATGAGAAAGTTCACACAAAATATGTAAAACCTGCAAAATTTCTGACAATTTTCAAATTTAATAAAGGTTAAATTTATTGGAATGGATACGATAAAAGGATGAAAAGTCGATCCAAATGGATCAAACGGATCCAACAATCGGATTTGAACAGTATATAGGGATTTAGATCTTGGATGGAGTCGAAACCCACTTAAAAAAATAAAATCTAGTTTCAAATTGTCAATTTCAACTACATTCACAAAGCGCATCTCGAAAATATCATCTCTTGCGATTATCGCCCATCACTGAAGTAGTTTTAGTTGAAAAGAAGTACAACCAAGTAAGAATTGGCGCACTGGTATGGTGGGTTGCCTCAACAGGAAGAGAGTGTGGTTCGAAACCCCATGGACACCCGAATATTTTTAGAAAATGGTATTTTTGTAAAATGCATCAAAAGAGGACAAATGAGATATTGTTGCAAGGTATTGCAACGAAACACAATCTGGTGCAATGGTGGGGCTAGTTACCCATTCGGATGGAGACCTCAGTTCAAAACCCCAGGGCACCAATAATAATAAAGAACATTTTTTTTATATATATAGGATTAACGTTTTTTTTTTTCCTCCTCTCTCTAATTGGGCGTTTCAACTTCCCATTTAAGGAGACTTAAATGGGAAAAGGGGGTGACGCCCAAAGGAATGGGCGTTTTTCCCAACTTGGAAGCCCAACCAAGAAAAAAATATATAAATAAGAAATCAAGGTGGAATTAAAGGAGGAATTTAATCCGGAGGTAGGGGCGATTTTTTTTTAGGAAAGGGCTGAACGTTGGGCCACCTTGGAAGCCCAACAGTCCAGCAATTGGGAAGGCTGCAATAAAAAAAACCATATTAATTTTACATTTTTTTTAGGAAACCCTACAACAACTAACGAGGTACCTTGGAACCCAAGGCCTCTTGCTCTCTCTCTCACAACCCCTTCAGCCCAAACGTGTGACCCTCCTTCCCTCTCCCCTTCAGTCCAACCAGCTGAACGACTTCCCACCATTGATCCCGGCAAGGAGTTGGTGCACGGCTACCGGACGTCCGCGAGGAAGGCAAACATTTTTCCGGTGGATTCACGCTCACACGAGGTAAGGGATACACAACTAAATACATATTTGTAATGTAATGTGTTCCTAAATCATGAAAAGGGTTTGCTTATTCCGTATTTCAAACCCTCCCCTAAAATCGAGTAACTGTTAGATCAAGAAAAAAAAAAGGGAAACACCTCTCGTATAGTTTTGTTTAAACGGGTTACGTGTATGATCTGAGCAGAGATTTAGACGTTTGTGTGGAATTTCTCATTTCAAGTAATCTGAAAATAAAATGTGTCAAAGAAGGGCCATGTGTAATATAGACATCATGGCTTCCTCAATACTAGCCAACAATAGAGCAAAGTTTGCAATTTAGAACTCAGTTGCAGTTGGGGTTATGTGTGTCGCAACCCCGTTAGTGAACAAACAGACCCTGCGTTACTAGTTTCAATCGTGAGACGTCCTTTGATTTATTAAAAATCTGATAGACAGATTAGCCCTACTCTTTGTTTTTTTGTTCCATATATAACTCACGCTTCATGGAGAGCTGCCAGCAAATTAATGTTGTAAGAGGACTAGAAACTCAATTAAACCAAAAATCTGGATAATAAAATTAGTTAATAGAAGAGATTTTTCTGGATCGATTTATGGGGAAGAGATTCCTTTTTGTTGTGGTCCAAGTTGCAGCATAGTGGGTATCACTCAAGGTATACAGGACACAAGTCTCACTAGTCATGATATGCCTGTATTTGAATTATACCATCAAACCACCAGATTGTATAAGGTTGGGTTGGGTAAGTAGTGATTGAATTGGCTTCTGGACTTTTACCGTATAATGGGTGGTATTTAGTAAATCAGATTCCAATGAATATATATATATATATATATATATATATATATATATATATATATATATATATTGGAAAATGAATGTTCAGATCACCACCTGGTTGGTTTTAGTGGGGTGTCTAGTGTGTACATGAGAACTTGAATTAATTTTTCAATACATACACGTAATGAGCATATGAAATAGTATAAAGAGGAAATTTCAAGTTACTTTATGTCCAGACCAAAGTGTCTCAACTATTACCTGTGCAAATGGTAATATTTAGTTACCCTCATAATATGTATAACACATGTTAGAGTTAGGCTGACTAAATACTCACCTAGATGGATATACACCCACGATTGTTTGTTCTCTTTTATTGTTAGAACTTCAGACGCTGTGGTGGTTCGCCTAATGACATAACCTAGTGGGATTTTAATTTGAATCCAGTTGTGGTTGCAGTCAGCAAGAGGTCAACTAGATGGCACGCTGCAGGGCCTCTTGTGACCTGCTGAGCCATGCCGGTTGGAGTCCAGTTAGACAGGTCTGGACTGATAGTGATGGCAGATGTGGTAGGGTTCAGTAGAACCGAGTTCTACTGTGGCCAACGTTTTGTGTTGGCAGAGTCATAGTGGTGAGTCAGCCGACCGAAACCACTGCTTTCGGTGGTACCACATAAATCGGTTTGCATAGTCATACTGGTTACAGTGGTTTCGATGGAGTGGACGGGTAGAGTGCTACCTAACCCATAACTGTTGAATATATATATATATATATATATATATATATATATATATATATATATATATATATATATATATATATATATATATGGACCCTCTTTACACTATGTGATGCGTAAGAAACCACCCACTGTTGTAATAGGCAGAAGGGGCTGGTAGCAACCACTTCCTTATTTGAACCATGCACATGGGTGATTCAGGGTGGAATGTACAAGGTTGTGAGAATCAAAGGAGCCAACTTGCTCGTTCACCTAGAAGGATCGTGGAGCATAACTCTAGAATGGTATAACTCGAGTTAGAATTTTGAATTATATGCCATGGGAAAGATAAGAATTTTGAGAACCAACTGACACAAGAAATCTTGGTCGGGTCAGCTGAGCATAGAATAAAGGTGAGAAAATAAAGAAAGATAATAAGTGTGAGAACTGGGTATACCAAAAAGGGTATATGTTACCGGTTTCTCAATGGGTTTCTGGGTACACCACGACGGTGTATGTTACTGGATTCCCGGGTTCTGGGTACACTGGATCACAGTGTATGTTACCAGACCCATGGTCCACTTTGGAGAGAGTGGATGGTACACACTCCGTAGGACATACCTGTATTGTGAGAGCGAGGCGTCTCACCCGGTCCCCAGTCCTCGGAGTTAGGGGACCAGGACCACCAGTGAGTCCTAGGTGGTGAGTCCAAGTCTTCTGCAGAAGAGTTTTGGGGTGCATCCAATGTTAGTCTTGCCAATTGGGGATCTCTCTCGGTCGAGCACCGCGCCCCTTTTGGGTATCCGTACGGCTAGTTATACGGATCGTATGAACCTCCGTATAATCTCGGTCCGCTACGATGTCGAATGCCTGTGCGTACCCACAGGGTAAGAATGAACTGAAAATTAAAAAAAAAATGTGGTATTAACTAATGGGACCGATAGGAGTTCTTGTGAAATAAAACATGGAAAACTAAAATCATAGAATTCTCTTACTCAGAAACCACTTCAGACATGATGGTCTTAAAAAGAAAAGCATGTTGACATAAGTACTAAATTTCGGGTAAATCAAAGTTCATACATACTTGTTCACATGACACTGCACATATGTAATTTAGTCTGTATCACTTACTCAGACAGTGGTAGTCTGATTCCTTTGTGGTTTACTATTTTCAGGTGAAGACATAAATGCACAATCAGAGTGAGGGCGGTGGCATCGTCAGGCGATCATGACACTACTACTTTTCTGTTTAATGTTTCTGGATATTTGAACTTGATGTAATAAACTTTGTTATGATGGAATAAGATTGAAGTTCTTAGTAGCTCCTCATTTATCTAGTTAAAGGTTTAAAAAAAAAAAATTTAGAATTTTCATTAAAAATTAAATGGGGTGTTACAAAATATATGCATAAAATGAGGAAGTCCGCATAAAAATATGTGAGAATATCCTGTTAAACTCAAACCTCGAAACTTCACAAATATCTGACAAAGTTCACATATACCTGAGAAGTTCACATAAAAATAGGTGAGAACATCCTCTTAAACTTAGAAAATTGCATGTATTTAAGAGAAAATTGTATGTTTAAGAGAAAAATCACATATATTTAATAAAAAATTACATGTATAGAAACTCCTCATATATTTAAGATGAAATCACATATTTAAGAGAAAATCACATGTTTAGGAGGAGCTCACATATATAGGAAGAAAAATTGCATATATAGAAAAAACTCCACATACATGTAGGAGAAAAATCACATATATATAGGAGGAAAATAATATATATAGAAAAAAATCACATATTTATTTTTTGCAGAACAATCTCTGTTCTTAAATTTGTATCTCTCTTGTGTTTTTATAATCGTTGAAAAGTTGAGGCATAAGCCTATAATTTTACTGTTTTGAGTAAAAGCCAAAAAACTCCCTCATAATTTTTATTTTTTATTCTAAAATTGTAATAAAAGCATACCGAATAGTCTATCTTCTAGAGAATGTTTATCCTCAACCGCTAATCAGATTATAGTGATCTTGGCATCATTAAAAAGCTAACGTCTTGATCTGTCTTTTTTTCTTGATTTTTAGCACAAATAACCAAAAAATAACACAGAACAAATAGAAAAGGCACAAGAATGCTTGTTTCACTCTACAAAGCATGCTTATATTCTAGTTTTGGAATTCAGAAACGAGAACCCTAGAAGGATTTTCGGTTCTGACTCAAAACAAAAAAAATTACATACCTGTGTCTTAGCTTTTTAACGATTATAGATATGAGAACATAAACTATTCTGCAGAAAACAATCCCATATTTGAGAAAAAAATCATATATATTTAAGAAGTCCGCATGTACAAAAGGTAAAAAAAACTTTTTAAAACTTAATATTTAAGATTTTGGATATGGGCAAAAATTGTGTAGCATTTCGAAAAACATGTTAAATTAGTCGCACAGTATGGTCATTTTTCATTGATTAAACACGGTAATTGATTCGTTAGCAAGCATAGATTTAAGGTTGAACTCATCTTGTGTACTTAGTTAAACTAGCCAAACTGCAGTTATGACAGACTGTTCTGCAGAAAATAACCGTCCATTTTGATGATCAATGGTTGCCATTACGACTGTTGATGATGATGTCATCAAACACTTTTTGTTGAGCCCCACAGCTTGCACTGGACACCAAGCGATTGAAACATTGAAGGGTGTGGATGTATATATGCTCCCATATCAATTCCTCTTATCTGTACCGTTACTTAATCTTTAAAGATATATACATCATTTATAATGTTAGATGACATTTTTTTTCTAAAAGGCAAGCTGTGGTTCGGCAGACCCTACCAGTTAACAACATACCATTGGGTTTTGAACTCACAACGTCCCAACACATGGTGATGTGCACTAACAACTACCAAAGAAGCGAAGGTGGCCTTGCATGATGCAGCGCTGCTGCCGCCACTGACAGCAACCCATCTCAACATTTCTCGAGATGGAGACCACACTCATCTCGAGAAATGCCAAGATATTGTGAAGGGACGATAAGAATATTGTTGGATGCAGGTTGAGCTTAGATTAGACTATCAATTCCAAAAGTGATTGCCATATCGACATTCAGCCAAATACTACCATTGAATGCACATCTAACTCTTTTATATGCATGCTAGTATAATGATCTATCCATGAAATCAGATATGGTTAGGACAAATAACTGACCCATATCCAACCCGTTTTCAAACTTCATCAAAGTAAAAAGAAAAGAAAAAGTATAAAATATAAGCAATGCATAAAGCAGCATGACTTAAAATTTATAGCTGCAAATGATGCTTGAAATGTAAATCATCTGATGGATTCTTATATTGCTAAGAGATGCATGGTTAACTGTAGATTTAAAAACAATACACAAGTGATAATACTACTTTATGTATTGCTTGATCTCAAGCTCTCATACTCCTGAACTACCTCTTCTGGTGAAGAAGCACTCTTAATCTTAGAGCCTGGGCTTCATGTTTTACATTTAGGTATTTGGTGTACTTGTTTTCCTTACTAATGCAAACATGATATTGTTGGTCATACATGACTGAGAATGGCCATGTTTCAGGCATGGGCGTTGAGGAGAGAGGTGAGCCCACTCTCTCTCCAATGCATGAACTTGCTCAGTATTGAGGTTTATTCAAATGAAACACATTTGAACAGTGTTGTGAGAGGCGTAAGCCTCAGTACCTGAAGCGTACGCCTCAGAGGCGAGGCACACACTCAAGGTACTGAGGCGTTGCTGTGATGCGCCCCTCATCAACCTCCGACCAGTTGTGACCACCCACCACCGGAGTTGCTGTGCTGCAGCTGCTGCTCAGTCTTCTCTGACCACCGGACGACCGGCATATCCCTCGCTTCCGTACCAGCTGGGCGCGTGGTCCTTCTCTTACTGCCTCCCCTCCCACTGCTTCACTTCCATTCCAGTTGTGAGAGGCGTATGCCTCAGTACGCCTCAGTACCTGAGGCGTACGCCTCAGAGGCGAAGCGCAGGCTCAACGCCTCGCTTCGCCTCATCGCATTTAACAACCTTGCATTTGAACGTGATTTATTTGGCGATCTCTTAATGCTGGGTAACAGCTACTTAGGGTGCGATACCACCAGCAAACTCTCCTTTATTAAAGGAGAGGATCTCACATAAAAAGAGCAATCAAAATAGAAGTGAGAAATCCCCCTGCAGAAGGCCTGTTACAATCATATACCTCTTGCTGCTCATATCTTCATCTGCACACATCGGGTTCCTACATCCCTTCAAATACATCTTAATAGGGTCTTAATTTTCAGTTACTAATATACTGTATCCTACTTCAGAATGAGATTTCACAAACTATACCAAGATCCCAATCAAGTCCCTGCTCCATGATGTGTCCATATCCAACAGACATATTATATGCATAGTATGAGGCAATTCACAAGTACTGAGCAATGGTTCAAGATTTAACCTTAGGGACGATTAATTTGTTTGGTGGATCGTGCGTTTCACATGAAAAGCTGATTTAAATCTGTCATTAAATGGATTTCCGAAAAAAGCTACTATGCTACAACTATCTCTTTCAGATATCTAAGAAAAGCTGAAAAAAAACAAGAAATACTGAGAAATTGAAATAACTGAAAATTAAAAGAAAAAATAACTGGGATTTATATATCTCTTCTCAAAACTGATTTGACAACTAGATATCACTCTCTTTTAAAGAAGAAGTTTTTCCAATTCTAATCAAAACGTCATACCTTTTACGATTACGTTCTAAAAATATAAAATCTATCCTAAAATGTATGGATCTCATATAATGATCCAAATACAAAAGTATCCAAAATAACAAATAAAAATTCAAAATGCAAGTGGATCTAAATGGACCCTTATGAACCCGTGTCTTTTGCTCCCCTCCTGCATCAAAGGCTCACCCGTTGAGAAACAACCAGATCTTTATGGGCCCCATGTTTTACTATGAGAAAATGTTTTCCCATGGTTAACAACTTATTTGACAGCTATCTCTCTCTTTTAAAGAAGATTTTTTATTCTAATCAAAACAACCCACTTTTTAAGATGACTTTCTAAAAAGATAAAATCTATCGTAAAATGTATAAATCCTATATAATGATTCATATACAAAAATATTTAAAAAAAAAAAAAAATACAAATGGATCTAAATGGACCCTTGTTAAACTGGGTCTTTTCCTTTGCTCCTACATTAAAGGCTCACCCATTGTGAAACAACCAGGCCTCTATGGGCCCCATGTTTCCCTATGAGAATGTCTTCCCAGGGTGAACCCTAGGGAAGGGTTTTCATATGAAAAATGACACCCTGGGAGAACACATGTGGCAAGCATGTGAGCCTCATCGTGGGACAACCATTTTCTCTGTGGACATTGTGGCCGGACCTGTTTCCTGCCGACCACATTTGTTTCATTTCCCGCAGGAGAAAACCATTTTCGTAGGAGAATGGCTGTGATCCCCCGAAAAATCCAACGGGATTCTTATCTACACAGCCACTGAACAGAGAGATTTCTCGTTCAAGTCTAGAGGGATTCGTTGTCAATTCACAGGGTTCATAGAGAAAGCTAATAATAGACGGATACAAATAAGAAAGAGGCAACATTATTACTGGCAGTTTACTTTTAGTCTTTTGACCAACGTTGTTAGTATCAGCCTGAATCGACCGTTATCGTATCGGCAGATAATCAATAAGATATTAACATGAATCGGCTATTTTTAATAAATATAAACATATATATACTTAAAATTTAAAAAATAATATTATTTTAATTGTTTTAACACGTGTCACATCCTGATTGACACAAAATATTTTTAATTATTTTTTAGCAGATTCAGGACAATTCACTTGAGAATAGGTATCGGGCTGATTCACCTGAATCGTTGGCCAAACGATTCATGGCCGATACCGATACTGACAACATTGCTTTTGACCGACGATTAAAATGCTTTGTTTGGGAGCCTTGAATCATAGGTGTGTTGTGGTTTCCCCTAGTTATCTCAGGTTATCTGCCGTTTGGGAGTAGTGTTGCCAAAACACTACACTGGGAGTGGAGTTGGCAGCCCCAACACAACATTTCAACACCATTCACAAGAGGGTGTGCGTTTTCGCAACTCCATCCTCAACACCACATTTTTGGCAAAACCATATTTTGGCAAGTGTTTCCATGTCAATGCAAGGTTCCCAAACAAAGACTAAATGATATTGGGGATTGTAGTAATATCTGGGCAATCCCATAGGGATGTAAACGGTTCGTATCTTACTAAACTTGACTTCATTCAGTTAGATTTGGTAAACAAAACTTATCTGATTGATGATCAGACTTCAGATTGATCTGACCCGATTATATGCAAATGTAGATCCAAGCATATACCTTGCTTGTCTAGTAGGAGCACTGGTACGGGGCCTGCCTAATCCCAGTTCGCCTTTCAAAAAAAACGTATATAGCTTAATTGGATCCAAGTTTAACTTACACAAATCTGACCCTTTTACATCCCTACATTCCTTAGTGTCGTGTGATAATCGTTGAGTGGTGAAACAGAACTAGGACTGAAGTGATTTACTTGTATATTCACCAATGGGGGTTTTGGATGTACCCACTTTATCCAGAAAAGTAAGATAATATATGGTATTGTACTATAGTCCGCAATGAAAATGTCCTAACATATCCCCCTTTCATGGATAAGCGTGTGCATCCAAACCAGTGTTGTGAGAGGCGTACGCCTCAGTACCTGAAGCGTACGCCTCAGAGGCGAAGTGCACGCTCAAGGTACTGAGGCGTTGCAGTGATGCGCTTAAGGTAAATATAAAAAAAGAAATCTGATTATTCGCAGATGGGGTTTCAGCTTTCCAAATCTGATCATTAAACAAAGGTCGTTCTGATGCAGTCGAATACGTATTATCGGGGTTTCAGCTTTCCAAGGCTCGTTTACCACGGATACTTGAGAGTCTCATGTTGTGAGAGGCGTACGCCTCAGAGGCGAAGCGTAGGCTCAACGCCTCGCTTCGCCTCATCGCATTTAACAACCTTGATCCAAACATCCCAGCACCAACAATCAATTGAAATCAGGTGCAATGTGACTTCACACTTTAAGTGTGATGCTGCAGCTAATCACCCATCATCTGAAATTGGGCCCCACAGCATATAATCTGTATCCTAAAGATGGGTAGTGCAGCAGCACACTAAAAGTCTGCAATCACATTGCACCTGATCCTCACATCAACAGTCCCACTCCCAACTCCCAACTCCCAACTCCCAACTCCCAAGGCAGCTATTGCTCCTGTGATCACATATGACCTATTAACCATAAATATAACATTGGCCTCATCTCAGCAAAAGTAAAGCTTGGTATGCCCACAGGGCCACAAGTAGGGGTGCCAACGGGTCGGGATTGGTTCGGTCCCATATGGAACCAGACCTGGCCCTGATTTTTGGATATAGTATCGGGTCCCAACCTGGGTCTAATCAGACCTACCATAAGAGAAACCATAGCTGGACCCCATAAGAACTACATGAACCAGACCCAGGTCATACTCGATAAAACAATATATTTTTATCATTTTTACATTGAAAAATTGCTGGTCTTAATCGAAACTCAGGTCAGGCCTGGGTCTAGTATAAAATTTCACAAACTATACCCGGTTCCATGTATTAATTGGACATTCAGGTCTTAATCGGGTTTTCTTATTTATCACCATACCTGAACCCTATAGGGTTTTGTACGGGTCGGGTTCGGGTAAACCCCACCCATTGATACCCTTAGCCACAAGGGCTTCCCTTATCTAATAGGCTTGACTCATGAACACCACCAAGTTGATGAAATGTCATGAGTTTAAAACTGATATTAAAGCGGGAGCAAGACACTACTGGGTCCACTCAAATCTATCTTTATTATTTGTCTTTATGAATTATCAAGTTGGATATATATTGAGTGAGAATGGTTTACGATGGTTTGGGCATATTCAACGAAGGCCTAATGATGCTCCGGTTAGAAGGATGGAGAAATGAGAAAATATATCAGCTAAAAGAGGTCGGGGTAGGCCTAAGAAGACTTGGATGAAGATGATAAGAAAGGATATGAAGGCTTTGAACCTCACCGAGGACATGACATTAGATAAAAATGATTGGAGGAGAAGGATTCGTGTGGAGGACCCAAAATGATTTTCTTTTTGGTTCATATCGCCGACCCCAATTGTTTGGGATGAATGCGTTGTTGTTGTTGGATCATGTTTTGGATCTTAGTTGAATTTCAAATCTACTTTAAATCCATATTAGGGTTACGGTTTTCATGGTTTTATCTTTTGTTTACTATAAGAGCACACACAGATTTTCTGACCTTTTCGATCGAGAGAGACTTTTTCACTAAGGGAGTTTTTCGAAAAAGTACACCCTTTGATAGGAAACATTCCTCCATGGGGGAGGGGGTGGGGGTAGAGGAATGTTTCCTACCAAGAGAAAATTTATTTTTACTCTTCACCACTCATCTCACCACATCTCACCACCACCACTACCACCACCACCACCCACCATCTCACCATCACCACCACCCTCATCCTCTCTCTCATTTTTTCACATTTCCCACTCTGTTTTTCTCATGCTACACAAACAAGCGAGAAACTTTGTTTTGAAAAACTTCTCATATCAAAAACTCCTATAGGCAAAATTTTCTTTTCCTACGAGGGTTTTTCTCTCTTCCAAACGTACCCTAAATATTCATATAAAGAAATAAAGAGAAAAGTTTTTTTTTTCTTTTTGAAAAGCAAGCTGGGGTTAGGTGAACCCTTACCAGAACAACCGCTGCCCCATGTGGCAGAGGGATTCAATTCTGGGCCTTCAGCTTGACACAAGACCCAGCTTACCCACATGGGATACCACCTCAGTAAATAGAGAGAGAAGTTGATGATTTTTTTTAGTTGTTTCTTTTTTGCATTTTTGTGTAACTTTTCATTAAGTTTGTACTTGATTAATTTGTAGCTGCAACAGGGTGCCGATTCCTGCGGGTCAAGGTTCAAGAGCTATCTTTCTCTCTGCTTCAAAAACCCATCCAAAGGAGGTGCGTATATCCTTTGATAAAACTAGGTGTACTTTCTAATGGGCAAGGACTTTAATGATTCTACCAACCAAAGGGCTGCAATGTTCGGCTGCAAGCCTGCAATGAGGGACTTTTCCCCTTAGCCTAGCAAAAAAAAAAACTTGGTAGGCTAAGCCAAGGCTCTTAGTTGCAGTAGCCTTGAATGACTTAATCTGGGCACGCTTAATTGATTTAATAATGATGTCCCGTAACATAACATATCAAGGCAAGGAAAAAGAAAGCAAAATATGCTCATCTGGATGGCCAACAAGATCATTATCATTTGATTATAGAGATATCACGATACATCAGTAAAAATAGAAAAGAAAAATACAATTGCAAAATGAATCAAATTTAATGGTGAAAGTAAATACAGTAATATGGTGCGCCATTATGCAGCCAAGCTATTCACCTTTTTCTTATCAATCCAAACTTATTACTACATGACATCGTCTCTTCGTCTCTATCAGTAAAAATGAATTAAACTGTACCAATAATAAAAAAAAAGAATGACCAACACCAAACCAATAGCTATAAACACCAATCCTATAGGACCTAGTCTCCTGCAGTCATCCCTGAAAAATAAATAAACAAATTAATTAATTGTTATCTAGAGACTAAAACCTTGATGGCATAAAAAAGTCAAGCTAGCTCAACTGCAACCTCTATTTAACATCTCAGTGAACTGCAGCTGTGAGTCCTGTCTTTGCAGCCTCATCTCCCTATAGAACCTGGTAATGAACTCCTCAGCTTTCCGATCGATACTCTCAATTCCGTCTTCGGAAAATTCGCCTCCCTCATCGGACTCTGACAGCTCTTCGGCTCCATTCTTGGCAAACACAATCGCCGAGTCCTCCGGCTTGAGCACGCTTTCATCAACATCCTCAGCCCGTCCCTTGCATGGTGCACAAAGGAGCAACGGGTAGAGGCAGCCTCTTGCTCTCTTCCTTTTGAAACAAGGAGTGCTGTCAGGGGAGACCTCATAATCTGCCATGAAATTATAGTTGTAGTGATGGAGGAGGCTATGGTTTCTGAATTTCCTGGCTTTCTTGAAGAGGAGGAGCTTGTGTTTGAGCCTTCCTCCCTGTTCTCTGATGAGAATGGCTATGTTCAAGAGCTCCCAAGATCTCTTATTGCCCATTGTGTTGCTTTTCTGTCTTCTATACTTCACAGTGAAGAATGAGTAGAAAATCTTTTGTGGGTCTTCATTAAGGAAGTTCATTGACATATATAGAGACTAGAAAGCTAGGTTTTCATGAACGAGGAAAGGGTGAAATGAGTAATGGAAAGCTGGAAAGTGGGGTATGGTCGGTGCTTGGAAAGCACACAAAAGCCGTTGGAACAGGGGCATCACATAACCTTTTGATTTTTTTATTGTTTTGGAAGAAAGAAGACAAGAAAGCATGAGCTAGCACTGCCAAGACACACTACTTGGTCATTAAGTTTCTCCCCCACTTTCAGTACTTGACATGAACGTTGGAGTCAGTAGGTATTAACCTTGAAGTAAGAATACTACATTGAGCTAGCTACTTTCTTTCCTAACCAAGTTTCTCATAGGAACCGAGGCCTTATCCCATGTGGTAAGCGAGGTCCTGTGCCAAGTAGAAGGCCCAGGTTTGAATCCCTCTGCCACATGGGGCTTAAGAGATATCTGGAAGGGATCTGCCTCACCCCAGCTTGCCTTTCAAAAAAAAAAAAGTTTCTCATCGGAAACTACTGTGCTTTGAGAGGGGATCAGGTGCAATCACATTGAACACTTTGAGTGTGCCGCTGCACCTGACTGCCCTCCATCTCCGAGGGCCAGCCTGTCAGCCGTGGGACTTGAAAGAAGATGGAGGGCAGGTGCAGTGGCACACTAAAGTATGCAATGTGATTGGACTTGGTATCAAGTAAAAATGGTGAATAACAAAGATGACCAGCAACAGGAGGAACACATTTAAATTTTGGCATCACCAAATAAAAAATGTGTGTGGATTGCACATTGTCTCCTGATCTGGACGTGATAAGCAAGAATAGATGTAGCAGTTCGTTTTGACCAGTGCCAACATGTTTAGAATGAACATTTTGTTCCATCTAATTACGCTTAGAAGAGAAATATAAGAGAGAGAGACTTCAGATTTAAAAATCACTGAAGGAAAGCGTTCACATGAGTTTGTGCAACCATAGCCACAAGAAGAGAAGAAAAGAAGCGGGGTCAAATTTGGAGCGCTTGCCACCAAACAAAACTGCAGAGGATGCAAATTGTCACAGAACCTATTTGAAGTAATGGTCAATACTAGGGATGCACACGAGCCAGGTTCGAGCCGAGCTTGGGCTGACTCGAGAAGACATTTTAACCGTTCAAGCTCTGCTCACCTTCTGCCCGGCATAGGGCTCGAGCCCGTGAGCTGAATACCTTTAATTTATTTCTTTTAAGGTTTTGAAATTAGTGTCAAAAGCCTTTTTGAAATAAGGGAAGACAATGGGAATTGATCTCACGCCACTTCCATGAAAGACCAACAACCGACCCATTAAGGAAGGACCTTTCTTTATAATCACAGTATGAACAAAATAATACATATGTAAAGTCTAATTTCTTTATATCGAGTTTAATCGGGCTTACCGAGCTTATTCGAGATGGACTGGCTGTTCAAGCTCGGCTGGTTTAAGTGTACCGAGACTGAACCCTTGTTTAAGCTCGACTCATTTATTTTTTTGAATGAATTTGAGCCTAGCTCGGCTCGTTGTGCATCCCTAGTCAATACAGCAAGAGCAACATGCAATGAAACAATTGGGTATCAAAAAACAAATCATGATCTGTCCAGATCATTTTAGGAAGTGGACAATGTTTGGCATGATAGGAAAAACAACAGAACATAACATAATTTCGATCACGGGCATTGCATAGACAAGAAATGCACCAAGCTAATCAGCACCCATGGCAAGAAGACAAATAACAGGAACTCCAAGCAATGGTCACAAGTACAGAACCTATCTGAAGCAATGGTCCATACAGAAAACTGAAACTAAAAGAGAACATACAATGAAACAAATTACCAACTTGAGCATCCCAAGACAACATTGCATGCGTTATCCCGACAATTCTAACATATGCACAATGGTTGGCACGATAGAAAGACCAACAAGAATTTAACAGGATTTGAGCACGGGTATTGCATTGTCAAAACAAATTCAACAAGGAATCAGCACCATCCCTGCACATTCAACTAGCACACATAACAAGCAGACAAATAACAGGAACACCAAACGAATCACCGTGCCAGTTTTACACAATAAACAATCGCCCACAAGAAGAGCAGTCACGCAAAACAAATGAGCTCATATCATATCAATAGTTTATTCTAAAAAAAAAAGCAGATTCAAGTCACATTTCTCACTGTTAATTTGTCAGTTATTCCAAAGCCAACAACAATGGCTACAAGAAGAGGAAGAAAAGACATTACCAACAACAAGAAATAACCAAATTTCAATAAATCGGCCATCACCAAACAGGGGAGCCCACGCCATTCACCATCCCATCAACCAATTATACGACCCCAACTCCAACCCTGATCCCACGCTGTTGGAACCAAAACGAGCACCACCATCATCATTATTGATCATCGGCATCACCACAGATTCGCTCCACCATCATAGTTAATAATCACCATTACCACTGATTAGCCACTACCATCATCAACATTAGACATCACCATCACCATGATCATCATCATCATGGTGGTGGTGGGGAGGCAACAGGGTCTTCCTCACCAACCGTGGATGAGGTCGTTGCACTTGTCCTTGATCCAACGGATGCCCTGCCGGAAGGAGGCCTTAACCCGCCCCTCCACGGCGTACACCTTGTAGGAGGCCACCCTCTTCTTCCGCTTGAGCTCCGGGTCCCTCAGCCTCCACGCCTTCGACGATGGCCCCTTGTTCCCCTTGCCACCGCCAGCGTCACCGCCCTTTCCCTGTTGCTGCGACGTACCGCCGTGCCCGTTCGCCGACGCCTCCACCACCTCCGTTCTGTACCGGTCCCCCATCGCCCGTCCGATCTTCCCCTCGCTGGGCCTGTCGCCCCAGATGGACGGTCGCACAGAGAGAAAGAGCCGGAAAAACTAGGCTCCACACGTACGAGATCCCCGGGGCTGCTCCGGCACGTGCGGAGACGAGAACTCCGCAAACCAGCGGAGAATTTTTTTTCAGCCTCGCTCAGGAGGGGCGGCAGCGGCCGTCGGTCGCACGTGCCGGAGGGTTCCGGTCTGCCGCACGTGCGAGCGTCGCCGCCGCCGCGTCAAGGAAATCGGCAGAGAAGCTTGGACCGACCGACCGATCGATCGATAGATCTTCGTCCGTCCCCAAGCCAGATCGACGGACGATGCTCACGGGATTGGGATAATCATGCTAAAATGAGCAGAAAACACGAAAAAAATTGACCGAAAAGATAAGAAATGAAGAATCGATTTTGGGAAGAAATCTACGGCACGAACGAAAGAAAATAAAAAAACGAGAAAATTTATAGAAAATTAGGGCGCATTCCACCGTCTTACCTTAGGCTTTTCGAGACCGGAAAATCGGATTCTCCCACGCCGGGAACTGTACGGATGGAGCAGAGGACGTTAAGTTCCCGAAATTGAGTAGAATATCGCGACGAAGATCACGATTTCGAAGGTAAAAGGCCAAAAAATCCTGGAAGAGGATGGAACTTTCGGGAGCGGAAATCGTGAAATTTGAGAGCCAAGATCGCGGAAAGATGGCCGTCGAAGAACGGAGGAGTTCTTCGGGGACACTCCCACGTTGCGAAAAAGCGAATCCGATATGTACGTTTTGGAGGAGGAGAAATCCTGATTTTTCTCCCTTGGGAGCTGGAACCGTTCAATTTGTAGAGTATTTCTTACGTCAGTATCGTGTCTAGGTTAGTCTATTTAAGGTATTACATCAACAGCTCCTTAAAATGATGGACGGCTCAGATATTGATAAACGCGAGACGTATAGCACGAGTTTGTTTTAAATTTTCCCTCTTTGCAGATCTCGGGTTAGCTTTTGGGTCGCACAAAGGGATAAATTACAAATATGCCACGCTCAGCACGTGTCCAGCATACCGAAGTGAGGTCAAAAAAGCAAATCGTGGATCGGTAAGAAGCCCACTCCACATTCTACGTCACATGATACGGACACGATTCCATTTTTCTAATTGGGACGCGAGTTTTTTTTTCAGAAAAAACACGAGACATGGACATCGATTTATTATTATCTCATTGATTGAAGATTAATTTACAAAAATAGTTATCATTAAAATACCATTGTAACTATAAAATTAAATGCAATATTTTGTACATGTCCAGACATGTCACGTGACATCGTGTCGTGTCCTTACTAGAGCAAAAGTAGCGTGTCTTTAATGACGTAAGTGTAAATTGGTAACCGATCCACCTCGGCCCTCGGTTTGACTGGTAGGAGCAACGCCACCTTGTGTTGGGACGTTGCAGGTTCAAAACCCAATGGTATAGTTACATAACTGGTAGGGGTCTGCCTAGTGGTGTCAACCGGTCGGGTTTACTTGGATTCGACTTGGACCAAACCCTTCAGATCCGGATATGGTGATAAATAAGAAGACCTGGGCTTGGACCCTAAGGCTCAATTAATACATGAATCCGGGTTGTGAAATTTTATACCAGAACCAGGCCCGAGCCGAGTTCCGATTAAGACCAACAATTTTTCAATCTAAAAGTCATAAAAAATATTATTTTAACGGGTATGATTTGAGTCTGGTTCATGTAGTTCTTATCGGGTCTGGGTATGATTTCTCTTATAGTAGACCTGATTAGACCCAGGTCAGGACCCGATAGCGTACACAAAAATTGGGTCTAAGTCTGATTCCACCGGGGTCCGAACCAAACCCGATCGACCCATTGACACCCCTAGGTATGCCTAACCGGAGCTTGCCTTTAAAAAAAAAATGAAGTGTAAATTGGTAACTGACGGTTATGGGGTTTGAATCAAAACATTGAGCTGCAAGTATGAAAGAGGATGTGTATCTGAACTAGATTTGACTGAATCGAGTTGGGTCCAGATCCAAGTTTAAGGTAACGATGCTGATCCAGTAAAAAGAAGGTTGGAAACAGGCAATTTTAGTTGCAGATAGAGATAACAACAGTCGCCCTTAACCATGAAGTCTTTGTGGAGACTTTTGAATGTGTTTATTATTTGCTTATTTACTAAATAAGGCTTTGGACTGGACCAATATAAAGGAAAAACTAATTAGTTTTTATTTTAGTGGGTCTTAGTCCAATATGAGCTGCTACAAAAACTAATCTAAACATAAAAATGCAGAATTTGATATAAGGCTTGAATTGGACTGGACCAATATAAAGAAAAAACTAATTAGTTTTTATTTTATTGGGTCTTAGTCCAATATGAGCTGCTACAAAAACTAATCTAAACATAAAAAATGCATAATTTGATACATGTTTTTTCCTATATAAGTTACAGAGAATACAATCACAAGTTGATACTAAGCAAACAAATAAAATTTTGGTCTTTGAAGAGGTTTTAGATTCTTTATAAGAGATAAGATTACGGAGAGAGAGAGAGAGAGGGCGGGTAGGAGCAGTTTAGTGCTAGTCACCTTGTGTTGGGACGTTGCAAGTTCAAAACCCAATGGTACAAGTTGTATAACTGGTGGATCTCTTCCTAACCCCAGCTTTCTTTGTCAGAGAGAGAGAGAGAGAGAGAGAGATATGGCAGTGGACTGTGTGTGTGTGGTGGTGGTGGTGGTGGGTGGGGAGGAATCTCTTCCTAACCCCAGCTTTCTTTGTCAGAGAGAGAGAGAGATGGCAGTGGACTGTGGGTGGGGGGGATGGGGCCCAGTTTGGACCAGGGATACAAGACATGAAACGGGATAGAGGTTAAAATCAAAACCTACGTGGGAATGAAGGCGTGGATGGACTTACGCTTTCCCCCGCCCTGCCCCGTCCCCGATCGCCGTTAGTAAAATGCTAAAATATTCTTTAGGGATGGCATTGGACCGAGGAAAAATGGAGCCCCGCCTTGCTCCGTTTGGACCGGGAATGAATGTTAAAATCAAAACCTCTGCGGGGATAGAGGCAGGGTTGGCAGAATTTTGAGATTGGGCGAGGGTGAAGACCTTGTCCCCTGCCCCCTCACCGGTCCACTGCCATCCCTAGAGAGAGAGAGTGTGAACAAATTCAGTGATATTTGGATCTAACCAAACCCATGTAACTTTTTTTTTTCAATGAGGAAAACTACTGTCATGGTTAAAACTCCATGGGTGCTCCCTTTTGCCCACCAGGGATTGTTTGTTGTCAGCTTCAACCTTGATACACCCTAAGTATCCAACTAGCTACATCACTCAACTTGAAGCTTTATGCCTACCCACCTAAGCCATGTAACAGTGCACAATAAAATTGATACATTCATCCCTATGAGTCTCGGCCCTTAACCTAATCTAAGATTTCGCTATGAGACTCGGGTCATATCTAGACCCAAAACCGTACCCTCTCATAAATTCAATGGTAGATCATGCAGAATTTAGAACCTTTGTGATGAATCTTCAATATTATTTATAATGGTTAGGCAAAGTACCATTAGATATAATCCTATAAACCCTTATGAAGAAGTGAGAAAAGAAGAATCAGGTAAAGAATGCTAATTTCCTGAAATTCAGTAGAATATCATGAATTCAAAGGAAAAAACAAAAGGCATTGAGGAGGATGAAGTTTTTGGTAGTTGATTTAGCTCGGAGAAAGCAAAATCATGAAATGGGAAAGAGAAAATCATGACTCAAAATCACAAGTGATTGCCAGAGGACGAAGGAGCCCTTTGGGATAGATTCATGTTTTTCTTCTTCTTCAACCTTGAGTTAGGCAGATCCCTATCAGTACAAACTGAACGCAAATTGACAAAATACAACCATTTTGGACCCAAAAACTCGAAGAAATTGGGAAACTCGAGTCCTCCGACAAACGAACCAGGATCCAAAGACACAAACCTGTACGTATAGCCACCGAACCAGTTTGACTAGGATCTAAACGGGCCTCAAAAATGGTAACTGTGGGATTGAGCTGGGCCTAGACCCATGAGACTCAAGCCTGAGGCCCGGAACTGCCCCCACACATATGATACCGGGAGGAACCGGTTCGGGACTGAACCGGTTTCTCCATTCTTTGTAGTGTATCTCTTACATGAGTGTCAGGTCCCCACTTGTTCTTTAATAAGGGTTTATTAGTCCACAAAACATGCATCAATGTTGAATCAGCAAGGGTTGTATGTAACATGATTAAATTTTTTTACAAGATGTATACAAGGACTAAGTTTTAATAAGCATATGCTTTGTGTAAAACTGTACAAAATAGTGTTTATTTCATAAGACTAGATGCACTAAAACAAAAATAAATATGCATAAGCGCAAACTAAAATAAAAGCATCTTGAGATTAATATCTGCATGGATCATATGTCAAAAATCTTAAAGTACATTATTATTGACCACACATTTTCTTGTGAACTTTTTAACTACCAAAAACTGTCTACATGGAGTGACGAGCTACAGCTCACAAACTCAAGACAAAAATGAAAAAACAAAAACAAAGAATAGAAGAAAAAAAAAGTGGTGATGCTACACGAGACCTTATCATGTGCTCAAGATGGAGTGTGCAAACATTTTTTTGTTCAAGACTTCATCTTTTCTTTCTTTCTCTTCTCATATATCTCTACTAAAAAACCTCTACCCCCCTTCACTCAAGCACTACATCAATCTTTCATTCCTTTCATTATGAACTTTTTTTGTAAAGATCCAATTAACTAAGTATATGTATGCACAAACACACATACCTTCTCTCTCTCTCTCTCTCTCTCTCTCTCTCTCTCTCTCTCTCTCTCTCTATATATATATATATATATATATATATATATATATATATATATATATATATATATATATATATCAGAACTACCTAATTTAATTTACTTTCTTTAGTTCAATGATTTGACCTTTAAACATACTAAACAAATAAGAAAAAAACATATCAAGCAAACATCTTGGCAGTAATATTATTAACTAAAATGAACTGATAAGAATCTGAAAGAATTAGATGTTTCAAATAAAATAGTGATTTAGTGACTAGCCGAAATCTCATAAAAAAAAAGAATAAAAGGAAAAATTAGGCCAACCATTTAATGGCAAGTGACTCTGGGAAATGGTCAGACAACCTAATTTTGACAAAGAAAGCTGGGGTTAGGAAGACCCCTTATCAGTTATACGAGTATACAATTGGGATTCAAACTTGCAACATCCCAACACAAGGTGACACACACTAACTATTTTTACCAGATAGACAGAGCCCCCCCCCCCCCCCCCCCGGTTGGCAAAAAAAGAAAAAGGAAATATTTGGTTGAAATTTTATAGCTGGGCATTGGTCAAAAAATTACTAGTTAGAAAATGGTCAAATTGAAAAAGAGGTGGTGCAAGTGTCCACATATAGGTGAGAATTGGGTTGATTTATACCTAGTTTTACTCCCAAACTAGGTTTTGGTCAAGAAAACTGTCCAAACACCAAACCATAGTGAACACTAGGTTTTTCGAAATGCCCTACAATTTCAGTTATATAATTAAGAGAAAAATTACATATATAGGGAAAAAATTGAATATATTTAGGAGAAAATCACACACACACACACACACATTCACACACACACACACACACACACACACACACACACATATATATATATATATATAAAAGAGAAAAATCACATATATAGGAGGAAAATTGCATATATAAGAGAAAATCAAATATATTTAGGTGAAAATAGCATATACAGGAGGAATTCTGCATATATTTAAGAGAAAATCATAAAAAATATATGCGAAAGTTGCATATAAAGTTTTTACAGAACAATGTTTGTTCTCAGGTCTATATCCCTCTCCTCCGACGCTGAAAACCTACATTTTTATAGTTATTGAAAAGTTGATACATAGGCCTACAACTATTTTGTTTTGAGACAGAACTGAAAACCCTTCTAGAGTTTCTGTTTTTGAGCTCTAAAATTGAAATATAAGCATATTCTGCAGACTAGAATCACCGAATAGTCTATTTTTTAAAGAACGTTTCTCTCTAACCTCTTAGCAAATCAAAGTAATCTTAGTGGCATTAAAAAGATAACATCCAAATCTATCTTTTTTTTCTATTTTTTTTCTATTTTTTTTAATTTTTAGTGTATGCGGCTGAAAAATTACATAGAACAAAGAGAAAAGGCACAACCACACCTGTTTTAATCTGAAGAGCATACTTCTATTCCGGTTTTGAAATAAAGAAATGGAAACCGTAGAGGGGTTTTCGGTTCTAACTCAAAACAGAAAAGTTACATAATTATGTCTCAACTTTTCAACATCTATAAAAATAAAAGTTTTCAACTTTGGATTAGAGAGATACAGATCTGAGAATAAAGACTGTTTTGTAAAAAACACTCATATATTTGAGAAAAAAATTGCATATATTTTGAAAATCACTTGTGCAAAGGGTAAAAAGGTTTTTTAAAAACCAGATATTTGCAATTTTGGACATGGGGAGGATAACAAAAATGATAAGGCATTTCGAGAAATGCATCATATTTGTCGCATAATACGATCATTTTTTAGTTTAAGTTTTCAACATGATTTTGGGTGTCATCCCAACAACCCTTTTGATAATGATTTTTATATATTCTTAAAGCTAATATTTCAATATTGGCATTGATGGCAATTTTTATTATTCGCTTAAAATAAATTTTTTTCTTAAGGGGCTATGATTAGCCAATTATTTGACTTGCTTCTGAGTAGTGGTTTGGATCATTCCTTGATTAAAGAATTTTGACATGAAAAAATGTGTTTGAGCAACCAAATTTTTGTTTTTGAAATTATTTTATTTTCCAAGCTTTATATGGACTAGGCAATAAAATGGTATAATTTAAGATACTAAAGCATTTTTCTATTGGCTTATGTACCAAAAATTGAACACCAATGATCTTGTGCCTCCATCACTTGGAGGTTTTGGTGGTAGAAAAGACCATCATAAATTGTGTGGATCCTAATGGTTCCCACCTCATATGTTTTCTTATAATAGTTCTTGGTTATTTTATTTGTACTTATTGTTTATTAATTTTGCTAAAAATAAAAAGAATTGCTTGTCTCGTTCTTCTTTTTTTTGGGTAAAAGTTGGATATTTTGCTCATTTTGCAATATAAATTGATGGCATGAAACATTAATGCCAAGTTAATTATGGATAATTTCTCAAAATGTGGCATGACCCAAGACTGACCAATTCAGAACATTATTGGGCCACAAAAGGTCAAGCTGTTGCATTGAGAATATGTGTTGACAAAACAATTGTTTTCATGTGCAAACATTCAGGAAGGATACCCTATGTGCACATAAATTTAGATAGTTCTATCGAGATTGCATCATTTAAGGAACAATTGACTTCATTTTTTAAGATATCAGTTTCGTATTTCAAAATCGTTTTATACATCCAATAATTCCCTTAATAGGTTAAGGAATCATGATCACAACTCAAGGCAGAGAGGATATTATAGAGCACACTGAGATAGTTCTTTAGAACTATACAATAACAACAACTACTGATCTCATTCAAGTTTCTAATAAGTTTCAGGTTTTTCTAGGTCGGCCATCAAAGAAGTATGTAATTACAGTAGTCGTTAGATCTTTAATGAACAACTTTATTCAACCAGCTGGTTGGGGTGAATGAGACAAAAGCACCAACCATGAAACAATATTCTATAAAGAATTCACAAATAAAAAGTCATGTTCTACCACAACGCTCAAAGCAAGGTGGTCACATCTCAACACGACCATGCTAGAAGCTATGAGATATACCATCATTGAATTCATAGATGATAAAAGTTGGATTGCTCTTATAAGTGTCCCTATCAATTTAAAATTGTAGAATTATATCTATCTCGTTTATATATGTTATAAAAATACAATTTTCATAGTCAACATAGTCTTTTTTAATCTCTGTCTTTTGATATAATTAACTTATGTCTTTTTATATTAATACAAGTTTTCTTTGTTTAAGTGATAAAAGCAAGTCAATTTGGAGGTAAGATGATAATCTGAGTTGACTGATGTTACTAGACCAACTGGTCCTCATGGATGTACATTGTGTTTATAAAAAAATGAAGTTTTTCATTGAAATTTTTAATAAGCAAAATTTTAATATTGCATGGGCTAGATAGTTGAATAATGTAAAATGTAAACCAAAGTAGTGTTGTGACCATGGTTGGTTCATACCCAGCTATTGATTCATTTTTTAGGTAAAAGTTGGATATTTTGCTTATTTTGTAAATAATTTGATGGCATAAAACATTGATGCCAAGTTAATTGTGGATAATTTGTCAAAAGGTGGCATGACCGAAGACCTAACAATTTAGAACACAATTGTGACACAAAAAGATCAAGTTGTTGTGAGAATATGTACTGACAAAACAATTGTTTTTAGATGCAAACTTTCAAGTTAGACAGTTCTATCCATATTGCATCATTTATGACACAATTGACTTCATTTTTTAAGATGTCATTTCTGTATTTCAAAATTATTTATACATCTAAGAATGCCCTTAATAGGTCAAGGAATCATGATCACAACTCAAGGCAGAGGAGATATTATAGAGCACACTCAGATAGTTCTTTAGATTTATACAGTAATACAAACAACTAACAACTGATCTCATTCAAGTTTTCAATAAGTTTCATTTTTTTCTGGGTCAATCATCGAAAAAATATGTTATTACTGTAGTCATTGGATCTTGGATGAACAACTTTATTCAACCACTTGGTTGGGTTGAATGAGACCAAAGCACCAACCATGAAACATCATTCTACAAAGAATTAAAAAATTATGGGTCGGGTTCTATGGAGAACACTAGTGGGACATATATAAAGGTTAAGCTGTTGCATTAAGAATATGTGCTGAAAAAATAATTTCTTTTAAGTTCAAACTTTCAAGTTATAAAATACCTTATTTGCACATAAAATGAGACAGTCATATTAGGATTGCATGATGTAAGGGACAATTGACTTCATTTTTTAATATGTCAGTTAACTCAAGACAAAGAGAATATTATAGAGCATATTGGGACAGTTCTTTAGAACTATACATTAACATCAACTACTGATCTCATTCAAGATTTTATCAAGTTTTAGTTTTTTCTAGGTCGTCATCGAAGAAGTATGTTGTTATTGTAGTCATTGGATCATGGATGGACAACTTTATTCAACTAGCTGGCAGAGGTAAATGGGACCAAAGCACTGACCATAAACAACATTCTATGGAGAATTTACAAATAGATGGTCAAGTTCTAGCACAATGCTCAGAGCAAGATGGTCACATCTCAACATCACACCGTCACTTAATTCATAAATGGTAAAAGTTGGATCATTTCTATAGGTATTTCTGTAAATTTAAAATTGTAAAATTATATCTATCTAGTTTATATATCTTATAAACATACAATTTTCTTACTCTACATAGATTTTTTTTTATTCTTTGTCTTATGATATGATTAACTTATGTCTTTATATATTAAAAGAAGTTTTCTTTGTTTAAGTGAAAAGATCAAATCAATTTGAAGGTAAAATGATAATCTAGCTTGGCCGATGTTACTAGGCCAATTGGTCTTCATGGATGTACGTTGTGCTTATAAAATATGAAGTTTAACATTGCAAGGTTTTAATGAGCAGAATTTTAATATTACATGAGCTAGAGAGTTGAATCATGTAAAATGTAAAGCAAAGTAATGTCTTGACCATGGTTGGGCCATCGCCTGCTATTGGTTCTTTTTTTTGGGTAAACGTTGGATATTTTACTCATTTTGCAATATAATTTGATAGCATGAAACATTGTTGCCAAGTTAATTGCAAATAATTTTCCAGAAGGTGGTATGACCCATGACCTAAGAACAATGTTGGGACAGAAAAAGGTCAAGTTGTTGCATTGAGAATACGTGCTGACAAAACAAATGTTTTTATGTAAAAACTTTCAAGTAATCAAATAGCCTATGCGCACATAAATTTAGACATTTCTATCAAGATTGCATCATTTATGAGACAATTGATTTTAATTTTTAAGTTTTCAATTCTGTATTTCAAAAATTGTTTTATACATCCAAGAATGCTCTTAATAGGTCAAGGAATCATGATCATAACTCAAGACCGAGAGGATATCATAGAGCACACTGGGATGGTTCTTTAGAATTGTACAGTAACACCAACTACTAATCTCATTCAAGTTTTCAATAAGTTTTACATTTTTCTGAGTCAGTCATCGAAGAAGTATGTTGTTATTGTAGTCATTGGATTTTGTATAAACAACCTTATTCAACCAGCTGGTTGGGGTGAATGGGACCGAAGCACCAACCATGAAAAAACATTCTATGGAGAATTCACAAATAGACAGTCAGGTTCTAGCACAACGCTCATAGCAAGATGGTCACATCTCAACATGACCATGCAAGAAACTATGAGATACACCCTCACTGAATTCATAGATGCTAAAAGTTGGATCGTTACTATTGATGACCCTATAAATTTAAACTGGTAAAATTATATTTATCTTGTTTTTATATATAATAAACATATAGTTTTCTTAGTCTACATAGCTTTCTTTCATTTTATTCTTTGTCTTTTGATATAATTAACTTATGTTCTTTTATAGTAAAAGAAGTTTTCTTTGTTTCAATAATAAGAGCAATTCGATTTGGAGGTACGATGATAATCTGACTTGGTTAATGTTACTAGACGAATTGGTCCTTCTGGATGAACATTGTGCTTATAAAAGAATGAAGTTTTTCAGTGCAAGTTTTTAATGAGCACAATTTTAATATTGCACAGGCTAGAGAGTTGAATCATGTAAAATGTAAACCAAAGTAATGCCTTGACCATGGTTGGCCAATCCCCTGCTATTGGTTCTTTTTTTAGGTAAAAGTTTGATAATTTTTTCATTTTGCAATATAATTTGATGACATGAAACATTGATGCCAAGTTAATTGTAGATAATTTCTCAAAAGGTGACACAACCCTAAACCTAACAATTCAAAACTTTGTTGGCACACAAAAAGGTCAAGTTGCCTTGAGAATATGTTCTGACAAAACAATTGTTTTGAAATGCAAACTTCCTAGTTAACTATCTTATGCACACATAAATTTAAACAGTTCTATTCGGATTGTGACATTTATGGGACAATTGACTTCATTTTTTAAGATGTATATCAAAATTGTTTTGTACACCCAAGATCACCCTTAATAGATCAGGCAATCATGATCACAACTCAAGGCAGATAGGATACTATAGAGTACACTGAGATAATTTTTTAAAAATGTACAATAACAATACCTAGTCATCTAATTCAAGTTTTCATTAAGTTTCATGTTTTTCTGAGTTGATCATCAAAGAATTATGTTGTTACTGTAGTCATTGGATCTTGGATGGACAACTTTATTCAACCAACTGGTTGGGGTGAATGGGACTAAAGCACCAACAATGAAACAATATTCTACGAAGAATTCACAAATAAAGGGTCGGAATCTACCACAATGCTCAAGGCAAGGTGGTCACATCTCTATATGACCATGCAATAAGCTATGAGATACACCATCACTAAATTCATAGATGGTAAAAGTTGGATCGTAACTATAGGTGTCCCCAAAAATTTAAAATTGTAAAATTATATCTATCGTGTTTATATATGTTATAAAAATACAAATTTCTTAGTCTACATAGTTTCTTTTTTTTTTATTCTCTGTCTTTTGATATGATTAACTTTTGTCTTTTTATATTAAAAGAAGTTTTTTTTGTTTAAGTGATAAGAGCAAGTAAATTTGAAGGTAAGGTGATAATCTGGCATGACTGATGTTAATCGATCAACTGGTCCTCATGGAAGAACATTATGCTTATAAAAAAATAAAGTCTGCCATTACAAGTTTTTAATGAGCATAATTTTAATATTGTATGGGTTATAGAGTTGAATAATGTAAAATGTAAACCAAAGTAATATCTTGACCATGGTTGGCCAATCACATGCTATTGGTTATTTTTTAAGGTAAAAGTTTGATATTTTTCTCATTTTGCAATATAATTTGATGACATAAAACATTGATGCCAAGTTAATTATGGATAATTTTCCAAAAGGTTGTATGACCCAAGACCTAACAATTTAGAACACTGTTTGGACACAAAAAGCTCAAGTTGTTGCATCGAGAATATGTGCTGACAAAACAATTGTTTTTTGGTACAAACTTTCAAGTTATCAAATACCCCATGCACTCATAAATTTAGACAATTCTATCAAGATTGCATCATTTTGGGGACAATTGGCTTTATTTGATATGATGCCAATTTTGTATTTTAAAATTGTTTTATACATCTAAGAATTTCCTTAATAGGTCAAGGAATCATGATCACAACTCAAGGCAAAGAAGATATTATAGAGCACACTGAGATAGTTTTTTAAAATTAAACAATAACAACAACTACTGATCTCATTCAAGTTTTCATTAAATTTTAGGTTTTTCTGTGTCAATCATTTAAGAATTATGTTGTTACAGTAGTCATTGGATCTTGAATGAACAACTTTATTCAACCAACTGGTTGGAGTGAATGGAACAATAACTTCGACCATGAAATAACATTCTATAGAGAATTCACAAATAAAGGGCCGGGTTATAGCACAACGCTCAGAGAAAGGTGGTCACATCTCAACATGACCATGCAAGAAGCTACGATATACACCATCACTGAATTCATAGATGGTAAAAATTGGATAGTTCCTATAGGTGCCCTTATAAATTTAAAATTATAAATTTATATCTTGTTTATGTATATTATAAACATACAATTTTCTTAGTCTATATAGCTTTTTTATTTTTTATTCTCTGTCTTTTGATATGATTAACTTATGTCTTTATGTATTAAAAAAAAAATTCTTTGTTTAATTGATAAGATCAAGTCAATTTAGAGACAAGATGATAACCTGACTTGACTAATGTAACTACACTAGCTAGTAATCAAAGTGGTAAGTTGTGCTTATAAAAAAATGAAGTTTGCCATTGCAAGTTTTTAATGAGTAGAATTTTAAATTTGCATGGCATATAGAGTTAAATCATGGAAAATGTAAACCAAAGTAATGTCTTGACCATGGTTGCTCTATCCTCTAGTATTGGTTCTTTCTTTAGCTAAAAGTTGGATATTTTTCTCATTTTGCAATATAATTTGATGGCATGAAACATTGATGCCAAGTTAATTGTGAATAATTTCTCAAAAGGTGGCATGACCCAAGACCTAACAATTCAAAATACTGTTGGGACACGAAAAGGTCAAGCTGTTGCATTGAGAATATGTGCTGACAAAACAATTATTTTTAGGTACAAACATTCAAGTTATCAAATAACCTATGCGCACATAAATTTAGACAATTCTACCAGGATTACATCATTTATAGGAAAATTGACTTTATTTTTTAAGATGTCAGTTCTGTATTTCAAAATTATTTTATACATCGAAGAATGCCCTTAATAGGTCAAAAAATCATGATCACAACTCAAAATAGAGAGAATATTATAGAGCACACTAAGATAGTTCTTTAGAATTATACAATAACAACCACTAATCTCATTCGAATTTCCATTAAGTTTCATATTTTTCTAGGTCGATAATCAAAGAAATGTATTGTTACTATAGTCATTGGATCTTGAATGAACTACTTTATTCAACCAGCTAGTTGGGGTGAATGGAACTATAGCACTGACCATGAAACAACATTCTATGGAGAATTCACAAATAAAAGTATGAATTCTAGCACAATGATCATAGCATAGTGATCACATCTCAACAAGACCATGCAAGAAGCTATAAGATACACCATCACTGAATTCGTAGATGGTAAAAGTTGAATAGCTTTTATAGATGTCCTTGTAAATTTAAAATTATAAAATTATACCAAACTCGTTGATGTATGTTATAAACATACAAATTTTTTAGTCTATATAGCTTTATGATTTTTCATTATTTGTCTTTTCATATGATTAACTTATTTCTTTATATATCAAATGAACTTTTCTTTATTTAAATGATAAGAGAAAGTCAATTTGGATTCAATAAGAGAATTTGGCTTGGCTGATGTTACTAGACCAACTGGTCCTCATAGATGTACATTATGCTTATAAAAAATAAAGTTTGCCACTGTAAGTTTTTAATGAGCTGAATTTTAATATTGCATAGGCTAGAGAGTTCAATCATGTAAAATATAAACCAAAGTAATGTCTTGACTATGGTTGACCCATCTCGTGTTATTGGTTCTTTTTGTAGGTAAAATTTGGATATCTTTCTCATTTTGCAATATAATTTGATGCCATGAAACATTGATGCAAAGCTAATTATGGATAATTTCTCAAAAGGTGGCATGACCCATGACCTAACAATTTAGAACACTGTTGGGACACAAAAAGGTCAAGTTGTTGCACTGAGAATATGGGCTGACAAAACAATTGTTTTTAGGTAAAAACTTTAAAGTTATCAAATACCCTATGTGCACATAAATTTAGATAGTTCTATCAAGATTGCATCATCTAAGGGACAATTGACTTCATTTTTTAAGATGTCACTTATGTATTTTAAAATTATTTTATACATCCAAGAATGCTCTAAATAAGTCAAAGAATCACAATCACAACTGGAGACAAAGATGATATTATAGAGCACACTCAGATTGTTCTTTAGAATTGTACAATAACAACAACTACAAATCTCTTTCCAGTTTTTAATAAGTTTCAGGTTTTCTGTATCGATCATCAAAGAAATATATTGTTACTGTAGTCATTGGATATTGAATAAAAAACTTTATTCAACCATATGGTTGGGGTGAATGAGACCAAAGCACCAACCATGAAACAATATTTTATGAAGAATTCACAAATAATGGGTTAGGTTCTAGCACAATGCTCAAAGCGAGGTGGTCACATCTCCACATGATCGTGCAAGAAGCAGTGGGATACACCGTCATTGAATTCATAGATGGTAAAAGTTGGATAGTTGCTATAGGTGTCCTCGTAAATTTAAAATTATAAAATTATAACTAATTTTTTTAAATTCATAGTCTACATAGCTTTCTGATTTTTTATTCTATGTCTTTTGATATGATTAACTCATGTCTTTATATATTAAAAGAAGGTTGGAAATCAGATGACAATCTGTCTTGGCACATGTTACTAGACCAACTAGTCCTAATAGATATACGTTGTGCTTATAAAAAATGAAGTTTGCCATTGCAAGTTTTTAATGGACAAAATTTGAATATTGCATGGACAAAAGAGTTGAATCATGTAAAATGTAAACTAAAGTAATGTCTTGACCATGGTAGGCTCATACCCCACTATTAGTTCTTTTTTTAGGTAAAAGTTCAATATTTTTCTCATTTTTCAATATAATTTAATGCCATAAAAAGTTAATGCCAAGTTAATTGTGGATAATTTCTCAAAAGATGGCATGACCGAAGACCTAACAATTCAAAACAATGTTGGGACATGAAAAGGTCAAGCTGTTGCATTGAGAATATTTGTTGACAAAACAATTACTTTTAGGTACAAACTTTCTAGTTATCAAATACTCGATGCGCACATAAATTTAGATAGTTCTATCGGGATTGCACAATTTATGAGACACTTGACTTCATATTTTAAGATGTTAGTTCTGTATTTCAAAATTGTTTTATACATCCATGAATGCCCTTAATAGGTCAAGGATTTATGATCACAACTCAAGGTAGAGATAATATTATAGTGCACACTGAGATAGTTCTTTATAACTGTACAATAACAACTACTGATCTAATTCAAGTTTCTATTAAATTTTATGTTTTTTTGAGTCTATCATCGAAGAAGTATGTTATTACTATAGTCATTGGATCTTGAATGGACAACTTTATTCAACTAGCTGGTTGGGGTAAATGGAACTGGAGCACCAACCATGAAACAACATTCTATGGAGAATTGACAAATAGAGGGTCGGGTTCTAGCAAAACGCTTAGAGCAAGATAGTAACATCTCTACATGACCATGCAAGAAGCTATGAGATACACTGTCACTGAATTCATAGTTGGAAAAAGTTAGATCGTTATAAATTTGTAAATTTAAATTTTAAAATTTAAAATTACAAATTTGTATCTATCTTGTTTATATATGTTATAAACATACAATTTTCTTAGTCACATAGCTCTTTTTTCTTATTCTTTGTCTGTTGATATGATTAACTTATGCCATTATATATTAAAAGAATTTTTCTTTGTTTAAGTGATAAGAGCAAATCAATTTGGACATAAGATGATAATCTGGCTTGCCTGATGTTACTAGACCTACTGATTCTCATGGATGTACATTGTACATATAAAAAAATAATGTTTGTCATTGCAAGTTTTTAATGAGCGAGTTTTAATATTGCATGTACTAGAGAGTTGAATCATGTAAAATGTAAAGCAAAGTAACGTCTTGACCATGGTTGACCCATCCCCTGCTATTCATTCTTTCATTAGGTAAAAGTTGAATATTTTTCTCATTTTGCAATATAATTTGATGGAATGAACATTGATGCCAATTTAATTGTGGATAATTTTTCAAAAGGTGAAATTACCCAAGACCTAACAATTCAGAACAATGTTGGGACACCAAAAGGTTAAGCTATTGCATTGAGAATATGTGCTGACAACACAATTATTTTTAGGTTCAAACTTTCAAGTTATCAAATACCCTATGCACACATAAATTTAGACAGTTCTATCAGGATTGCATCATTTATAAGAGAATTAAATTTATTTTTTAAGATGTTATTTCTGTATTTCAAAATTATTTTATACATCCTAGAATGCCCTTAATAGGTCAATAAATCATGATCACAACTCGAAGTAGAGAGGATATTATAGAGCGCCTTAAAATAGTTCCTTAGAATTGTACAATAACAACAACTACTGATCTCATTATAATTTTCATTAAGTTTCATGTTTTCAAGGTCGATCATCAAAGAAGTATGTTGTTACTGTAGTCATTGGATCTTGAATGAACTACTTTATTCAACCAGCTAGTTGGGGTGAATGGAACTATAGCACTGACAATGAAACAACATTCTATGGAGAATTCACAAATAAAGGACTGAGTTCTAGCACAATGCTCAGAGCAAGGTGATCACATTTCAACATGACCATTAAAGAAGCTATGAGATACACCATCACTGAATTCATAGATAGTAAAAGTTGGATCGTTCCTATAGGTCTTCCTGTAAATTTAAAATTGTAAAATTATATCTATTTTCTTTATATATGTCATAAACATACAATTTTCTTACTCTACTTAGCATTTCATTTTTTTATTCTTTGACTTTTGCTATGATTAACTTATGTCTTTATATATTAAAAGATGTTTTCTTTGTTTAAGTGATAAAAGCAAGTCAATTTGGAGGTAAGATGATAATTTGGCTTGGCTGATGTTACTAGGTCAACTGGTTATCTTGAATGCACATCATGCTTATACAAAAATAAAGTTTGACATTGCAAGTTTTTAATGAGTTGAATTTTAATATTGCATGGGTTAAACAATTGAATCATATAAAATGTAAACCAAAGTAATGCCTTGATCATGGTTGGTCTGTGGCCTCTTATTGGTTCTTTTTTTGGGTAAAAGTTAGATATTTTTCTCATTTTGCAATATAATTTGATGACATGAAACATTGATGCCAAGTTAATTATAGACAATTTCTCAAAAGGTGGCATGACCCAAGACCTAATAATTTAAAACATCATTGAGACACAAAAAGGTCAAGCTGTTGCACTGAGAATATGTGCTGACAAAACAATTGTTTTTAGGTATAAACTTTAAAGTTATCAAATACCCTATGCGCACATAAATTTAGACAATTCTACCAGAATTGCATCATTTATAGGAGAATTGACTTTATTTTTTAAGATGTCAGTTCTATGTTTCAAAATTGTTTTATACATCCAAGAATGCCATTAATAGGTCAAGGAAGTTCTTTAGGAGCACACTAAGATAGTTCTTTAGAATTGTACATTAATAACAACTACTGATCTCATTCAAATTTTCATTAAGTTTCATGTTTTTCTAGGTCGATCATCAAAGAAGTATGTTGTTACTATAGTCATTGGATCTTGAATGAACAACTTTATTCAACCATATGGTTAGGGTGAATGGAACTAGCGCATCGACCATGAAACAACATTCTATGAAGAATTCACAAATAAAGGCCCGAGTTCTAGCACAAAGCTCAGAGCAGAGTGATCACATCTCAACACGACCATGCAAGAAGCTATGAGATACACCGTCATTGAATTCATAGATGGTAAAAGTTGGATCATTTTTATAGGTCTTTCAGTAAATTTAAAATTGTAGAATTATTTCTATCTTCTTTATATATGTTATAAACATACAATTTTCTTAGTCTACATAGCTTTCCATTTTTTTATTCTTTGTCTTTTGATATGGTTAACTTATGTCTTTATATATTAAAAGATGTTTTCTTTGTTTAAGTGATAAGAGCAAGTCAATTTGGAGGTAAGATGCTAATTTGGTTTGGCTGATGTTACTAGGTCAACCGGTCGTCTTGAATGCACATTGTGCTTATACAAAAATAAAGTTTATCATTGCAAGTTTTTAATGAGGTGAATTTTAATATTGCATGGGTTAGACAATTAAATCATATAAAATGTAAACCAAAGTAATGCCTTGATCACGGTTGGCCTGTTGACTTCTATTGGTTCTTTTTTTGGGTAAAAGTTAGATATTTTGCTCATTTTACAATATAACTTGATGACATGAAACATTAATGCCAAGTTAATTATAGATAATTTCTCAAAAGGTGGCATGACCCAAGACCTAATAATTCAGAACATCATTGAGACACTAAACGGTCAAGCTGTTGCACTGAGAATATGTGTTGACAAAACAATTGTTTTTAGGTATAAACTTTAAAGTTATCAAATACCCTATGCGCACATAAATTTAGAAAATTCTACCAGGATTGCATCAGTTATAGAAGAATTGACTTTATATTTTAAGATGTCAGTTCTGTGTTTCAAAATTGTTTTATACATCGAAGAATGCACTTAATAGGTCAAGGAATCAAGATCAGAACTCAAGGTAGGGAGAATATTATAGAGCACACTAAGATAGTTATTTAGAATTGTACGTTAATAACAACTACTGATCTCATTCAAATTTTCATTAAGTTTCATGTTTTTCTAGGTCGATCATCCAAGAACTATGTTGTTATTGTAGTCATTGGATCTTGAATGAATAACTTTATTCAACCATCTGGTTAGGGTGAATGGAACTAGAGCATCGAACATGAAACAATATTCTTAGAAGAATTCACAAATAATGGGCCGAGTTCTAGCACAAAGCTCAGAGCAGAGTGATCACATCTCAACATGACCATGCAAGAAGCTATGAGATACACCGTCATTGAATTCATAGATGGTAAAAGTTGGATCATTTTTATAGGTCTTTCAGTAAATTTAAACTTATAGAATTATTTCTATCTTCTTTATATATGTTATAAACATACAATTTTCTTAGTCTACATAGCTTTCCATTTTTTTATTCTTTGTCTTTTGATATGGTTAACTTATGTCTTTATATATTAAAAGATGTTTTCTTTGTTTAAGTGATAAGAGCAAGTCAATTTGGAGGTAAGATGCTAATTTGGTTTGGCTGATGTTACTAGGTCAACTGGTCGTTTTGAATGCACATTGTGCTTATACAAAAACAAAGTTTATCATTGCAAGTTTTTAATGAGCTGAATTTTAATATTGCATGGGTTAGACAATTGAATCCTATAAAATGTTTACCAAAGTAATGCCTTGATCGCGGTTGGTATGTGGCCTTTTAGTGGTTCTTTTTTTTGGTAAAAGTTAGATATTTTGCTCATTTTGCAATATAACTTGATGACATGAAACATTGATACCAAGTTAATTATAGATAATTTCTCAAAAGGTGGCGTGACCCAAGACCTAATAATTCAGAACATCATTGAGACACAAAAAGGTCAAGCTGTTGCACTGAGATATGTGCTGACAAAACAATTGTTTTTAGGTATAAACTTTAAAGTTATCACATACCCTATACGCACATAAATTCAGACAATTCTACCAGGATTGCATCATTTATAGGAGAGTTGACTTTATTTTTTAAGATGTTATTTCTGTATTTCAAAATTATTTTATACATCCTATAATGCCCTTAATAGGTCAAGGAATCATGATCACAACTCGAGGCAGAGAGGATATTATAGAGTGCCCTAAAATAGTTCCTTAGAATTGTATAATAACAACACCTACTGATCTCACTCAAATTTTCATTAAGTTTCATGTTTTCTAGGCCGATCATCTAAGAAGTATGTTGTTATTGTAGTCATTGGATCTTGAATGAACAACTTTATTCAACCAGCTGGTTGGGGTGAATGGAACTAGAGCACCAACCGTGAAACAACATTTTATGGAGAATTCACAAATAAAGGACCGAGTTCTGGCACAATGCTCATGGTGATCACATCTCAACAAGATCATGCAAGAAGCTATGAGATACACAGTCACTGAATTCGTAGATGGTAAAAGTTGGATAGTTTTTGTAGGTGTCCTCGTAAATTTAAAATTGTAAAATTATATCAAACTCGTTGATGTATGATATATACAAACATTTTTCTTAGTCTACATAGCTTTATGATTTTTCATTCTTTGTCTTTTCATATGATTAATTTATTTTTTTATATCTTAAAAGAACTTTTCGTTGTTTAAGTGATAAGAGCAGGTCAATTTGGAGACAAGAAGATAATTTGACTTAGCTGATGTTGCAAGACCAACTGGTCCATATAGATGTACGTTATGCTTATAAAAAAATGATGTTTACCATTTCAAGTTTTTAATGAGCAAAATTTTAGTATTGCATAGGCTAGAGAGTTCAATCATGTAAAATGTAAACCGTAGAAATGTCTTGACCATGGTTGACCCATTCTGTGCTATTGGTTCTTTTTTTAGGTAAAATTTGGATATCTTTCTCATTTTGTGTTATAATTTGATGCCATAAAACAATGATACAAAGTTAATTGTGGATAATTTCTCAAAAGGTGGCATGACTCAAGACCTAACAGGTTAGAACACTGTTGGGACACTAAAAAGGTCAAGCTGTTGCATTAAGAATATGTGTTGACAAAACAATTGCTTTTTAGGTACAAACTTTCAAATTATCAAATACCCTATGCACACATAAATTTAGACAGTTCTATTTGGATTGCATCATTTAGGGGATAATTGTCTTCATTTTTTAAGATGCCAGTTTTGTGTTTCAAAATTGTTTAGTACAACCAAGAATGCCCTTAATAGGTCAAAGAATTAGGATCACAACACAAGACAAAGGCGATATTATAGAGCACTCTGAGATAGTTCTTTAGAACCATACAATAACAATTACAAATCTTATTCAACCAGCTGTTTGGAGTGAATGAGACCAAAGCACCAACCATGAAACAACATTCTACAAATAAAGTGTTGGGTTCTAGCACAATGCCCAAAGCAAGGTGGTCACATCTCCACATGATCGTGCAAGAAGCCGTGGGATATACCGTCATTGAATTCATAGATGGTAAAAGTTGGATAGTTGCTATAGGTGACTTCATAAATTTAAAATTATAAAATTATAACTAACTTTTTTATGTATGTTATAAACAAACAAGTTTCATAGTCTACATAGCTTTCTGATTTTTTATTCTCTGTCTTTTGATATGAATAACTTATGTCTTTATATATTAAAAGAAGTTTTCTTTGTTTAAGTGATAAGTGCAAGTCAATTAAGAGACAAGATGATAATCTCGCTTGGCTGATGTTACTAGACTAACTGGTCCTGATAGATGTACGTTGTGCTTATAAAAAAATGAAGTTTGCTATTGCTAGTTTTTAATGAGCAAAATTTTTATATTGCATGGTCTAGAGAGTTGAATCATGTAAAATGTAAACTAAAGTAATGTCTTGACCATGGTAGGCTCATCCCCTACTATTAGTTCTTTTTTAGGTGAAAGTTGCATAAATTTAGATAGTTCTATCGAGATTGCACCATTTATTAAACAATTGACTTCATTTTTTAAGATGTCATTTTTGTACTTCAAAATTATTTTATACATCCATGAATGCCCTTAAAAGGTCAAGGAATCATGATCACAACTCAAGGTGGAGAATATATTATAGAGTACACTGAGATAGTTCTTTATAACTGTACAATAACAACTACTGATCTAATTCAAGTTTTCATTAAGTTTCTTATTTTTTTGAGTCGATCATCGAAGAAGTATGTTATTCTTGTAGTCATTGGATCTTGGATGGACAACTTTATTCAACCACTTGGTTGGGGTAAATGTTACCAGAGCACCAACCATGAAACCACATTCTGAGGAGAATTCACAAATAGAGGGCCGGGTTCTAGCACAATGCTCAGAGCAAAATGGTCACATCTCAATATGACCACGCAAGAAGCGATGAGATACACTGTCACTGAATTCATAGTTGGTAAAAGTTGGATTGTTCATGTAGGCCTTTCTGCAAATGTAAAATATGAAATTTGTATCTATCTTGTTTATATATGTTATAAACATATAATTTTCTTAGTCACATAGATCTTTTTTTTATTCTTTGTCTGTTGATATGATTAACTTATATCACTATATATTAAAAAAAGTTTTCTTTGTTTAAGTGATAAGAGCAAATCAATTTGGACGTAAGATGATAATCTGGCTTAGCTAATGTTACTAGACCAACTGATCCTTCTGGATGTATGTTGTACTTATAAAAAATAAAGTTTGTCATTGCAAGTTTTTAATAAGCAAGTTTTAATATTGCATGCACTAGAGAGTTGAATCATGTAAAATGTAAAGCAATGTAATGTCTTGACCATGGTTGACCCATCCCCTTCTATTTGTTCTTTTTTATGTAAAAGTTGAACATTTTTCTTATTTTCCAATATAATTTGATGGCATGAAACATTGATGCCAATTTAATTGTGGATAATTTCTCAAAAGGTGGCATGACCCAAGACCTAATAATTCAGAACACTGTTGGGACACAAAAAGGTTAAGCTATTGCATTGAGAATATGTGCTAACAAAACAATTGTTTTTAGGTATAAACTTTAAAGTTATCAAATACCCTATGCGCAATAAATTTAGACAATTCTACCAGGATTGCATCATTTATAGGAGAATTGACTTTATATTTTAAGATGTCAGTTCTGTGTTTCAAAATTGTTTTATAAATCCAAGAATGCCCTCAATAGGTCAAGGAATCAAGGTCACAACTCAAGGTAGGGAGAATATTATAAAGCACAGTAAGATAGTTCTTTAGAATTGTACATTAATAACGACTACTGATCTCATTCAAATTTTCATTAAGTTTCATATTTTCTAGGTTGATCATCGAAGAAGTATGTTGTTACTGTAGTCATTGGATCTTGAATGAACTACTTTATTCAACCAACTAGTTGGGGTGAATGGAACTATAGCACTGACCATGAAACAACATTCTATGGAGAATTCACAAATACAAGGTTGAGTTCTAGCACAATGCTCAGAGCAAGGTGATCACATTTCAACATGACCATTAAAGAAGCTATGAGATACACCGTCATTGAATTCATAGATGGTAAAAGTTGGATCGTTCCTATAGGTCTTCCTGTAAATTTAAAATTATAAAATTATATTGATCTTCTTTATATATGTTATAAACATATAATTTTCTTAGTCTACATAGCTTTTCATTTTTTTATTCTTTGTCTTTTGTTATGATTAACTTATGTCTTTATATATTAAATGATTTTTTTTTTGTTTAAGTGATAAGATCAAGTCAATTTGCAGGTAAGATGATAATTTGGCTTGACTGTTGTTACAAGACCCACTGGTCCTCATTAATGTACATTATGCTTATAAAAAATTGAAGTTTGCCATTGCAAGTTTTTAATGAGCTGAATTTTAATATTGCATGGGTTAGACGATTAAATCATGTAAAATGTAAATCAAAGTAATGTCTTAACCATGGTTGGCCTATGGCTTTCTATTGGTTCTTTTTTTGGGTAAAAATTAGATATTTTGCTCATTTTGCAATATAATTTGATGTCATGGAAACATTTATGCCAAGTTAATTGTGGATAATTTCTCAAAAGGTGGCATGATCCAAGACCTAATAATTCAAAACGGGTGCCCGGATGCACTGCCATCCCTACAAATACCACCCCAGTCCAATATTTCCTACAACTGAGTCCATCCCAAACGACCTTTTGCACTGGATATTTCTTTCCACTACAGCAACCTCTGGATGCCTAGATTCCAAACAGGACCTATATTCTGTTTGAAGGTAAAATGGTGACATTACTATCTTAGTTTCCTCCATTACATGTTGGTAGTGATTGCAATTAATAACATAACTATGGAGTTTGGTTGACTAAATACAACTTGAACAAGCGATTTCAACTCATAAGCATACTACGTAAAATTTGACTATACTGTCTTTGATAGAGAAAGAGTGGACAAAATTGGAAGTTTATGACGGGACAATTAATAAGCGCGTAGGAGGGCCGAGTTACGGCCGTTCCAGAAAGATTCCCCTTCAGAACGCACCGTTAATCAGTTCTTGTCACCATTGTCCCTCTCTTGCTCATTCGGCTCGGCCTACACTATCGGCTTGACTTTCTTATCGAGTTACCGACACAAACTTGCAGGGGCATTATCTGAATTATGCTGAAATTTATATTAGTAAAGTACGATAATGCCCTTAAATAGAACCCAGTGGTGAAGCTTCGAGTGGGGGAGAAAGGACTAAAACACCCCTATTCATTATAAATACCACTGTTTGCCCATTCCTAGCGGAGAATGCGAGGAAAGTAGTTGTAATTCTTCAAGATTCTGCCTTGACTCGGCATTTCCTCGGGATGGGGCCCAGTTTGGACCAGGGATAGAAGACATGAAACAAGATAGAGGTTAAAATCAAAACCTATGTGGGAATGAAGGCGGGGATGGACTTACGCTTTCCCCGGCTCTGCTCTGTCCTCGATCCCCGTTAGTAAAATGCTAAAATATTCTTTAGAGATGGCATTGGACCGAGGAAAAACGGAGCCCCGCCTTGCTCCGTTTGGACCGGGAATGTATGTTAAAAGCAAAACATGTGCGGGGACGGAGGCAGGGTTGGCATAATTTTGAGATTGGGCGAGAGTGAAGACCTTGTCCCCTGCCCCCTCCCTGGTCCACTGCCATCCCTAGAGAGAGGGAGTGTGAACAAATTCAGTGATATTTGGATCTAACCAAACCCATGTAACTCTTTTTTTTTTTCAATAATGAGGAAAACTACTATCATGGTTAAAACTATATGGGTGCTCCCTTTTGCCCACCAGAGATTGTTTGTTGTCAGCTTCAACCTTATGGCAAGAGATACGCCCTGAGTATCCAACTAGCTACATCACTCAACTTGAGGCTTTATGCCTACCCACCTAAGCCATGTAACAGTGTACAATAAAATTGATACATTCATCCCTATGAGTCTCGGCCCTTAACCTAATCTAAGATTTCGCTATGAGACTCAGGTCATATCTAGACCCAAAACTGTACCCTCTCATAAATTCAATGGTAGATCATGCAAAATTTAGAACCTTTGTGATGAATCTTCAATATTATTCATAATGGTTAGGCAAAGTACCATTAGATATAATCCTATAAACCCTTATGAAGAAGTGTGAAAAGAAGAATCAGGTAAAGAATGCTAATTTCCTGAAATTAAGTAGAATATCATGAATTCAAAGGAAAAAACAAAAGGCATTGAGGAGGATGAAGTTTTTGGTAGTTGATTTAGCTCGGAGAAAGCAAAATCATGAAATGGGAGAGAGAAAATCATGACCCAAAATCACAAGTGATAGACAGAGGACGAAGGAGCCCTTTGGGATAGATTCATGTTTTTCTTCTTCTTCAACCTTGAGTTAGGCAGATCCCTATCAGTACAAACTGAACGCAAATTGACAAAATACAACCATTTTGGACCCAAAAACTCAAAGAAATTGGGAAACTCGAGTTCTCCGACAAACGAACCAGGATCCAAAGACACAAACCCGTACGTATAGCCACCGAACCAGTTTGACTAGGATCTAAAGGGGCCTAAAAAATGGTAACTGTGGGCTTGAACTGGGCCTAGACCCATGAGACTCAAGCCTGAGGCCCGGAACTGCCCCCACACATATGATACCGGGAAGAACCGGTTCGGGACTAAACCAGTTTCTCCATTCTTTGTAGTGTATCTCTTACATGAGTGTCAGGTCCCCACTTGTTCTTTAATAAGGGTTTATTAGTCCAAAAAACATGCATCAATGTTGATCAGCAAGGGTTGTATGTAACATGATTAAATTTTTTTACAAGATGTATACAAGGACTAAGTTTTAATAAGCATATGCTTTGTGTAAAACTGTACAAAATAGTGTTTATTTCATAAGACTAGATGCACTAAAACAAAAATAAATATGCATAAGCACAAACTAAAATAAAAGCATCTTGAGATTAATATCTGCATGGATCATATGTCAAAAATCTTGAAGTACATTATTATTGACCACACATTTTCTTGTGAACTTGACCCTTTAACTACCAAAAACTGTCTACATGGAGTGACGAGCTACAGCTCACAATCTCAAGACAAAAATAAAAAAACAAAACAAAGAATAGAAGAAAAAAAGTGGCGATGCTACACGAGACCTTATCATGTGCTCAAGATGGAGTGTGCAAACATTTTTTTGTTCAAGACTTCATCTTTTCTTTCCTTCTCTTCTCATATATCTCTACTAAAAAACTTCTAGCCCCCTTCACTCAAGCACTACATCAATCTTTCATTCCTCTCATTATCAACTTTTTTTGTAAAGATCCAATTAACTAAGTATATGTATGCACAAACACACATATCTTCTCTCTCTCTCTCTATCTATCTATATATATATATACAGCAGAACTACCTAATTTAATTTACTTTTTTTAGTTCAATGATTTGACCTTTAAACATACTAAACAAATAAGAAAAAAACATATCAAGCAAACATCTTGGCAGTAATATTATTAACTAAAATAAACTGATAAGAATCTGAAAGAATTAGATGTTTCAAATAAAATAGTGATTTAGTGACTAGCCGAAATCTCATAAAAAAAAGAATAAAAGGAAAAATTAGGTGAACCATTTAATGGCAAGTGACTCTGGGAAATGGTCAGACAACCTAATTTTGACAAAGAAAGCTGGGGTTAGGAAGACCCCTATCAGTTATACGAGTATACAATTGGGATTCAAACTTGCAACATCCCAACACAAGATGACATGCACTAACTGTTCCTACCAGATAGACAGAGCGCCCCCCCTCCCCCCCCCCCCCCCCCTCCCTCCGCTTGGAAAAAAAAGAAAAAGGAAATATTTGGTTGAAATTTTATAGCTGGGCATTGGTCAAAAAATTACTAGTTAGAAAATGGTCAAATTGAAAAAGAGGTGGTGCAAGTGTTCGCATATAGGTGAGAATTGGGTTGATTTATACCTAATTTTACTCCCAAACTAGGTTTTTTCAAGAAAACTGTCCAAACACCAAACCATAGTGAACACTAGGTTTTTTGAAATGCCCTACAGTTTCAGTTATATAATTAAGAGAAAATCGCATATATAGAAAAAAATTGAATGTATTTAGGAGAAAATCACACACACACACACACACACACACACACACACACACACATATATATATATATATATATATATATATATATATATATATATATATATATATATATATATATATATATATATAAGAGAAAAATCACATATATAGGAGGAAAATTGCATATATATAAGAAAATCAAATATATTTAGGAGAAAATAGCATATACAGGAGGAATTCTGTATATATTTAAGAGAAAATCATAAAAAATATATGCGAAAGAACAATGTTTGTTCTTAGGTCTATATCTTTCTCCTCCAACATCAAAAACCTGCATTTTTATAGTTATTGAAAAGCTGAAACATAGGCCTACAACTATTTTGTTTTGAGACAGAGCTGAAAACCCTTCTAGGGTTTCTGTTTTTGAGCTCTAAAACTGAAATATAAGCATATTCTGCAGACTAGAATCACCAAACAGTCTATCTTCTAAAGAACGTTTCTCTCTAACCTCTTAGCAAATCAAAGTAATCTTAGTGGCATTAAAAATATAACGTTCAAATCTATCTTATTTTTTCTATTTTTTTTTATTTTTAGTGTATGCGGCTGAAAAATTACATAGAACAAAGAGAAAAGGCACAACCACACCTGTTTTAATCTGCATAGCATACTTCTATTCCGGTTTTGAAATAAAGAAATGGAAACCGTAGAGGGGTTTTCGGTTCTAACTCAAAACAAAAAAGTTACATAATTATGTCTCAACTTTTCAACATCTATAAAAATAAAAGTTTTCAACTTTGAATCAGAGAGATACAGATCTGAGAATAAAGACTGTTTTGTAAAAAAAACTCATATATTTGAGAAAAAATTTGCATATATTTTGAAAATCACTTGTGCAAAGGGTAAAAAAGTTTTTTAAAAACCAGATATTTGTAATTTTGGACATGGGGAGAATACCAAAAATTATATGGCATTTCGAGAAATGCATCATATTTGCCACATAATACGATCATTTTTTAGTTTAAGTTTTCAACATGAATTTGGGTGTCATCCCAACAACCCTTTTGATAATGATTTTTATATATTCTTAAATCTAATATTTCAATATTGGCATTGATGGCAATTTTTATTATTCACTTAAAATAAATTTTTTTCTCAAGGGGCTATGATTAGCCAATTATTTCACTTGCTTCTGAGTAGTGGTTTGGATCATTCCTTGATTAAGGAATTTTGACATGAAAAAATGTGTTTGAGCAACCAAATTTTTGTTTTTGAAATTATTTTATTTTCCAAGCTTTATATGGATTAGGCAATAAAATGGTATAATTTAAGATACTAAAGCATTTTTCTATTGGCTTATGTACCAAAAATTGAACACCAATGATCTTGTGCCTTCATCACTTGGAGGTTTTGGTGGTAGAAAAGACCATCATAAATTGTGTGGATCCTAATGGTGCCCACCTCATATGTTTTCTTGCAATAGTTCTTGGTTATTTTATTTGTACTTATTGTTTATCAATTTTGTTAAAAATAAAAAGAATTGCTTGTCTCGTTCTTCTTTTTTTTGGGTAAACGTTGGATATTTTGCTCATTTTGCAATATATTTTGATGGCATGAAACATTAATGCCAAGTTAATTATGGATAATTTCTCAAAATGTGGCATGACCTAAGACTGAAAAATTTAGAACATTGTTGGGCCACAAAAGGTCAAGCTATTGCATTGAGAATATGTGTTGACAAAACAATTGTTTTCATGTGCAAACATTCAGGTTATCAGGATATTCTATGTGCACATAAATTTAGATAGTTCTATCGAGATTGCATCATTTAAGGAACAATTGACTTCATTTTTTAAGATATCAGTTTCGTATTTCAAAATCGTTTTATACATCCAAAAATTCCCTTAATAGGTTAAGGAATCATGATCACAACTCAAGGCAGAAATGATATTATAGAGCACACTGAGATAGTTCTTTAGAACTATACAATAACAACAACTTCTGATCTCATTCAAGTTTCTAATAAGTTTCAGGTTTTTCTAGGTCGGCCATCAAAGAAATATGTAATTACAGTAGTCGTAAGATCTTTAATGAACAACTTTATTCAACCGGCTGGTTGGGGTGAATGAGACAAAAGCACCAACCATGAAACAATATTCTATAAAGAATTCACAAATAGAAAGTCTGGTTCTACCACAACGCTCAAAGCAAGGTGGTCACATCTCAACATGACCATGCTAGAAGCTATAAGATATACCATCATTGAATTCATAGATGATAAAAGTTGGATTGCTCCTATAAGTATCCCCATCAATTTAAAATTGTAGAATTATATCTATCTTGTTTATATATGTTATAAAAATACAATTTTCATAGTCTACATAGTCTTTTTTAATCTCTATCTTTTGATATAATTAACTTATGTCTTTTTATATTAATACAAGTTTTCTTTGTTTAAGTGATAAAAGCAAGTCTATTTGGAGGTAAGATGATAATCTGAGTTGACAGATGTTACTAGACCAACTGGTCCTCATGGATGTACATTGTGTTTATAAAAAAATGAAGTTTTTCATTGAAAGTTTTTAATAAGCAAAATTTTAATATTGCATGGGCTAGATAGTTGAATAATGTAAAATGTAAACCAAAGTAGTGTTGTGACCATGGTTGGTTCATACCCAGCTATTGGTTCATTTTTTAGGTAAAAGTTGGATATTTTGCTCACTTTGTAAATAAGTTGATGGCATAAAACATTGATGCCAAGTTAATTGTGAATAATTTGTCAAAAGGTGGCATGACCGAAGACCTAACAATTTAGAACACAATTGTGAAACAAAAAGATCAAGTTGTGAGAATATGTATTGACAAAACAATTGTTTTTAGATGCAAACTTTCAAGTTAGACAGTTCTATCCATATTGCATCATTTATGACACAATTGACTTCATTTTTTAAGATGTCAGTTCTATATTTCAAAATTATTTTATACATCTAAGAATGCCCTTAATAGGTCAAAGAATCATGATCACAACTCAAGGCAGATGAGATATTATAGAGCACACTCAGATAGTTCTTTAGATTTATACAGTAATACAAACAACTGATCTCCTTCAAGTTTTCAATAAGTTTCATTTTTTTCTGGGTCGATCATTGAAAAAGTATGTTATTCCTGTAATCATTGGATCTTGGATGAACAACTTTATTCAACCACTTGGTTGGGTTGAATGAGACCAAAGCACCAACCATGAAACATCATTCTACAAAGAATTAAAAAATTATGGGTCGGGTTCTGTGGAGAACACTAGTGGGACATATATAAAGGTTAAGCTGTTGCATTGAGAATATGTGCTGAAAAAATAATTGCTTTTAAGTTCAAACTTTCAAGTTATAAAATACCCTATGTGCACATAAAATTAGACAGTTCTATTAGGATTGCATGATGTAAGGGACAATTGACTTCATTTTTTAATATGTCAGTTATGTATTTCAAAATTATTTCAAGCACTCAAGAATGCCCTTAATAGGTCAAGGAATCATGATCACAACTCAAGACAAAGAGAATATTATGGAGCATACTAGGACAGTTCTTTAGAACTGTACATTAACAACAACTACTGATCTCATTCAAGATTTTATCAAGTTTTAGTTTTTTCTAGGTCGTCATCGAAGAAGTATGTTGTTATTGTAGCCATTGGATCTTGGATGGACAACTTTATTCGACTAGCTGGTTGAGGTGAATAGGACCAAAGCACCGACCATAAATAACATTCTATGGAGAATTTACAAATAGATGGTCAGGTTCTAGCACATTGCTCAGAGCAAGATGGTCACATCTCAACATCACACCGTCACTTAATTCATAAATGGTAAAGTTGGATCATTTCTATAGGTATTCCTGTAAATTTAAAATTGTAAAATTATATCTATCTAGTTTATATATCTTATAAACATACAATTTTCTTACTCTACATAGCTTTTTTGTTATTCTTTGTCTTGTGATATGATTAACTTATGTCTTTATATATTAAAAGAAGTTTTCTTTGTTTAAGTGAAAAGATCAAATCGGTTTGGAGGTAAGATGATAATCTAGCTTGGCCAATGTTACTAGGCCAATTGGTCTTCATGGATGTACGTTGTGCTTATAAAACATGAAGTTTTCTATTGCAAGTTTTTAATGAGCAGAATTTTAATATTACATGGGCTAGAGAGTTGAATCATGTAAAATGTAAAGCAAAGTAATGTCTTGACCATGGTTGGGCCATCGCCTGCTATTGGTTCTTTTTTTTTTTAGTAAAAGTTGGATATTTTACTCATTTTGCAATATAATTTGATAGCATGAAACATTGATGCCAAGTTAATTGCGGATAATTTTCCAGAAGGTGGTATGACCCATGACCTAAGAACAATGTTGGGACAGAAAAAGGTCAAGTTGTTGCATTGAGAATATGTGCAGACAAAACAAATGTTTTTATGTAAAAACTTTCAAGTAATCAAATAGCCTATGCGCACATAAATTTAGACATTTCTATCAGGATTGCATCATTTATGAGACAATTGACTTTAATTTTTAAGTTGTCAATTCTGTATTTCAAAATTGTTTTATACATCCAAAAATGCCCTTAATAGGTCAAGGAATCATGATCATAACTCAAGACCGGGAGGATATCATAGAGCACACTGGGATAGTTTTTTAGAATTGTACAGTAACACCAACTACTAATCTCATTCAAGTTTTCAATAAGTTTTACATTTTTCTGAGTCGGTCATCGAAGAAGTTTGTTGTTATTGTAGTCATTGGATTTTGGATAAGCAACCTTATTCAACCAGCTGGTTGGGGTGAATGGGACCGAAGCACCAACCACGAAACAACATTCTATGGAGAATTCACAAATAGACAGTCAGGTTCTAGCACAACGTTCATAGCAAGATGGTCATATCTCAACATGACCATGCAAGAAACTATGAGATACACCCTCACTGAATTCATAGATGCTAAAAGTTGGATCGTTACTATTGGTGACCCTGTAAATTTAAACTGGTAAAATTATATTTATCTTGTTTATATATATAATAAACATATATTTTTTCTTAGTCTACATAGCTTTCTTTCTTTTTATTCTGTCTTTTGATATAATTAACTTATGTCTTTTTATAGTAAAAGAAGTTTTCTTTGTTTCAATGATAAGAGCAATTCGATTTGGAGGTACAATGATAATCTGACTTGGCTGATGTTACTAGACGAATTGGTCCTCCTGGATGAACATTGTGCTTATAAAAGAATAAAGTTTTTCAGTGCAAGTTTTTAATGAGCACAATTTTAATATTGCATGGGCTGTAGAGTTGAATCATGTAAAATGTAAACCAAAGTAACGCCTTGACCATGGTTGGCCAATCCTCTGCTATTGGTTCTTTTTTTAGGTAAAAGTTTGATATTTTTCTCGTTTTATAATATAATTTGATGACATGAAACATTGATGCCAAGTTAATTGTAGATAATTTCTCAAAAGGTGGCACAACCCAAAACCTAACAATTCAAAACTTTGTTGGCACACAAAAAGGTCAAGCTATTGCATTGAGAATATGTTCTGACAAAACAATTGTTCTGAAATGCAAACTTCCTAGTTAACTATCTTATGCACACATAAATTTAAATAGTTCTATTGGGATTGTTATGGGACAATTGACTTCATTTTTTAAGATGTATATCAAAACTGTTTTATACACCCAAGAATGCCCTTAATAGATCAGGAAATCATGATCACAACTCAAGGCAGATAGGATACTATAGAGTACACTGAGATAATTTTTTAAAATTGTACAATAACTGGTCATCTAATTCAAGTTTTCATTAAGTTTCATGTTTTTCTGAGTTGATCATCAAAGAAGTATGTTGTTACTGTAGTCATTAGATCTTGGATGGACAACTTTATTCAACCAACTGGTTGGAGTGAATGGGACTAAAGCACCAACAATAAAACAATATTCTACGGAGAATTCACAAATAAAGGGCCGGAATCTACCACAATGCTCAGAGCAAGGTGGTCACATCTCTATATGACAATGCAAGAAGCTATGAGATACACCATCACTAAATTCATAGATGGTGAAAGTTGGATCGTAACTATAGGTGTCCCCAAAAATTTAAAATTGTAAAATTATATCTATCTTGTTTATATATGTTATAAAAATACAAATTTCTTAGTCTATATAGTTTTCTTTTTTTTTATTCTCTGTCTTTTGATATGATTAACTTTTGTCTTTTCTTTGTTTAAGTGATAAGAGCAAGTTAATTTGAAGGTAAGGTGATAATCTGGCATGACTGATGTTAATAGATCAACTGGTCCTCGTGGAAGAACATTATGTTTATAAAAAAATAAAGTCTGCCATTACAAGTTTTTAATGAGCATAATTTTAATATTGCATGGGCAATAGAGTTGAATCATGTAAAATGTAAACCAAAGTAATATCTTGACCATGGTTGGCCAATCTCCCGCTATTGGTTATTTTTTAAGGTAAAAGTTGGATATTTTTCTCATTTTGCAATATAATTTGATCGCATAAAACATTGATGCTAAGTTAATTGTGGATAATTTTTCAAAAGGTTGCATGACCCAAGAGCTAACAATTTAGGACACTGTTTGGACACAAAAAGGTCAAGTTGTTGCATTGAGAATATGTGCTGACAAAACAATTATTTTTTGGTACAAACTTTCAAGTTATCAACTACCCAATGCACTCATAAATTTAGACAATTCTATAAGAATTGCATCATTTTGGGGAAAATTGGATTTATTTGATAAGATGCCAATTTTGTAATTTAAAATTGTTTTATACATCTAAGAATTTCCTTAATAGGTCAAAGAATCATGATCACAACTCAAGGCAAAGAGGATATTATAGAGCACACTGAGATAGTTTTTTAAAATTGAACAATAACAACAACTACTGATCTCATTCAAGTTTTCATTAAATTTTAGGTTTTTCTATGTCGATCATTTAAGAAGTATGTTGTTACAGTAGTCATTGAATCTTGAATGAACAACTTTATTCAACCAACTGGTTGGGGTGAATGGAACAATAACTTCGACCATGAAATAACATTCTATAGAGAATTCACAAATAAAGGGCCGGGTTATAGCACAACGCTCAGAGAAAGGTGGTCACATCTCAACATGACCATGCAAGAAGCTATGATATACACCATCACTGAATTCATAGATGGTAAAAATTGGATAGTTCCTATAGGTGTCCTTATAAATTTAAAATTATAAAATTATATCTTGTTTATGTATATTATAAACATACAATTTTCTTAGTCTATACAGCTTTCTTATTTTTTATTCTCTGTCTTTTGATATGATTAACTTATGTCTTTATGTATTAAAAAAAAAATCTTTGTTTAATTGATAAGATCAAGTCAATTTAGAGATAAGATGATAACCTGGCTTGGCTAATGTAACTACACTAGCTAGTAATCAAAGTGGTAAGTTGTGCTTATAAAAAAATGAAGTTTGCCATTACAAGTTTTTAATGAGTAGAATTTTAAATTTGCATGGCATATAGAGTTAAATCATAGAAAATGTAAACCAAAGTAATGTCTTGACCATGGTAGCTCTATCCCTTAGTATTGGTTCTTTCTTTAGCTAAAAGTTGGATATTTTTCTCATTTTGCAATATAATTTGATGGCATGAAACATTGATGCCAAGCTAATTGTGAATAATTTCTCAAAAGGTGGCATGACCCAAGACCTAACAATTCAAAATACTATTGGGACACGAAAAGGTCAAGCTGTTGCTTTGAGAATATGTGCTGACAAAACAATTATTTTTAGGTACAAACATTCAAGTTATCAAATAACCTATGCGCACATAAATTTAGACAATTCTACCATGATTACATCATTTATAGGAAAAATGACTTTATTTTTTAAGATGTCAGTTCTGTATTTCAAAATTATTTTATGCATCGAAGAATGCACTTAATAGGTCAAAAAATCATGATCACAACTCAAGGCAGAGAGAACATTATAGAGCACACTAAGATAGTTCTTTAGAATTATACAATAACAACTACTAATCTCATTCGAATTTCCATTATGTTTCATATTTTTCTAGGTCGATAATCAAAGAAGTGTATTGTTACCATAGTCATTGGATCTTGAATGAACAACTTTATTCAACCAGCTGGTTGGGGTGAATAAAACTAGAGCACCGACCATGAAACAACATTCTATGGAGATTTCACAAATAAAAGTCTGAATTCTAGCACAATGATCAGAGCATGGTGATCACATCTCAACAAGACCATGCAAGAAGCTATATGATACACCATCACTGAATTCATAGATGGTAAATGTTGGATAGTTTTTATAGATGTCCTTGTAAATTTAAAATTATAAAATTTTATCAAACTCGTTGATGTATGTTATAAACATACAATTTTCTTAGTCTATATAGCTTTATGATTTTTCATTATCTGTCTTTTCATATGATTAACATATTTCTTTATATAACAAATGAACTTTTCTTTATTTAAATGACAAGAGAAAGTCAATTTGGATTCAAGAAGATAATCTAGCTTGGCTGATGTTACTAGACCAACTGGTCCTCATAGATGTACATTATGCTTATAAAAAATAAAGTTTGCCATTGTAAGTTTTTAATGAGCTGAATTTTAATATTGCATAGGCTAGAGAGTTCAATCATGTAAAATATAAACCAAAGTAATGTCTTGACTATGGTTGACCCGTCCCATGTTATTGGTTCTTTTTGTAGGTAAAATTTGGATATCTTTCTCATTTTGCAATATAATTTGATGCCATGAAACATTGATGCAAAGCTAATTATGGATAATTTCTCAAAAGGTGGCATGACCCAAGTCCTAACAATTTAGAACACTGTTGGGAAACAAAAAGGTCAAGTTGTTGCATTGAGAATATGGGCTGACAAAACAATTGTTTTTAGGTACAAACTTTAAAGTTATCAAATACCCTATGTGCACATAAATTTAGATAGTTCAATCAAGATTGCATCATCTAGGGAACAATTGACTTCATTTTTTAAGATGTCACTTATGTATTTCAAAATTATTTTATACATCCAAGAATTCTCTAAATAAGTCAAAGAATCACGATCACAACTCGAGACAAAGATGATATTATAGAACACACTCATATTGTTCTTTAGAATTGTACAATAACAACAACTACAAATCTCTTTCCAGTTTTTAATAAGTTTCAGGTTTTTCTGTGTCGATCATTGAAGAAGTATATTGTTACTGTAGTCATTGGATCTTGAATAAAAAACTTTATTCAACCAGCTGGTTGGGGTGAATGATACCAAAGCACCAACCATGAAACAATATTTTACGAATAATTCACAAATAATGGGTCAAGTTCTAGCACAATGCTCAAAGCAAGGTGGTCCCATCTCCACATGATCGTGCAAGAAGCCGTGGGATACACCATCATTAAATTCATAGATGGTAAAAGTTGGATAGTTGCTATAGGTGTCCTCGTAAATTTAAAATTATAAAATTATAACTAATTTTTTTATGTATGTTATAAACATACAACTTTCATAGTCTACATAGCTTTCTGATTTTTTATTCTGTCTTTTGATATGATTAACTCATGTCTTTATATATTAAAAGAAGTTTGGAGATGAGATGACAATCTGTCTTGGCTCATGTTACTAGACCAACTAGTCCTAATAGATGTACGTTGTGCTTATAAAAAAATGAAGTTTGCCATTGCAAGTTTTTAATGGAAAAATTTTTAATATTGCGTGGGCAAAAGAGTTGAATGATGTAAAATGTAAACTAAAGTAATGTCTTGACCATGGTAGGCTCATACCTCACTATTAGTTCTTTTTTTAGCTAAAAGTTGAATATTTTTCTCACTTTTCAATATAATTTAATGCCATAAAAATTAATGCCAAGTTAATTGTGGATAATTTCTCAAAAGATGGCATGACCGAAGACCTAACAATTCAAAACATTGTTGGGACATGAAAAGGTCAAGCTATTGTATTGAGAATATTTGTTGACAAAACAATTACTTTTAGGTACAAACTTTCTAGTTATCAAATACTCTATGCGCACATAAATTTAGATAGTTCTATCGGGATTGCACCATTTATGAGACACTTGACTTCATATTTTAAGATGTTAGTTCTGTACTTCAAAATTGTTTTATACATCCATGAATGCCCTTAATAGGTCAAGGATTTATGATCACAACTCAAGGCAGAGAGAATATTATAGTGCACACTGAGATAGTTCTTTATAACAGTACAATAACAACTACTGATCTAATTTAAGTTTTCATTAAATTTTATGTTTTTTTGAGTCGATCATCGAAGAAGTATGTTATTACTATAGTCGTTGGATCTTGGATGGACAACTTTATTCAACTAGCTGGTTGGGGTAAATGGAACTAGAGCACCAACTGTGAAACAACATTCTATGGAAAATTGACAAATAGAGGGTCGGGTTCTAGCAGAACGCTTAGAGCAAGATAGTAACATCTCTACATGACCATGCAAGAAGCTATGAGATACATTGTCACTGAATTCATAGTTGGAAAAAGTTGGATCGTTATAAATTTGTAAATTTAAAATTTAAAATATAAAATTTAAAATATAAAATTTAAAATTACAAATTTGTATCTATCTTGTTTATATATGTTATAAACATACAATTTTCTTAGTCACATAGCTCTTTTTTCTTATTCTTTGTCCGTTGATATGATTAACTTATGTCATTATATATTAAAAGAATTTTTCTTTGTTTAAGTGATAAGAGCAAATCAATTTGGACATAAGATGATAATCTGGCTTGGCTGATATTACAAGACCTACTGATTCTCATGGACGTACATTGTATACATATAAAAAAATAATGTCTGTCATTGCAAGTTTTTAATGAGCGAGTTTTAATATTGCATGTACTAGAGAGTTGAATCATGTAAAATGTAAAGCAAAGTAACGTCTTGACCATGGTTGACCCATCCCCTGCTATTCATTCTTTCTTTAGGTAAAATTTGAATATTTTTATCATTTTGCAATATATTTTTGATGGAATGAACATTGATGCCAAGTTAATTGTGGATAATTTCTCAAAAGGTGACATTACCCAAGACCTAACAATTCAGAACAATGTTGGGACACAAAAAGGTTAAGCTATTGCATTAAGGATATGTATTGACAAAACAATTATTTTTAGGTTCAAACTTTCAAGTTATCAAATACCCTATGCGCACATAAATTTAGACAGTTCTATCAGGATTGCATCATTTATAAGAGAATTGACTTTATTTTTTAAGATGTTATTTCTGTATTTCAAAATTATTTTATACATCCTAGAATGCCCTTAATAGGTCAAGGAATCATGATCACAACTCAAGGTAGGGAGAATATTATAGAGCACACTAAGATAGTTCTTTAGAATTGTACATTAATTACAACTACTAATTTCATTCAAATTTTCATCAAGTTTCATGTTTTTCTAGGTCGATCATCGAAGAAGTATGTTGTTACTGTAGTCATTGGATCTTGAATGAACAACTTTATTCAACCATCTAGTTGGAATGAATGAAACTATAGCACTAACCATGAAACAACATTCTATGGAGAATTCACAAATAAAGGGCTGAGTTCTAGCACAATGCTCAAAGCAAGGTGATCACATTTCAACATGACCATTAAAGAAGGTATGAGATACACTGTCACTGAATTCATAGATGGTAAAAGTTGGATCGTTCCTATAGGTCTTCCTGTAAATTTAAAATTGTAAAATTATTTCTCTCTTCTTTATATATGTTATAAACATACAATTTTCTTAGTCTACATAGCTTTCCATTTTTTTATTCTTTGCCTTTTGCTATGATTAACTTATGTCTTTATATATTAAAAGATGTTTTCTTTGTTTAAGTGATAAGGGCAAGTCAATTTGGAGGTAAGATGATAATTTGGCTTGGCTGATGTTACTAGGTCAACTGGTCGTCTTGAATGCACATTATGCTTAAAAAAAATAAAGTTTGTCATTGCAAGTTTTTAATGAGCTGAATTTTATTATTGCATGGGTTAGACAATTGAATCATATAAAATGTAAACCAAAGTAATGCCTTGATCGCGGTTGGCCTGTGGCCTTCCATTGGTTCTTTTTTTGGGTAAAAGTTTGATATTTTGCAATATAATTTGATGACATGAAACATTGATGCCAAGTTAATTATAGATAATTTCTCAAAAGGTAGCATGACCCAAGACCTAATAATTCAGAACATCATTGAGACACAAAAAGGTCAAGCTATCGCACTGAGAATATGTGCTGACAAAACAATTGTTTTTAGGTATAAACTTTAAAGTTATCAAATGCTCTATATGCACATAAATTTAGACAATTCTACCAGGATTGCATCATTTATAGGAGAATTGACTTTATTTTTTAAGATGTCAGTTCTGTGTTTTAAAATTGTTTTATACATCCAAGAATGCCATTAATAGGTCAAGGAAGTTCTTTAGAAGCACACTAAGGTAGTTCTTTAGAATTGTACATTAATAACAACTACTGATCTAATTCAAATTTTCATTAAGTTTCATGTTTTTCTAGGTCGATCATCGAAGAAGTATGTTGTTACTGTAGTCATTGGATCTTGAATGAACAACTTTATTCAACCATTTGGTTAGGGTGAATGGAACTAGAGCATCGACCGTGAAACAACATTCTATAAAGAATTCACAAATAAAGGCCCGAGTTGTAGCACAATGCCCAGAACATGGTGATCACATCTCAACATGACCATGCAAGAAGCTATGAGATACACCATCACTGAATTCATAGATGGTAAAATTTGGATCATTCCTATAGGTCTTTCAGTAAATTTAAAATTGTAAAATTATTTCTATCTTCTTTATATATGTTATAAACATACAATTTTCTTAGTCTACATAACTTTCCATTTTTTTATTCTTTGTCTTTTGCTATGATTAACTTATGTCTTTATATATTAAAAGATGTTTTCTTTGTTTAAGTGATAAGAGCAAGTCAATTTGGAGGTAAAATGATAATTTGGCTTGGTTGATGTTACTAGGTCAACTGGTCGTTTTGAATGCACATTGTGCTTATACAAAAACAAAGTTTATCATTGCAAGTTTTTAATGAGCTGAATTTTAATATTGCATGGGTTAGACAATTGAATCCTATAAAATGTTTACCAAAGTAATGCCTTGATCGCGGTTGGTATGTGGCCTTTTATTGGTTCTTTTTTTGGGTAAAAGTTAGATATTTTGCTCATTTTGCAATATAATTTGATGACATGAAACATTAATGCTAAGTTAATTATAGATAATTTCTCAAAAGGTGGCATGACCCAAGAGCTAATAATTCAGAACATCATTGAGACACAAAAAGGTCAAGCTATTGCACTGAGAATATTTGTTGACAAAACAATTGTTTTTAGGTATAAACTTTAAAGTTATCAAATACCCTATGCGCACATAAATTTAGACAATTCTACCAGGATTGCATCATTTATAAGAGAATTGACTTTATTTTTTAAGATGTCAGTTCTGTGTTTCAAAATTGTTTTATACATCCAAGAATGCCCTTAATAGGTCAAGGAATCAAGATCACAACTCAAGGTAGGGAGAATATTATAGAGCACACTAAGATAGTTCTTTAGAATTGTACATTAATTACAACTACTAATCTCATTCAAATTTTCATCAAGTTTCATGTTTTTCTAGGTCGATCATCGAAGAAGTATGTTGTTACTGTAGTCATTGGATCTTGAATGAACAACTTTATTCAACCATCTGGTTAGGGTGAATAGAAGTAGAGCATCGACCATGAAACAATATTCTATGAAGAATTCAAAAATAATAGGCCAAGTTCTAGCATAATACTCAGAGCAGGGTGATCACATCTCAACATGACCATGCAAGAAGCTATGAGATACACCGTCACTGAATTCATAGACCGTAAAAGTTGGATCATTTCTATAGGTCTTTCTGTAAATTTAAAATTCTAAAATTATTTCTATCTTCTTTATATATGTTATAAACATACAATTTTCTTAGTCTACATAGCTTTCCATTTTTTTTATTCTTTGTCTTTTGATATGATTAACTTATGTCTTTATATATTAAAAGATGTTTTCTTTGTTTAAGTGATAAGAGCAAGTCAATTTGGAGGTAAGATGATAATTTGGCTTGGCTGATGTTACTAGGTCAACTGGTCGTCTTGAATGCACATTGTGCTTATACAAAAATAGGGTTTGTCATTGCAAGTTTTTAGTGAACTGAATTTTAATATTGCATGGGTTAGACAATTAAATCATATCAAATGTAAACCAAAGTAATGCCTTGATCGTGGTTGGCCTGTGGCCTTCTATTGGTTCTTTTTTTGGGTAAAAGTTAGATATTTTGCTCATTTTGCAATATAATTTGATGACATGAAACATTGATGCCAAGTTAATTATAGATAATTTCTCAAAAGGTGGCATGACCCAAGACCTAATAATTCAGAACATCATTGAGACACAAAAAGGTCAAGTTGTTGCACTGAGAATATGTGCTCACAAAACAATTGTTTTTAGTTATAAACTTTAAAGTTATCAAATACCTATGCGCACATAAATTTAGACAATTCTACCAGGATTGCATCATTTATAGGAGAATTGACTTTATTTTTTAAGATGTCAGTTTTGTGTTTCAAAATTGTTTTATACATCCAAGAATGCCCTTAATAGGTCAAGGAATCAAGATCACAACTCAAGATAGGGAGAATATTATAAAGCACACAATGATAGTTCTTTAGAATTGTACATTAATAACAACTACTGATCTCATTCAAATTTTCATTAGGTTTCATGTTTTCTAGGTCGATCATCAAAGAAGTATGTTGTTATTGTAGTCATTGGATCTTTAATGAACAACTTTATTCAACCAGCTGGTTGGGGTGAATGGAACTAGAGCACCAACCGTGAAACAACATTTTATGGAGAATTCACAAATAAAGGTCCGAGTTCTGACACAATGCTCATGGTGATCACATCTCAACAAGATCATGCAAGAAGCTATGAGATACACAGTCATTGAATTCGTAGACGGTAAAAGTTGGATAGTTTCTGTAGGTGTACTCGTAAATTTAAAATTATATCAAACTCGTTGATGTATGATATAAACATACATATTTCTTAGTCTACATAGCTTTATGATTTTTCATTCTTTGTCTTTTCATATGATTAATTTATTTTTTTATATATTAAAAGAACTTTTCGTTGTTTAAGTGGTAAGAGTAGGTCAATTTGGAGACGAGGAGATAATCTGGCTTGGTTGATGTTACTAGACAAACTGGTCCATATAGATGTACGTTATGCTTATAAAAAAATGAAGTTTGCCATTGCAAGTTTTTAATGAGCAAAATTTTAATATTGCATAGGCTAGAGAGTTCAATCATGTAAAATATAAACCATAGAAATGTCTTGACCATGGTTGACCCATCCTGTGATATTGGTTCTTTTTTTAGGTAAAATTTGGATATCTTTCTCATTTTGCGTTATAATTTGATGCCATAAAACAATGATACAAAGTTAATTGTGGATAATTTCTTAAAAGGTGTCATGACTCAAGACCTAACAGGTTAGAACACTGTTGAGACACTAAAAAGGTAAAGTTGTTGCATTGAGAATATGTGTTGAGAAAACAATTGTTTTTAGGTACAAACTTTCAAATTATCAAATACCCTATGCATGCATAAATTTAGAGAGTTCTATTTGGATTGCATCATTTAGGGGATAATTGACTTCATTTTTTAAGATGTCAGTTTTGTGTTTCAAAATTGTTTAGTACATCCAAGAATGCCCTTAATTGGTCAAAGAATCATAATCACAACACAAGACAGGCGATATTATAGAGCACTCTGAGATAGTTCTTTAGAACTGTACAATAACAACAACTACAAATCTCTTTCTAGTTTTTAATAAGTTCCAGGTTTTTCTGTGTCGATCATCGAAGAAGTATATTGTTATTGTAGTTATTGGATCTTGAATGAAAAACTTTATTCATCCAGCTGTTTGGAGTGAATGAGACCAAAGCACCAACCATGAAACAACATTTTACGAAGAATTCACAAATAAAATGTTGGGTTCTAGCACAATGCCCAAAGCAAGGTGGTCACATCTCCACATGATCGTGCAAGAAGTCGTGGGATACACCGTCATTGAATTCATAGATTGTAAAAGTTGGATAGTTTCTATAGGTGACTTCATAAATTTAAAATTATAAAATTATAACTAACTTTTTTATGTATGTTATAAACATACAAGTTTCACAATCTACATAGCTTTCTGATTTTTTATTCTCTGTCTTTTGATATGATTAACTCATGTTTTTATATATTAAAAGAAGTTTTCTTTGTTTAAGTGATAAGTGCAAGTCAATTAAGAGACAAGATGATAATCTTTCTTGGCTGATGTTACTAGACAAACTGGTCCTCATAGATGTACGTTGTGCTTATAAAAAAATGAAGTTTGCTATTGCTAGTTTTTAATGAGCAAAATTTTAATATTGCATGGGCTAGAGAGTTGAATCATGTAAAATGTAAACTAAAGTAATGTCTTGACCATGGTAGGCTCATCCCCTACTATTAGTTCTTTTTTAGGTGAAAGTTGGATATTTTTCTCATTTTGCAATATAATTTAATGTCATAAAAAATTAATGCCAAGTTAATTGTAGATAATTTTTCAAAAGGTGGCATGACCCAAGACATAACAATTCAAAACACTGTTGGGACACAAAAAGGTCAAGTTGTTGCATTGAGAATATTTGTTGATAAAATAATTACTTTTAGGTACAAACTTTCAAGTTATCAAATACCGTATGAGCACATAAATTTAGATAGTTTTATCGAGATTGCACCATTTATGAGACAATTGACTTCATTTTTTAAGATGTCAGTTTTGTATTTCAAAATTATTTTATACATTCATGAATGCCCTTAATAGGTCAAAGAATCATGATCACAACTCAAGGTGGAGAATATATTATAGAGTACACTGATATAGTTCTTTATAATTGTATAATAACAACAACTGATCTAATTCAAGTTTTCATTAAGTTTCATATTTTTTTGAGTCGGTCATCGAAGAATTAAGTTATTTTTGTAGTCATTGGATCTTGGATGGACAACTTTATTCAACCAGTTGGTTGGGGTAAATGGTACCAGAGCACCAACCATGAAACAACATTCTAAGGAGAATTCACAAATAGAGGTTCGGGTTCTAGCACAATGCTCAGAGCAAGATAATCACATCTCAATATGACCACGCAAGAAGCGATGAGATACACTGTCACTGAATTCATAGTTGGTAAAAGTTGGATTGTTCATGTAGGCCTTTCTGCAAATTTAAAATTTGAAATATGTATCTATCTTGTTTATATATGTTATAAACATATAATTTTCTTAGTCACATAGATCTTTTTTTTATTCTTTGTTTGTTGATATGATTAACTTATGTCACTATATATTAAAAAAAGTTTTCTTTGTTTAAGTGATAAGAGCAAATCAATTTGGACATAAGATGATAATCTGGCTTGGCTAATGTTACTAGACCAACTGATCCTCCTGGATGTATGTTGTACTTATAAAAAATAAAGTTTGTCATTGCAAGTTTTTAATAAGCAAGTTTTAATATTGCATGCACTAGAGAGTTGAATCATGTAAAATGTAAAGCAAAGTAATGTCTTGACCATGGTTGACCCATCCCCTTCTATTCATTCTTTTTTATGTAAAAGTTGAATATTTTTCTTATTTTGCAATACAATTTGATGGCATGAAACAATGACGACAATTTAATTGTGGATAATTTCTCAAAAGGTGGCATGACCCAAGACCTAATAATTCAGAACACTGTTGGGACACAAAAAGGTTAAGCTATTGCATTGAGAATATGTGCTAACAAAACAATTGTTTTTAGGTATAAACTTTAAAGTTATCAAATACCCTATGCGCACAAAAATTTAGACAATTCTACCAGGATTGCATCATTTATAGGAGAATTGACTTTATTTTTTAAGATGTCAGTTTTGTGTTTCAAAATTGTTTTATACATCCAAGAATGCCCTCAATAGGTCAAGGAATCAAGATCACAACTCAAGATAGGGAGAATATTATAAAGCACACTAAGATAGTTCTTGAGAATTGTACATTAATAACAACTACTGATCTCATTCAAATTTTCATTAAGTTTCATGTTTTCTAGGTCGATCATTGAAAAAGTATGTTGTTACTGTAGTGATTGGATCTTGAATGAACTACTTTATTCAACCAGCTTGTTGGGGTGAATGGAACTATATCACTGACCATGAAACAACATTCTATGGAGAATTCACAAATAAAGGGCTGAGTTCTAGCACAATGCTCAGAGCAAGGTGATCACATTTCAACATGACCATTAAAGAAGCTATGAGATACACCATCACTAAATTCATAGATGGTAAAAGTTGGATCGTTCCTATAGGTCTTCTTGTAAATTTAAAATTGTAAAATTATATCTATCTTCTTTATATATGTTATAAACATATAATTTTCTTAGTCTACATAGCTTTTCATTTTTTTATTCTTTGTCTTTTGATATGATTAACTTATGTCTTTATATATTAAATGAAGTTTTTTTTGTTTAAGTGATAAGATCAAGTCAATTTGGAGGTAAGATGATAATTTGGCTTGGCTGTTGTTACTAGACCAACTGGTCCTCATTAATGTACATTATGCTTATAAAAAATTGAAGTTTGTCATTGCAAGTTTTTAATGAGCTGATTTTTAATATTGCATGGGTTAGACAGTTGAATCATGTAAAATGTAAATCAAAGTAATGTCTTAACCATGGTTGGCCTATGGCTTTCTGTTGGTTCTTTTTTTGGGTAAAAATTAGATATTTTGCTCATTTTGCAATATAATTTGATGTCATGGAAACATTTATGCCAAGTTAATTGTGGATAATTTCTCAAAAGGTGGCATGACCCAAGCCCTAATAATTCAAAACATCGTTGAGACACAAAAAGGTCAAGCTATTACATTGAGAATATGTGCTGACAAAACAATTGTTTTTAGGTATTAACTTTCAAGTTATCAAGAACCCTATGCGCATATAAATTTAGACAATTTGATCAGAATTGCATTATTTATGGGGAGAATTGACTATATTTTTTAAGATGTCAGATCTGTATTTCAAAATTGTTTTATATATCCAAGAATGCCCTTAATAAGTCAAGGAATCATGATCGCAACTCAAGGAAAATATAATATTATAGAGGACACTGGGGATAGTTCTTTAGAACTGTATAGTAACATCATCTACTAATCGCATTCAAGTTTTCAATAAGTTTCATATTTTTTTGGGTTGATCATTGAAGAAGTATGTTGTTATTGTAGTCATTGGATCTATAATAGACAACTTTATTCAACCAGCTTGTTGGGGTGAATGGGATTAAAGTACCAACCATGAAACAACATTCTACGAAAAATTCACAAATGGAGGGTGTCGAGTATTTTTTATTTTAAAAAAATAAAGGTGCACTGAAAAAAGTTAGTTTTGAACTACCCACCTTCTATGTAAAAAGCTAACATCATACGTGTCTGGTCAAAGCCATTTGATGTGTTAAAGTTGTAAGCATAAATTTTACACATACTATACTCTGTGCATTATATAATTATTCAAATTGAGCTTAATTAAGCTAATCGAGCTCAACCAAACTTGATTGCTTGGCCTAGCTTGGCTCATTTGTGTGTACTCAAGCTCGGCTCATTTATCTATCCGAACAAGTTTGAGCTGAGTTTAAATGAGTCAACCTGAGCTAGCTCAGCTCATTCTGTTTTCTTGTACTAGTTCTTGGTTATTTTATTTGTAGTTATTGTATATCAATTTTTTAAAAAATAAAAAGAACTGCTTGTCTCTTTGTTCTTTTTTTGGGTAAAAGATGGATATTTTGCTCATGTTAAAATATAATTTGATGGCTGTGAATAATTTCTCAAAAGGTGGCATTGTCATATTAAGCATTGAGGATCAATTGTATAAAGAGAGCTTGCTTTTATGTAATGGTTAATACTTCTATAAATATGGTGATGCTCATATTCTAAACCTAAATGATTTTAAGTACCATGTTAAACAAATAATACACTTATAGTTGTTCTTAGGTTTGTTAAGGGTTCAAAAGACAAGTTTTTACATAAAAACTAATCAAGAACGAGTGAAAACTAAACAAATACAATACTTATATGTTGGCATTTATTTTAAATGAAATTTCACTTATCTCATGTTTTAATAGGCTTAAACAAAGAAACATTTATTCACAAAAGTGGCGTAACACATCATTTATGGTTTATTGCCTATCTATATAAAAGATTTTGCTCACATCGAACCCAAACTTGATGAGTTTGGGTCACTCCCAAATCCAAACTTATGTAAAAATTCTGAATTTATATTTCGAAAAATTCTCAGGTATTACAGGTAAGGATCCTCCCAAAACTAATCGCAAAAGAAAAAGAGCTAAATTTGATTAAGAGGTAAAGACCTATTTATAGAGTGATGTGGCTAAATTCATAGAATTTGGATCTTAAGTCTCCTAATGGATCCAATCCAAAGTACAAGAAAATATAAAAGCAAAGTACACTCAAAGTACAAGTAGAAGTGGACCCAATGGGTCAAGTAGGTTTTGTGGCTTGGATAGGCTAGGCGTGCTCATGACACACATTTATGGTTATTTATGATTGTATTCAAGAGGATAAGGATGGTTCTAAAGTTCTTCAAGTTAATATGCTTTGATTTGTAATAGTTTGGGATTTCAAGTAAGCCAAAATATAGGTAGGTCTGGAAACTCTTGAATAAATAACATGCATATTAATGCTTTAGACATTTTGGGTGGATTCAAGCAATCTTCATGAGATTTTTGAAGGCCAAAATATGATGTCAGGTTTAAATTTACATCTCTAAAAAAATGCCCTTTGAAAGCTAAACATGTTGGATTTGTGAAAAAAAATGCACCAGATTATCTTATCCTGTTTCTCATTCACATGAAGTGTTGACAATCTTTTTGTGAATAATAATATCATGATTTGCATTTAGTAAAATTATTTGATTATTATATTTATAATATAGCTCATTAGATCATCATATGATGTAGGTACTAATATGTGCAAAAGATTGGCTAGGAGGTAGATTAATAGACAGTTTTTTTTATTAATTTATTTAAAAATGTTGCATTTGACTTGATATTTCACTTGTGAACTATTAATGCTTATGCTACACTCATTTGTAAAGTCATCCACTTTAAATTGTTCATTTGTGAAGCATAAAAAAAGTTTAAGTTTTGGTACAGCCACTTCTTTCAAATGACATTCATCTAGTAAGTCTGTAGGCTTGACAAAGTTTATTTTTGTCATGATAATAGCCTTTTATTTCATCGTATAATTTGAGTTATTTGATGTGTTTATTTTTAAATGTATATTTGTTTCTCCAGTGCTATAGATATGAATGAACATATTATCTCCATGCAAGAAAATGAATGTTTTTTAATTTTATTATATGCAATGTAAAAGGTGAATGGTTTTCAATTTTATTACAGAAAAGCTTCATCAAACAACTGGAACATGAAACTTTTGTGGAAAATGGAGCTAGAGACTATAAGGAGGAAAGTGTATTCTCTTGATCAAGGGCTTAATGAAGTATGCCAATATTGAAATTTAGTATTTTTATTGTTTTCAGGCATGCAATCTTCTGCGTAAAAGTGCTTTCCCAGGGTAGGAGGTGCGTTTCCCCCACTTTTCCCATACCTTTCCCATTCGTGGGGTACGTGTTTCATTTTTTGTTTGATTAATTTATTATATTACTTTTTCTTAAACTTTTCCCAATCATTTTCCCGATTCATTTCCCATTTCCGTTACCCAAATACATCTGTAAATTCTGATTAAGCAAATAGAATCATGCACTTTGTATACTCTTTAGGACAGTGAAGATAAGACTGGTTATGATCTCTCTCTCTCTCTCTCTTTCTCTCTCTCTCTCTCTCTCTCTCTCTCTCTATATATATATATATATATATATATATATATATATAACTTGAAGAAATTTTCTTTCATAGTTAAAAGTAAAACCTTAAAACAGTTATTGAAATGCTTGTGATGGTTAATAGTGTATCAAACCTTTGGTAGTTGCATATTGCAACAGATTAATTGTCATCACCGATTGGATTGTCTAGGAGGTATCTCACAATCTTACTGTTAAGTGCCATTGAAGCTATCAATTCTACTTCATATACCACATTTTTTCAATGTTCTGAAGGTGTAGAAAAAACTTTTCCTTTTTAAGATTTAACATGAGTCATATTTACTATCGCTTTGAGCTGTACATTGAGTGAACATATGGAGCATTCATGGAGTTTCTAGTGGCATTATTGATTTATCAGATAACAAATCCTAAACAGCCTAAAAATTCTAGGGTGCTTGACAATCTCATTTTAACTTGATAAATTCTTGTAAATAATTTTACTGGGATTATTTTATGGTTTATGGTTTATTGTCTAAACTATTTCTGTTGATCCATTACCTGCATATTTTTTTTATGGTAAAAATCAGACCCTGTTGTGCCCAATAGAGTTCGTCAAAAAAACTTAATTGCAACTTGATGAATCCTGTAAATCATTTGTCTGGATCGTTTTGTGATCCATGCTTGTTGGCTGAGCTAATTCTGTTGATCCATTGCCTGCATGTGTTCCTGCAGACAGCATCAAGATGGTAAAATATCAGACCATGTTGTGCCCCTCGGACTCCGTCAAGAGGAATCCTTACCTTTAAGCATGTTTCTTAAATTTAGTCGTGAAATTTATGGCCTTGTTTGGATTATGATTTTGCTCATTGTTCGCTAATCTCCATAGTCAGGAAATCTGCTTCAGAAGTTTTGCAAGTGAGGAAGGACCTTCCCCAAAGCTTGAGGGCTCCTCATCAAAGCAGTGGAAAAGTTCCAAGTGAGAAAATGGACACCTAAGAGTCAATTAACAAAAGCTAATCCATCTCCCGTGGTGAATAGCAATGGAAGGCGTTCCATGGAACTTGTTTCTGCAAAGAAGCCAGCACTTTAGGTAGCATCTACACCAAGTTCTGGAGAGAAAAAGCCAGCTCCCGTAAGTTTTAATTCACCATTTTCTACTTTTTCTTCTTGCTTAAATTTGACCCTCATTGGAGTTCTGCTGTCAGAAAATACCTTTCTATATTTAAACTTGGATGCTGTGCCTTAGTTTGGATCCTCAGATATTATTGGTTTTATGGTTTTCATTGGAATTATTAATTGGTTTCAAATACTTGAACAAATAAAGCAGGTTTTATGCATGAACAATTGCCAAGATTCCAATTCTAAATTGAATCCAATTGAACATGGCTTCTTTTCTCTGTGTTACAGGATAAGTTGGACATGGCTTCGTTTTTTACGGAGACTTGGCTTAAGCAAATATGCCATTATCTTTCGGGATGAAGAGGTCTTGTGTCCTTGTATCCATGTCCACACTGGTGTCATATTTGAACTTTGTGCATTTCTTTGCCTATTTTGGCGAGGGATTTTATTTTCTCTTATATAAACTGTTTGTGTTGCCAACTAGGCCTGTTTGTTTATTGTGCAATGACCCATTTCATGAAAATAGGCCGTTGATCTATGATGGCTCAAAGAAACGGTTTCCACTGGAAAATGAAAGGCCTCATTTGGCCTGCTATGGGCCTCTACAGGGCTTTCATATGAGAACCTTTCATAGAGCCCCACTTGGGGAACCTTTTCTTGGAGGACAAACATGAGGCCACTAGGGGCCCGGTTGGTTCTCGACAGGCATGCTTCACTTCCTAGCTCAGCTTGGGTTACCAATGGTACTCTTAACTAGATTTATAATGTTTTGTACCTACAGGTTGACATGATAGCTTTAAAGCACATGAATGAACAGGATCTCAAGGAGCTTGGGTTGCCAATGGTATTCTTACTTTGTTCAAGGCATGTCAGATTACTGTGAGATTCTGTCTGGTCTTTGTTTGTCAATCCATTAACAGACTATCGTTGATTTGATGCCATAGGGTCCAAGGAAGACGATCCTTATTGCTTTAATGTCTGCAAAGTCCAAGCGAAGAAGTAACCCAGCTTAATACATCCGGATCATCTCAGCAAATTGGTTATTCACTTTGAAGAGAAACATTACTTGTACATAGACATGGATGTTCATTTTCAGAGCAGTAACTCCTATCGGAATTTAAAGATATTGGATGTCTTTTCATGCATGTGTTCTCCTTCTCATCCACTTTTGAGAAGATTTTGGTTGTTTGCCAATTCCCCTCTGGTTCAATATAAATAGCAGATATTAGTGGCACTTTGCTTTGTTTAACATCCTTGATTGCCCCAATGCCAGAATATTGTGGCAAGGAACATGTATGCACTCTTTGTAGGTTGCACTGTCCTCATTGAGAACATGAACTGTTCTCAGTGAGAAAAGGTTCATTTGTAAGGGGTTTGGCGTAGTGGGATGGGCCCTAGGCTGATTGACGAGCAGTCTAGGTTCAAATCCCATGGGCATCATCCCTTGTGTAAGCCGAAGCTTGGTGACGACTCCCTGGGGTCGAAGGGTAAGCCCTCAGAGTTAATTTTATGCTGACAGGACAGCGATGATATGTATGGCAGGCAGAGTCAGAGCGACTAGGTTTCTGTGTCTGGGACAGTTTATCCGAGTAAAATATCAAAAAAAAAAAAGGATCCATGTATATCGGAAGAGAGTATTACTATGTTCAAATACTGATTTATGTAGAGAAAATTTGTGAGAATTCCTGTGTTTTTTTTCAAGTACGATTGCTTTAATTATTGTTTTAATCTAGCGTTCCATGTTAACAAAGTTGACTACAAATTCCAAAACATATGAAATTTTTTCTTGAAAACCAACTTTATCATGGCGATGTTCCTGGCTTGTTAAATCTTCAGCGTGTACATAAAAGTCTGCAGCATGTGAGGGACCTGAATATCCATAACAGCTCCAATATCTCTTTTGGAAAGAAAAAATAACGTAAGGACTCTCAACTGGAAACTGAGAGTGGTCTTGGAAAGGGTTAGACATTGGGATTGGATTAGATAGACAAGCAGAAGTGCATGTATATGGTGGAATGGTAGGAAAAACTCAAACTCCCATCCAAAGCAATATTGCAATACTTTTAAGGAGGCATTTTGAGGCTTAAGCAGATGTGATCTACATGGTCTGTTTATTGGTGAAAATTGGCATTTGAATCACCGGAATTCAACCTGTGTGTGAAGGAGTTTCAAATGTTCAAAAATTACTGGTTGTGAAAACACCAAAAATGTTATGATTTAAAAAATCATATTTTTCCATCAAAACACTACCAAAAGTTTTATATCTATCAATTCAACCATCTATAAGGTCAGATTTGATCAAAACTAATTGCAACAGCGAGATTCCAAGGTTGGTATGATGAAAGAGATGACTGAACCCGTTTGGGTAGAAAATAGCAATTGCATGCTCAAGTCCAAATGAATTCAGTCATGAGTATTGTCATCTCTCTCTCTCTCTCTCTCTCTCTCTCTCTCTCTCTCTCTCTCTCTTTCTTCTCTCTCTCTCTCTCTCTCTCTCTCTCTCTCTCTCTCTCTCTTTCTTCTCTCTCTCTCTCTCTCTCTCTCTTTCTTCTCTCTCTCTCTCTCTCTCTCTCTCTCGTAGTGGTGGATTCTGGTCTACAGTTAAGGCTATCAATGGACATGATTATTTAATTAGCAGTGTACATGGGCATAGTTTAGCTAATCACAGCACTGGGTCTAATTTCAATGTCCTAACCCAGCCAGTCTGGATCTCAACCCAGGATGAGCTGACAGTCCTAACCCTGCAAGACGTAACAGTTTGGATAGATTACACATTTGAGGAGGAAACATTTGTACAGAAGAAAGAGAGAGAGAGAGAGAGAGAGAGAGAGAGAGAGAGAGAGAGAAACAAAAACATCAACATTACTAATTAAGACAAGGGGTCAACAAACTTTGAGCCCGCGAGCAAACAAACAACAGACCCAAACCAAGGGCCGAAAACACGAAAGCAAAACAGAAAAACATAAGGACAAAAAGCCAAAAAAGAACGAAATTTTGACAAATTTAGCCAAGGTCAGAAGGAAGAGAGGGTGGCTGAAGGCGGTGGAGACCAGGGCAGCAGAGACGCAAAATTGCGTACACATCAGCCAAGATGCAATGCACGAGCTTATTGAAAATAAGCAGAGTTTGATGGAATATCGCATTATTGTAGGTCATCCAAACAGACCACCAGGTAGTGAGGAGCCAAGTTCTTCAGATCAACCGCCATCTATTGCAACTGTGCACCTGTGGCGGGCCCCACAAAAGATCGAGCGCGAAGCAGTCCTGTCGCACGTTGATATCAGGTTTGTTCCACGTACTCTTGAAGAGATTCACAAAGATGGGGCAAGCCCAAACCAGATGATAGGTGGATTCTTTCGCCGCATTGCATAGGACACACCAACTCAAAAGTTGAAAACCCACTCTTTTGAGGAAGTTGTCCGCCTGGACCCGATCAAGCAGAATCACCCAAGCTAAGAACCGAGAACGCGAAGTTGGGTTTTTAGCCCATAACAAATACTCAGGTAGCCAATCAGCTTCAGGAGAAAGAAGAGACCGATAAAGAGATTTGATGCAGAAAGCGCCGCTAGGTGCAATTGCCCAATACAAAAGTTGGGCGGCAGGGTCGGGATCGCCCGCATTCATGAGAACGAAAGACATGGCTTTAAGCCACATGCGACGCAGGTGCGAAGTAAGAAGCCTGTGATGACGACGATAAAAAAGAATGACTCAAGGGAGCCATATTTAGCATGCAGTAAGGGAGCACACGGATTGCCAGGACGGTGCGCCATCCAGCATTACTTCACGATGAGAGCAATACTTTTAAGTCTCGAAGCAAGAATCCCCAGACCCGCCATACATCTAGAGAGCAACAAAGAATTCCAACCCACCAGATGGCGCTTAGTCTGAGGATGACAACCAGACCAGAAGAAATCTGTCATCAAATGGAAGAATTTCTTTTGCACGCCCGTGGGCATCAAGAACATAGACATAAGAAATTCTGGGATAGAGAATAAGACGTGCTTGATGAGGGTAAGTCTACCTGCTATGGAAAGGTAGGAAGTCTGCTAGGAGAAAATTTTGGTTTGGACTTTTTGAAGAGTGGCATTCCAAGTTGCTGAGGGGATGCACGTAAGTTGCAAAGGGAGACCTAGATAGGAAATAGGAGGATCCGAAGTAGTGCAGCCAAAAACCTGCTGCCTAATGGCCAGCAAGGAAGTGGGGGCATTGAACATGGGCAGTCAGCATTTACTGTCGTTCAGAGATAAACCCGACAGAGAGAAAAAAAATTGAAGGATGAGCTTGAATCTCAACATTTGCTGCATGAAGGCGCGGTCGAAGATGATCATATCGTCAGCGTAAATGAGAATATGATGAGGGAATTTCTGGATGCCGAGGAGATCAATAAAGCCAGAATCCGCAGCCTTCTTGAACAAAACCACGAGGCCCTCAACAACGATGTTAAATAACAAAGGGGAAAGAGGGCAGCCTTGCCGAATACCGCGCCCAAGCTTGAACTGTGAGCCTCTAACTTTTTTATCTTAATCATACAATGAGCATTTGAAACTAGCTCGGGCACCCATCGAGAGAAACAATGATCGATACCGAAGTTGTCAAGCATATGAAATAAGAAAGGCCAATGAACTGAATCGAAGGCTTTATGGAAGTCGAACTTGAGAGAGAAAAAAGGTTGGCCGCTGATATTCAAAGAGTATAGGACTTCCGAGGCCAGGATGAAGGAGTGATGAATCTGCCTAAGGGGGATAAAAGTGAACTGGAAATCTGAGAAAATTTGAGAAGCGACGGTTCTGATCCTGTTAGTCAAAACCTTAGCAATAATGCGGTAGATCCCCTCCCCTAAAAAAAAAACTGAAATAGGATAGAATCTTGAGATATCAGAGGACGCCACATCCTTAGGGATGAGAGAGACAATGGCTAAGTGTCTGTGGACCGACATCCGACAATTGCGATGGAACTCAACGAAGACTTTGATAACGTCATTCTTAGTGCAGGACCAAAAGATACAAAAGAAGTCCATGGGAAAGTCGTCGAAGTCAGGAGCTTTCCAACCTGACAGGTCCTTAATAGTCGAAAAGATCTCATCGTCAGTAAATGGAGATTGCATGGATCTGGATTGGGCTAGGTCAATAGTCTGAATGGGGAGAGGACCAATAGAGCCGCCAGCAGAGGGTTGGGCAGCATAAAGGGCCTTGAAGTAAAGAGAAACCACATGGATGACATTGTCGGCAGAATAGGTTACTCCCTCAATGAAGATAGAAGGGATAATGTGCCTCCTATGTCGGTGCAAAGTGAAGGAGTGAAAAATTTGGTATTGTCGTCACCAGCAGCAAGCCAATGCACTCTTGACCGCTGCTTCCATCGAATTTTATCCTTGATCCGCCAGGATTGCAAAAACAGAGAAAGCTCAACAGATCTGACTTTTAAGCTTTGAATAAAGGAATCTGAAAGAAATTTCGGGAACGACAAAGAGTGATGAATGACAGACAACTCATGTTCTCAGGTGTCTAGTTGCTGGAATTTGCTGATGCTATTACACTGAAGCCAAGCTTTTATATCGCAGGACAGGCAAAAGAGCTTCACAAGGCAACATGCGACAGCTCTAACCGCATTGAAAGGTCTGTTTTACGAATGAAATACCACAGATTCAAAATCTAGCTCCTTCAACCACCACTGTTCAAAGATGAAAGACCTAGTAGAGGAAAACCCTTTTCCCCAACGAGTAATGACCTGACTATGGTCAGAGACAGAAGGCGGAAGAAGCAGGTGATGTCGAGAAGGATCACCAGAAGATATGGAGAGACGAGCACACGGTCTAGCAGTCTGCAGCATAGATGAGATCGTCTATTAGACCACGAGAAGGCCTCACCGGTGGGAGGAACAGGGTAGAGCTGGTGCAGTTGGACAAAATTCTGGAAACCCCGCATAGATGCCGATGGAGAAACAAGAAGGTTGGAATCATGGATGAATATCAAGCAGTTAAAGTCTCTCATAAGAAGGTGCAGCTCTCCAAAAGAACCAAGAACCTTTCTCAAATCAGTCCAAAAAGCGGAGCGAAGGTGGAGACGGTTGGGACCGTAGACAAAAGTGACCACAGCATGGGAGACCTCCGCTTTCATGGAGAGAGCAAGCGATAGAGAGAAAAGGCCTTCGTTAACTTGAGAGATACTCAAAGAAGGCTTACCGAGGATAAGAAAACCACCAACGTAGTGAACCGCGGGCTTAAAAAAGAAATCGGCCCCTCTTTAAATTTTGAAAACAACAGAGCGAGAAACTGCAACCATTTCGGTTTCACATAGGGAAATGAGATCTGGTTTTTCTTGACAAATCCAGCTTGCCAAAAACAAATGCTTGTCATGACAGTTCAGTCCCCTAATATTCCAGCACAACACCTTCATAGCTGGAAGTCAACAAAACTCTGAGAGGTGCGAGCTCTCGCAGAATGCCTAGGTGAATAATCAGCAAGGGAGGTTGAGCATTGCGAGAAGCGACGGCGCCCACGGCGGGCAGAACAACAACGCCCACGATGGCCAGAACAATAGAGAGAGAGATAGAGAGAGACGAAAGAAGATTAACATTATCATTCATGAAGATCAACAAAATGTTGAACCTATGAACCGAACAAGATTGAAACCTACAGACAGATAGTAACAAACAACAAAGCTAAGCTCAACCAGGATCCGCTAGACTAGAAGGCATCATCGATGAGTAAACGTTGATTGGAGGGAATGAGAGGTCTCTAAGATGCATACGTAGAATCACATATACATCAACCAAGATTTTATGAACAAGATTATTAAGGACGATCGAAATTTGATGGAAAATAGCATCACTGCGTGCCATCCAAACTAACCACCAAGTAGTAAGCAACCACGTCTTCCAGATCAGCCTCCATGGCAGAGCAAGATTTGTGGTCTCAAGGTGCCCTATGTAGGATCAGTTCTACCATGAAGGCTTTGGTAAAAAAGGTCATGGACCATGGGCCTTAATGATTATGAATTATACAAGATTACATATTAATCAAAGACATGCATCCTTGGTTCTTTTGTCTAATGGTTGAAGAGCTCAATATTGTACAGCGTTTTCATTGTCAACAATCGCATCCACATGCAGACATGCTTTACTTCTTTTTTACGCACAAACATGCAGCAGCATGGTAACTTGTAAGATAGAGTAAGACTCAAGCCCATGTTCAAGTGCCACTACTTGAGTAAATACCTACGTCACAAATATCGGCAATATATTCTAAAATCCAATACATTTTCCTGAAAATTTGTGATATTTTCATAACACCTGTTTTGAAAATATCAAAATTTTATCCCGATATTAACACAATAAAAAAAAAGTTTTTTAATAATTTGTATCTTTGCATTTTCTTTACCATTATAATGTCATATACCTTTGTATATTATATATATGGACATTTTCTTGATATTTTCCCAATAATCAAAAGTTTTTCATTTATCATGATATTTTTCCTTGCCGATATCTTCTCGAGACCAATATAGAGTAATGCGTTGGTTCTGCCCCCTTAGGCCCCTTTAAAAATTGCAGTTTTTGATTTATTTATTTATTTTCACATCTAACGCCATGGATGTGATCTATAGGTTTTGTTTAGTGGGCACCGGCTTTTGGATCACCAGAATCTGACCCCTGTAATGGGTTTTCCGGTGATCTAAAATCAATGGCTATGAAGGCATCAATTTTTTCCGGTTCATAAAAATACATTTTTTCATTAAAAAACATGATGATTCTTACTAAACCAAGCATGTTAAACAGATCTGATGGTTCAGATCTATCATAAAACACTTCAAACTATGGGGCCTAAAGGAGCATAACGAGAAAAGAGGGCCTAATATATTCAGTTCTCATATTTATGAGATTGAGCAAAACTATCAAACCAGCTGGCCACCAGGGCCTGTCCTCATTTTGTAGTGGCAACTCATGAACTTTACAAACTTGACCGGACTCACTCGAGCTTGAAACTCATGGGTTCTGGTGTACTCCTTGGTGGGCCTAAAGGAAGAAGAAGAAGAAGAAGAAAAGAAAGCAGAGCCGGAGCCACATCCGGTCGTTTTGTGCTTGAGCTTACACCCTGTTCCAAAAGAGGCCAAACCCTAAACTAGACTGTGTGCTGTATATTGAGCTGGGTTCAGATCAGGACAGATTTGTCATTACCAAAAGAATTGTATTAATAAATAAATAACAAAAATGCTTGCAGGCTTGGGCCCCATTTGATTACTCAGTAGGCCCACGCATACTTGAGTGCAAATCCTGCCCTTAATTCTTATGCCAGGTACATGAACTCTACCATGCTACCTGGCCCAGTGTTCACTTCCAGGTCAGGATGCCAGTAGGTTGGGCTTGGAGTCTTGGACTGTAGGAGATTCTTTGTAAAGAATTTTGATGCATTTCGACGAGATTAAATTATTCAATGCAGGTCAGATAATAGCAAGAGAAACTTTGCTCAAAAGACGTTTCTATTTTTTTCGAAGAAGCTTTGTTTAAAGCATGTAAGCCCACGGAGTTTTATGCTGCCAGGTAAGTATGGCAGGCAGAGCCAACACAGCTAGGTCTCTAATCCTTGGGGTGGTTCTCCTTTTTACATATAAAAAAAACACTTTTTTTTAAATAAAACTTTGAAAACCAAAAAGGAAACTGACTTTTTTAATGCCATTTTCTCTTAAATCAGCCTTTTTTAATGCAAAACCCTTTTAATCATGTATTCATTATATTCTAATTATCCATCAGTTCTCGGATCGAGGGGATATCTTTTTTGTAACCGGTAGTGGTCTACCTAATCCCATATTGCCAATTAAAATGAAAAAAGAGAGTACATGTTAGTGAAGGATAAAAAGAGATAGGTATGATAAGCATCCAGTATTTGGCTCATTTTGCAAAATGGGCTCAACTCATATGCTAAAAATTGAAGTTCAAGTCCAGGTTGGACCTGCCACCCCTAGATCATATTCAGTTCTTGGCTCAAATCTAAAGTTTGCCAACAAGGGCACCTTTTCATGATAAAGCTCAGGCACAACTTAGTAAGAGATCAACTCAAGCTTGATCATTTAATAAATAAACCCAGCTCAACACCCACACATTCACACCCATACATAGGCATACCTGTATGCCTAAACCGCACGATATTTTTCTATCACTGGATCGGGTGAAACCAAGTAGGCCCAGTCTACCGAATGACTGGTCTGGCCAGTTTCAAGGAGCAATTTGGAACTGATTTAGGAATCAGTTCCTCGAATAAAAAACAAATCGTCACCTTAAATCCCAACTCTATAAGTTTCTCTTTTGTTTTTTTTGGTTTTTCAAAAACCTATATTATACATATATGTATTATATTGGTATTATATATATATATATATATGAACTGAACCGACCCAGCCCACTAAGGTCTTGTCAAGGTTGCTCCTAAGTTCGATCAGAACTGATCCACAAGTGACACTCGCACGATCGATTTTAACAAATCGGCCATGCTTGAAAAACTTATAACACACCATCAAATCACATTTTATATTTTTTTTTGAACAATCTCAACGATCATATATATATATATATATATATATATATATATATATATATATATATATATATATATATATATATATATATATATATATATATATAACGTAGTTTTCCAGTTTCTCATCCCACAATGCTCATGATTGATCCATACATTTGTTTTTTTGAAGACAAGCTTGGGTTATGCAAACCCCCTACCAGATTTCTCTTAAGCCCCATGTGGCAGAGGAATGCTCAACACTCAAAAAACAGTCTTCTTAAAAACTCTGTAAGCTTATTGAGATTTAAATATACAGAGTATTATTATCGGTAAGTGTATTCTTGCTAATAATGTACAGTGTGCATTATGGTTAATTTACCTAACATAAGGAATTTTTTTAATGTTTTTTATATAAAAACTAGTGTTCTTTGTAGTAGTACTTGTCTTTACATGAGGAAGGTCCATATGTCTGCTCTATTATTTCTGTACTAAACTCTGGAGTTTTTGAACACCATTACCCAAATCCAGAGACCTTCCCACGTGTAACAGGACCTCAGTATTGGTGCTGTCCTACTATTTTATGGCTTATGCTAAGGTAAATAACTATCTCGGCCAACCTAGATCTGAATTGCTGTCAGGGATTTCTGGGGGGCCAAACATTCTTCTGGGTTGTAGCCATTGTGAAGGGCCCTAGATCAGGTTAATTGGGACCTGGTAGATGTCCACATTCAGATAGGGTTGGGTTGGAATTTTGGCTGTTTTCTAACCAATGCACATTTTTACTCTTGTCTAGGCTAAAATTTTTACATCAAAGATGATCACATTTGAGTTTTATTCCATCTGTTCCAAGACATGACAGACACAAAGGACGGTACACATGTTGATATGTTGGGTGATATCCATTGCACCATGATTTTGATTCAGAAGTCAGGCAGATCAAAATTGTCTATTACTATTTGAATAATTAAACAAATACCAATTTTCAGAGTAAAAAACCATCAACCAATCTGCTTTGACCACCCCAAAGGGGTTTGGCGTAGTGGGATAGGGCTTAGACCACACAGGAAGTCTAGGTTAAAATCCTGTAGCTGTCGGCAGCTTGCACATTAAGCCGAAGCAAGGCGACTCTTTTAGGGTGAGGGGTGCATTATGGTTTTACAGCATCGGCGAAGCGACCATAGGTACATGGTTCAGCGCGGCCAGGTATCTTACTCTGAGGGTGGTTTCTCCATCCTTCATGAAAAAAAAATGGCTTTTGACCTTGTAAAGCTACTAAGAATCAAATGATGAGCAAAAATTATGAGAATTACTCCAACATACATCCTCTCCCAAGGTGGAAGAACAGACAGTTACTATTTATAACATGTAAACACATCTTGGTCATACAAACAACAACAACAACTACGCCTTCATCCCAAAACAATTGGGGTCTGCGATATATGAACCAAAAAAGAAAATCATTCTGGGTCTTCTACATGAATCCTTCTCCAATCATTTCTATCCAATGCCATATCCTCGGTGAGGTTCAAAGCATTCATATCCTTTCCTATCACCTCCATCCATGTCTTCCTAGGCCTACCCCGACCTCTTTTAACTAATATATTTTCTCATTTCTCCATCCTTCTAACTGGAGCATCGCCGAATATGTCCAAACCATCGTAAACGATTCTCTCTCATCTTAATTTCAATGGCTGCAATGCCTACCTTCTTATGTATCTACTCGTTCTGAATGTTATCTTTTATTGTATTTTCACATATCCATAGCATACGCATCTCAGCTACACTCATAAATGAAAGAAAGAAATTTCTTGTTCAATTTTGCTTGAATAAGGATTTTAAGCATGATTAAAGTCCAAAGCAACACATAATTTTTTTTCAATTTTTGGATAAGCAAGAGCAGCAACTGTAAGTACCGTAGGCAGAGCCAGCACAGCTAGGTCTCTGATCTTGTGGGCGGTTTCTCATGTAAACTTTAAAAAAAAAAGTTGGATGATAGCCCTAGTGGAGTTCAAAACCGAGACCCCCGATTATGATACAGTGACCTAACTATCCAGCTATCAGATTCAACCTGAAAAAGTTTGATAAGGTTGGCATGGACATCTTGTAGATATAACCCCACAAACGGTCCAAACAAACCACTTACACAAGGAAAGGACCCCAAAAGCAAAGGGTACGAACTGATCAAAATGCTTTTCAAGCTTTTTTCAATCCTTTTCATTTATCAACACGCACATAAGGGAAAGACATACCTTTCAAGACATCATTGCTGATCTCTAACTTTATAAAGCAACTCGAGTGCCCAAATTCTAAGAGAAATCATGAGTTGGTTGAATGTGTTAAGACTTTTTTTTTTTTTTTGATAGGCAGGGTTAGGCAGACCCCTACCAGATATCTTTTAAGCCCCATGTGGCAGAGGGATTCGAACCTGGGCGTTCAGCTTGGCACAGGACCCCGCTTACCACATGGGATACCACCTCCGTGGTTGTGGTTGAATGTGTTAGACTTGATTCACGGAATCTCACTTAACCAAGGGGTCATGCCTTCAAATCCCCCCTGGACCTCAGCTTAAAATATCAAAAAATAAATAAACATACAAGAGGAAAAAAGAAAAGAAAAAGAAAAAGATTATGACTAGATGGGTCCTATTGCGCACAGGGTCCAGGTAGGTCCAACATTGAGTGCAGCCTCTGGATTCCACTAGATCTAGGTGAAGTGGGTATGGGTTCCACCTCTCACTTTTCATATAGGATGAGGACCCATTGCATAGAGTATAAAGGTATCAACTGGGCTGGATAGATGCACCATCCAGGTTAGAAATGCCCAGACTTACTCATACCATGTTGAGACTAATCTACTAGGCTGATCAGGACCTATGTCACATGGACACGGCTGCAGGTGTGAGGATACCACTATTTTTATGTTTTCAATAAGGCGAGCATATGAAAGGATGCGGAACTGGAGCCAAAATGGAGTATCCATGTAATGTAAATCAGGGTCTGCGTGGGCTTAAATGAAACTGTTGGCTATTCTTACAATAACACTTCTTTGTCATCATGGTGATTGGAAATTCTACTCTCTTTTTTTTTTGAAAATTACTTTTATACGTTATATAAGTTTTTCTTTAAATTAGATGTTTTCTTATATATATGCTATTACAAAAGTCACTATGTGTGAACTGTGCAGTACGATTAACAAATGCTTCTTTTCTAGTGTCTCTTCTTGTTCTTATCCATGTCCAGAATTTATTGAAGTTCCTTGTTTATGTTGTGGACGTTTTGTAAGTTTAGCTTGTTTTATTCATGGAAGTGAAAATTCCTATAATTCTCAATTCATAATTCAAATTCCATGTCAATAAGAACTCTTTGTTGGAGTTCATCAAAACAAAACCGGAATGTAAAAATAAGAATACATACCGGTAGACGCCATGGATGAAATTTACTTGCACAAGTGCTCGACGTTCTCCTCAACCCATCGATGCCCATGCATGATGAGCTCAAGCCATTAAGTCAATGGTGAGCAGGACCCTAAACCTAAAATGAGAAAAAAAAAAGACACTCCTTGGTTGTTCTCATCAAGCAACCATGCCCCTTATAAACTTTTGAAAGAAGCCTCTAGTGAGTGGTTACTAGTTACCCTGCATGAGCAGTTGTAACTCTCATGAATTATGTCATACCATAATGTGTCATGTCAAACAGGGTCACATCAGGTTCCGATCTATATTTCAACACTCTCATGTTTCTTCAATTCCTTTCCTTGGATTCCTATCTTAAATAGGTTATGGAATTCAAAGTCCCTCATGTTAACCATGTGGTAGTCACCATCATGGACAATTTTCTTTCCTCAAAGGTATGGGTCTCCTCTGCTATATATGCACCTTGCTATGTCCAGGGTTTTGGTTTGTATGATTAGTTATAGAGGTAGAGTGACAGATATTATTCTAAATTATCATTCAGTTTTTTCTTTTTTATTTTAATACTTTAAAGGGATATGGTCCTATTTTTCTCATTTTTTTAGCATGATTTGAAGAGATAAATGGGTTTATATTCAGAATAACAATTATGTTTCAGTTAGCGCATGCCTAGACTGTTAAGTTGAAGTATTTAAAGCTGAACAGCACATGGAATTCCAATCATACCCCAAACAAAAGACTGAGAATTCCGACTCAATTTTCAAATTATCACCAAACATTGGGTCCTATTCAATTCGACCAATGTTTTCCCATTTTTCAAATGATCACAAACATTGGGTCCGGGTATGGTGATAAATAAGACCTGATTAAGACCCGGGTCTGGACTGGATGGTCAGATTAATACATGGACCTGAGTATAGTTTGTGAAATTTTATACCAGACCCAGACCGGACCTGAGTTTCGATTAAGACCTGCAATTTTTCAATGTAAAAATGATAAAAAAAAATATGGTTTTACTGGGTATGGTCTGTGTTTGGTTCATGTAGTTCTTATCATGTCCGGGTATGGTTTTTCTTATAGTGGACCTGATTAGACCAGAGTCCATACCCGATACCACACACCCGAAAATCTGATTCCACCTAGGTCCGAACCAAACCCGACCCCTTGACACCCCTAATCTTCAGCAATAAAACTGTTTGAAAATAAAAACCATGTTTTGCTCTACTAATCTTGGGCATTGAAATAATTAATACTTTGTATGTTTTATATATAGAAAAATGAATATATATTAATGAAAAATTAAGAATACATTTTCTAAAGATAATCACCATTAACCCAAGATGAAGCTAAAGGTGGTAGAGAAAAGGGGGGCATTTGGTTAAAGTTTCATGGCCATTTGAAAATCACCCTTAAGAACATGGCTGGGTAGCATGAATTTGGGGTTTTACTTTTACCACCACGAGTCAATTTTTTTGCTTTTACACTTTTGAAGATCAGTAACAATTATGAAGCTCGGACTTGACCCAATTCGGTTGGTCTAAAGACATTTGGAGAATGATGAGCAAGTTCTTTTCAAAATTTTACTGCTTTACCATTAACATTCTGTGTACTTTTTATTCACCTAAATGGTTGGGAAAATGAATGACAACTACCATCTTTCTTTGGTGTGCATGTGACTACACCATTGCTTAATTTTTGGCTTAGTTGTTAAAGATAGCAGATCCAGTGGTCGATGAGTATCTCAGGCCCAAAGAATGATTGACACATACCCCCACCATAAGATGCATGCCATCCAGTGATTAGACCGAGTGCCTTGCAAGCAAGGATGCAAATGGTTGCGATCCAAAACAGTTAGATACACGGGGAATCAGATTGATGTAAATTGAGAGGACTCTATTTATGAGAAAAATCTATGTTAGGTTACTCCTATGCACAAAAATCAAGAAAAGTAAGAAATACAAAAAATGATCAGAAAGCAGAAAATTAAAAAAAAAATTAAAGAAAAAGAGTAATTGATTTATCTCATCCAATTGTTCATCTGCAGATCTATAAATATGTGAGATTTTACCTAATTCTAATTAAAGCAAATTACCCAATATGATAAACTTTTAAAAATATAAAATTTATCCTAAGAATATGAATGTGATAAAGTGATCCAAACACAAGAACCAAAATAAAAATCTAAAATAAAAATGAATCTTTATGAACCTGGCTTTTATGTTCTGCTCCTGCATCACATATCCAGAACAGTAAAAAATATTTATGAAACCTCCATCCTGGATTAGACCCATTTGCATCCCCACTTGCAAGGTACTCAGTGCGATCATTAGATCTACTCTTGTTAATCTGCAAGGTTCCATTATGCTCATTAAACAAGAGCAGGATCCCATGGGTTATCCTTCATATATAGAATCAACAAGCTCAATCGGTTCTTACCAAGACTGCAAAGTTTGGAACTCTTTGAGTGCAAAGGGATCACTTTTGGTCTTGCCGACATGACCGCCCAATGTAGTTGGAAGTCATAGGTCTGTTTCAACTCAATCTAACTCCATAATTGTATTCAGCATTGTCCATTTGTTAGGGATCATAACTTGGATTGTGTTTATGTTTGTGATCAATGTAAAAATATGTTTTTGACGAGTGAATTTTTTATGTATTTTTGAATCTTTGATTTTTCAAGCCCTTAAAAAACCTGCATGCATATACTGATCACGAATACAGAAGACGATTTCCACCAAAACAAACCATGTAAAGGTCTGATCCACCAAGAAAAAAGAAAAAGAAAATATGGTGTTTTTTTTGCTCTACATAACCTCATGTCCACGTACTAGTTCAAAAGGTGCAATTCAGAGCAAAAAAACTCAATAAGCACACGGAAGTACATGATTCATTCCTTAAACTCCATTAGATTCAAGTTTTGGAGAAATTTCCACTTGGGGTGCAACTTTTAACCCCTAAGTACAGAAATGAGCCTGGATTTTCTGAATTTTCTGATATAGGTCACAAATTTCCTTAAGAACTGCCAAATACAACTTCAAGTTAACGTCCATCATATCACGAAATGTGATGTTTTTTAGTTGAAAATTATTTATTTACCCTCATAAGAAAGAGAACTGTAGGTATTCTGGTTATTTGAGCACGAAGTGTATTATTTTGATTTGGAGTTTCATAATATCCACAATATTTGTGACATTGACATACCACGAATTATATCAATTTAGCCTTAATTTACTATGAACCTAATGGTCTTTGACCTATAAAAATCAAATTAATAATCACCACCACCATCATCATCACATACAGTAATAGAAAATATTGTCTAGAAGGCAGAAAATTTAATTCTAACCATATGATGGGAGGCACAAGCTTATCCACAAAACTGAGATAAGATGATGTTTCAAGTCATGTTCCATGACACAACATTTCTGTTTACTCCAGTTTAGTTGATAAGTGGTTGCCTTCAAACACTTCACAAAAGTATCAACTCATTTTTTTTTGTTAGGCCATGGGAAAAATCCCTGTTACTAACCACACATTGGCTGATATCGGTGGTAAAATCCTTAAGATTCTCCTTTGCAGCAAGAAACAACTCCCATGGGTTTGAATTAGTGACGTCCCATCAACTTGGTGACATTCACAAGTCGCCCTTAGCAGATGGAGGGTGAATAAGGTGCAATCACACTGCACACTTTGAGTGTACTACTGCACCTGACCTCCTTCTATCTCTTTTAATTTTGAAGGCAAGCTGAGGTTAGGCAGACCCCCACCAGTTACACAACATATCATTGGGTTTTGAAGTTGCAACGTCTCAACACATGGTGACTTGCACTAACAGCTCTTACCAAACAATCGGAGCCTCCGTTGGTTGATGGCCTTCCATCTTTGGTACACAGCATGCCAGCTGTGGGGCTCAACAGAAGACTAAGGGGAACAGGTGCAGCGGCACACTAAAATATGCAATGTGATTGCACCTGATCTGCCGTCTTTAAGATGAGGTAGGAGCCTTTATGGGTTATCAACTCATTCATTAATTAACTTTACAGTGCTAAGATTAAACCATAGAGTTTTTTTTTAACGCTGTTAGTAGCCCTCAATAATGTAAAACACAACAAGACGAGAAAGAAACAAACATAGACAGATCATTATAGACAAACATACCAGTTTTATGTCTGCACAACGTGAGGCATCCTAAATATTCATTTACATCTTCATCCTTCAAACTCTGCAGAATCACAACATCCAGAAAAATACCCACAGAAGGAAGAAGGGAAAGAAGAAGAAAACAGATTAAGAATTTATCAGAACGCCTTCCTGTTCTTCTCCTTTCTGCAGAGAAAATACCCGAAACTGAACAGACTGCTCCTCCCTCTAGAAATGTAAGGTGGTGGCACGTTCAAAACTGGGCTGATCCTCACACCATTGTTGTACTCCTTCACCTGCGGCTTCTTCCTGGCCTTTATCGGCGATGGAAGCTGCACTGCCGTCTTCTTCGCAGGCGCCTCCTTTGTGTTAGATCCCATCGACTTGCTCCTTGTCAACTTGTTCAGAGAAGAGAGAAAACCAGACTTGGTGATGCTCCCGCAATTCAAACTGCTGCTTCTGCTGAACCCCCAGAAGGACTTGGACGCGGACGGCGCCGGAGACGGCTGTTTTTCGCTGTCTAAGATCTGTTTTAGGCTCTCGCATCGCGAACTTGGAGCCGGTGTCGGCCCGGGAGGGGTGCAGACGGCTGCAAGAGGGAGGATCTTCCCGTTGCAGAAAAGCTGATCAGCTGGGGAGGAATAATTCTGCTCGGGGATGCAGAAATCGAAGTCACAGGAGGGAGATTGTAAGAGGGAGGAGTCTTCCCGGTGATCGCCGAGCCGATCGATCTGCGAGAGATCGGTTGAGAAGGAGATCCGGGGGCTAATGGTCCAGCCGGAGTTATCAGAGAAGATCTCTAATGCCATCCAAGATGCTGAGATTGTTCAGGTAAAGCTCAGATAAGAAACTTCAACATCTCCCAAGAAAAGCAGAAGTTTTGAAGAGAATCCTAAGAATGACTTCAGAAATCTTTTTCTATAGAGAGAAGATGAAAGAAGGGAAATTGGAAGAAAGGTTGATCTGAGGACTAGGATGTAGGAAGTGGGCAAATGAAGTTTGTGAGAGCTGTTTCAGTAGAAGAATAAAAAACATGGTAAGAATTTGTCAAACCGGTGGAGATGGGAAAGACAAAAAGGAAGATTGGATAGAGAACAGGAAAAAATAAAGAAGCAAATCTGAGGTTTGAGAAAAAACAGGATATAAGGTCAATTGCTTTACTGTAGAGATGGTCTCTCTCTCTCTCTCTCTCTCTCTCTCTCTCTCTCTCTCTCTCTCTCTCTCTCTCTCTCTGTTTTAGAGGGCTCCCCTCTTGCGCTCTACCATCTTCTTCCTTTAAAATTCTCTCTCCCTCTGAGGTGGGTGCAGGAGGAGAATGGATGAATTTAAAGAATGTCCACGAAGTCGCATGCCACAATAAACAAAACCGATGAACAGAACCAACAGCTAATCTCTCTCTCTCTCTCTCTCTCTCTCACAACTATGTACGTAGATTATATTTGTAGGGTTGAATCGACAAAAGAACTTAAAAATATGAAAAATTATGGTCTCTACTGCATGGATGGAGGTAGGTGCATCCAATAATTACTGCTATACACTTTCCTTTTCTTTTATCTCAATCAAAATACTTTTTGTCTAAAGTCTATGCACATCCTAATTGATTTCTTCAGTGTCTAAGCTATCCCTAGGGAGCGTAGATTAATCACTGATTGCCACTAGCAAAGTCAAAACTTGGGGATTTCCACTAGGGTTGGCAAACGAGCCTAATGAACAGAACAGGGGCTGTTCGGGCTCAGCTCGTTTACAGACACTACATGTTCCGGCTCGGCTCGCATGGCTGTGCTAGCTGAGCTCACCCCAGCTCGTATGGCTTGTGCGAGCCAAGCCGATCTAGAGCTGGCTCACCTAATTTAAGAAAAACATTTTTATTAGAGAGTTCCCTACGAGGATGGAACCCTGACCTGTTAGAAAAACATTCTAACAAGTATACCCATCTGCCCAGTTGAGCTATGTTTTTCTTTATATATGTGGTATATAAATTTTATATAAAATATTTAAACGAGTCTATACGAGACCAGACAAACACCCCTTGTTCATGCTCGACTTAGCTATGTATACCGAATGAGCTCATGCTCGGCTAGCCATCCAGACAAATTGAACACAAACGAGTTTGGAACCAGCCGAACCAAGCCAAGCCACGAGTTTAGTTCGTTTCCAGCCCTAATTTCCACATGTCCTGTCAATACTATGCACTCAATGATCCAGTGATCAATTCTATATAGTTTGGTACCATTTGGGACTTTGCTCCAAATGTTATCAAAATCGGCCAGCAATGGCCAATCCAGGTATATGGATGCAAAAGTGTTGGCCTCAGTAGGGATGCACGACTAGCCAAGCCAGCTCGGGCTTGACTCGTTTAAGCTCAGCTTGAACTTATTTGAAAAATAAATGTGATGAGCTTGAACAAGGTTTCAGGCTCGGAACACATAAACGAGCCGAGCTTGAACTGGCAGTCCAGCTCGAATAAGCTTGGTAAGCTCGATTAATCTCAGTTCACATAGTTATATAAAAGAAATAGATTTATATACCTATGTATTTTGTTCATATTTAAATCTCAAAGAAGGGTGTCAACTCATTGGGCCTCTTTGGAATCGGAATGAGTTCAAATTCACCATTTGAATCTCTTTCAAAAGAGCATTTTACACAATTTTTTAAAAATGTAACGACATTTTTAAATTAAAGGTTTTCAGCTCGAGCTCGACTCAAGCCGATCCTGAAGCATGGTTGTTCAAGCTTGGCTTGAGCTTGAGGCCGAGCTTGAACAACTTGTTTTCCTTCATCAGCCGAGCCAGCCCAAGCTTGGCTCGAACGTGTACATACATAGGGACCAGGATGGAGGTTTTGCAATTTTCCTGTTTCGAATCTGATTCGGATCCGACTTTCCCATGTATTTAGCTGTTCTGTGTCTGAGCATTTTAAAAAAATAGTCAATTATACCCTTATTCGAATCTTTTACATGTTGAAAAACATATATTTATGAACAATAAAAATTCAATAAAAATTTATCGTTGAATGACCGGATTTAAAAATGATTCAATTCAGACCAATTTTATCGTTGTTTTGTGAAACCGATTCACTTAATGAACCGATTTTAACAACATTGCTCAGTTCTGGTGGTGCCAGCTGACTGGTGCATAGATGCATCTCATTATACTCTAATCCCTGGATTTAAATATTAAACCAATGTTATCAAAATCGATCTGAAATGGTAGATTCAGAACGAATAGGCCTGATTTGGGTATTTTAATAACTCAGTAGATTTTTTTGCTGAGTCAGGTTGGTTCTACCCTGAATTGATTCATTACAAGCTTTTAAAAAATATGTTTTATAAAAAAATAAAATGAATAAACTATAATATTTGAAACGGCTCGATTAAAAAAAGGAACGATTCAAATTGATTTTATCAGTTTTTTGAAAAGCTGATTCACTTAGTGCACCAATATCGTTAAATCAAAGGGTTGAACACCTAATTTCTCTTACTATGAGAACAGATTGTAAGAAATAAAAAAAAACCAGAAACTCTTGATTAAGGGTCAGCATCAAAGGGCAATAATTTGGATATTTGTTCTATGTGGGCATCATAAATCCACGTTATCATAGCAAAATCTTGCTTTTAATAGCTTTAGTTTTTTTTTCTTGCACTTTCTTTTTCTGTTTTGACTGACAATTTTCTTTTAAAGCAGCACTAACAAATACACAGAATCTTGTCTAGCTGGGTGGGGTACTCCTGTTGGCTAAAGAACAAATAATAAGTATTCAAAAGCATTTACTTTTTTTTAAGGATTCAAAAGCATTTACTATATATATATATATATATATATATATATATATAGAGAGAGAGAGAGAGAGAGAGAGTTTTCATAAACCCTGGTGTGCCTCAGTGTCAAGAACACCTCTTTCACGTAGTCTAACCTTGAGGATGTGTTAAGCATAGTTTGCTAAGAATCATACCTTAGATTGTGTTTAAGATTATGAGTTTTTAAGTTGTCTAATTTTGGCACATTGTGAATCATTGAATTTTCATGTCTTCCAAAATCTTTCCTACGCATCCCAATAATATGATCCAAAACATGTTTTTCATTAAAATCATTCCATTGAGCAATTTAGGGTCAGGGCAAACTAGGTCACACCATCGGATTTCTCTCTCTCTCTCTCTCTCTCTCTCTCTCTCTCTCTCTATATATATATATATATATATATATATATATATATATATATATATATATATATATATATATATATATATATATATATACCAGTCTCGCTATCCTTTCCACCCTGCAAGTAGGAAAAGAAGGTTCCCAATCAAAGGTTCCTCTGTACTCTTGCTTCTTCTTTCACCTTCTTGCCTTCTGTCTTTTCTAGCCTGACCGTTCTCATTCATTTGAAAATTCGTGTAAAAGTTGGTCATTCTGGGAGAGAATTTTGTGTTGTTTGCAGTAGAGTCAAGAGATAAGAGAAATCCGCTATACTAACAAATAATAAACTGAAAATAACAGAAAGAAAAATTCTGTCTAAAAAATAAGATAGAGAATTTCACATACGATCAGGCCTGCCCATCTCCGGGACATTGGGAGCCTCATCTGAAACCCCAGCACTCACTGTCCTCAACAGAATGAGTTTGTCCTGAGCCCAAGTCTTTTATGTTGCAGATGCTGTAGAATTCATATTATAAATTGGTTAATCAATCTTTACAAAATGAAATACCTATTCAAAAGTCAGGGCACTTGAGCCTAATTCTTATGCCTTGTAATCTATGATAATGATTTGATATAATGAAAAGTCACCCGCTGCTACTAGCTAGTTGCTTGGGGGATAGAGACTTGAAGCACTAATTCATAGTTGACATTGATTGGTGTAGGTGCATAAAGTGGTCTAGCTTCCTCTAGCCAAGAAATCCTTCACATGTTTGCAATCAACCACTAGAACTCACAAAGGGGCAGATAGGTTCCATTCTACCAGACAAATTCTTGTTACCCAACTATAGTTGGGGTTGTGGTGAAGTGCAAGGACTGCTTTTATCCCCAGAGTGCTCTGCTTTCCTAGCCAATGTGGTTCACAAGTCATCACCGTCACAGGATGACCAAGGATCAAAATCCAGAAGCGCATCTTTTACCTCCATACTATTTCCCCGTGGCCTTGACCAAAACCATGCATTGGGATTACTTGTTAATGGCTGATCAAGCTTGATGTATTCACCTTCAAGAAGTTCTGGTCTTCGAGTATAATATCAACTGTTTGCTGGCCATTCCGTGCATCAGCTATGGTTATTTCATATCCATCCTTTCCTTTGTGTATTGTTTTATTTACTATACCTGCTGTTGAAGCATTATAGACTGTATTGTTACTCTTGCTCAGTAAATCTGACACCTTTCCCTGTTCTCACCTACACATGAAGGCAAAGGCAAGGGGATATGTATAGTGATTTTTACCAGCATCAAACCTAGTTTGGACTGACTCAGGCCGGGTTTTCGCCTATCTAATCACAAAAAAGAAAAGTGCAAGAACCTCTTTGCTTTAAGGAATCAGGTATGATTGCGAAGTTACTATCAAGATCTTTGGTTTTTAAAAGATGAGGCTTCTTTTCAAGTGCAGATCCCATCATATGACATAGGATGGGTTCCATCCTACATTCAACCATAGGCATCCAATCATCGGCTAAGATTGGTTCACATTTCCACTTAGATGTGGACTGATCCTAGCCTCCAAATGCTTTAGTTGGTCGGCTAGGATCCACATAGGATGGAAGGATGGGATCCTTTTTGCTTCTTTTCTGTAATCTAAGAAGTAGGTGACTTAGTTAACCAAGGTTGGTATCTTTCATTACCAAGATGATGAAGGGTGTGATAGAGGTCATATTAGAGATTTTCTTTATATGGAAAATAGGTAATAAAATAATGAAAAGGTAGGAATGAAGAGGAGATCAGGTGATCTGTCAAATCACTTTAATAAAGTGATTTGACATTAAAGTGATTTGACATCTTCACCGTCCCTTGCTTCATCTCAAAGGACCATGAGGTCCTTGTGTACGTTGTGGACGGTGAGGATGCCAAATTATTTTTCTTAAAGTGATTTGACAGATCACCTGATCTGCTCTCCATCAATTAACGGGCAATCCAAACGGCAAAAAGGTTAAGTCTTTCCTTTGCAATATCATTTTTAAAAAGCTTAGATGACAGTCTTATTTCTTGCAATATGGCACTCCCCAAAAATCTTTACTGATCAATTTTAGAGGATAATTTGTCTTTTGATAATATCAAAAGTCAAATTTTGAAGGATCAATTTGGTGCAATGGTAGAGTGCTCGGGCTGCCAATGGGAGATCATGGATTCGAACCCTAGGAGCAGCCACTTCTTACAAAAGGTAGAAGGTTAGGTCCATCTCCAATCCGTCCCCAATACAGGAGTACTTGACATGGCCGTATTTGATTTTTGAAAATATCAAAGTAATTTGCTTTAAAATGGAGTGAAAATGAAATGACACAAATGTGGCCTATGGCCAACAACCTTTCATAGGTGAGCCACCTAAGGCAAGGTGGTCTTGGGGCTCCACCGGTTGTTTTTCTCTCTCTTTTTTTTTTCTCAGAGAAACCGCTCCATGCGCAGAAACCTAATCGCGCTGGCTCAGCCTGCTGTACTTAATTACGATCTCTGTCCATGTCAGCATAAAACTTTGAGGGCTTATCCCTCGACTCCAAGGAGTCACCAAGTTTTGGCTTGTGCAGGGGGGTAACGCCCATGAGATTTGAACCTAGACTGCCCGTCAAACGGTCTAAGCCCCATCCCACTAAGCCAAACCCCTTGAGTGTCGGTTTTTCCTCCTTGCAAGGGTTCCTCATCATAAAAGAAGAAGAAGAAAGAATTATAGTCAACTACAGCAATAATAGATACAAACATTACCAACACCCTCATCATCAACTATTGCAAAAGCAACAACGATAACAACAGCAAGAGTAATAATAGTAACAAAGTTCTGACCCATATTTGATTTTATTGAGCAAAAACTAAGTGTAAACCCATTTTAAATTATCTAATCTACACTTTATCTTTTTTTAAAGGTAAAATATTTAATCTATTCTATATTGCTTGATCTGCACGTCCGATGGATCTCCACAGTGATCCACGGCATTCAAGCGCCCCCGAAGTGTTGATATCAATTAGATCAGATTTGATCTGGATCTAACTTGAGCCATTGCCTAACCCAGATCTTGATTATTCTATTTATTCTATTAAGCATTGAGCAAGTGCAAACTTTATCAGATCCAGATGTTGAGATCTGGAACTGGGGTCTTTTAAAAACTAAAAGTCCCTTAGGCATTAAACTAAGTTGGGAGTGAGCATGGACCGACCTGGTTTTGACCCACATCAAACCATTAGCAGGTTTAGCTATGAGAAACATGGAGATCATTTATTACAGCCAGTCTAAATTCAATCACCTTTTAAATAAGATGTTTTGCCTCGGACATATGTCAATGCTTTACTTTTTATGGCTTTCATTGGAAAGGGAACCGTCCAACCAAAAGAAGGTTCAAAATCTACAACCCATGATAATTGATGGTGTTCCTTCTCTAAGTATCAAGTTTTTCTTTGGTGGTACTTTAGTGACATGTTTTGGATTATAAATTTTTTTATTATTAGATGTGTTTTTGAAAGCTATAAAAATCAACGGCCCACAATACTTTATATTCTAAAGTTTTAAATGCATTGGTAGCTGTCCAGTTTTCATGTTTCTAAAAATATGCCTATATGTCGTAAGGTCTTGGTATAAAGCAAAATTCTTACTAAATAAATTATAAAAAATAAATATATGAGGCCTGATCGATGAGATACTCAAGCATTCAACAAGGGGAGCTCTGATCATCGTGGGTCGTAGATTTTGGACCTTCTTTTGATTGGACAGTCCTCTTTTGGCTTTAGTAACTACATAATCATAATGAATTCAACTAACTATTAACCTATTTTCCAAAAAGCAAAGGTCAATATATGCAAAATTACATGAACACCACCATAAAACCACTATGAAATTCTGAAATTTGGTAGAGATATTACTTGCTGATGGGATTTATAACATTCTCTGGCCATAAGCAGCAGAGACAAGATTACATGGTGACGCGTAAACATAAAGAAAAATATTTGCTATTAATGAAGGTAAGGTGCTCAGCATGAATTGTTTGCTAAGGATCAAGCCTTGGATTGTGTTTTTCTGACATAAAAAATGTGATCTTTTGAGTTTTAAAATTTTGTCACATTTAGTGACGTTGATTTTTGGACACCTTTAATAACCTAATTACTTGTCATAATCACATGATTCAAAACAAGTTTCATCCTAAATAAAAATTATGTAGTCCTTAACATTTGATCTAAAAAAATTATTATTTTTTTTTAAAATAAAGTGATTTCTACTCATTAGTTTCTTACCTTCATTAGTAGCCAATATTTACCACACATATATGTGTGTGTGGCTTACCACATTTTTAGCCTACCTCCGGCTTACTAGCCTTTGAAGGGCTTTTTCATATTTTATTAAATCTAACCCTGCTTTCTACATGCTTGATTTTTAATATGGATAATCCGATTTTGACATGCAGGTGGGTTTTTAAAATGTTTAAAAATGGAAAGTCAAATATTTTCATAAATATTGAAGGCATAAAAAATCATGTTTTTTTTATTGAAAAACATGATCCAAATGGCATTTCATTGTAAATCAACCCTGCCAAACACATCTGCAGGGTCATATTTGTGAAAGCAACCTGAAAACACCAGTTTTCTTGAGATAGGCAGCTACTATTTATATATATATATATATATATATATATATATATATATATATATATATATATATAGGGGCGTAGCTAGGATTCATGTGTGTGTGGGGGGGGGGGGGGGGGCAAACAGGAGTGTAGGAAAAAAAAAGTGGTTTGGTAGTCGGGGTTCGGAGGCAGCACCCCCGATTTTTTTTTTTGAGATAAAATAAAAAATGACTACAATTATTAATAAAAATCTATTTCATATAGACAAATCAAACTATTTGCAGCAGTCAGGGCTGGGCTAGGACTGGGCTAAAAAAATGGATAAAAATATATTTCATATGGAATCAGGGTTGGGCTAGGAATGAGCTTTAAAAAAAAAATAACTGTTTCGGGAGGCAGGACTGGGCTACAGCCCAGTCCTGTGCCCCCCCCCCAGCTCCGCCTATATATATATATATATATATGTGTGTGTGTGTGTGTGTGTGTGTGTGAGAGAGAGAGAGAGAGAGAGAGAGAACTGAACATATTAGGCTCACTTTTCGTGTTTTACCCTGTTAGGCCCTATAGTTTGAAGTATTTTATGACAAATCTAAACCGTTAGATGTATCTAGCATGCTCGATTTAGTGGGCATGACTCTTGGATCATATTTTTATGACAAAAAATGTAATTTTATGAGCCTGATAATTGATGCCTTCATGGCCATTGATTTTGGATGACCAAAAAACCCTGATCACATGTCAGATTTCGGTGATCCAAAAGGCGGTTCTCACTAAACAAAACCTATAAATCACATCTATGGTGTTAGATGTGATAAAAATCACAAAAAACTATAATTTTTGAAGGGGCCTAATGGGGGAGTAGAACAAGAAAAGGAGTGGCACCAGCACATCTCTCTCTCTCTATATATATATATATATATATATGTATATATATAGTCATTAGAATATGAGAACTAAAAATATGAGCATTTTTAACACTTTTTTTGTAAATTCAATCATGTGGATGTGCTTGGCATGGCGAATTTGCTAAGAATCAACCATTGGATCATATATTTTCGAAAAAATGTGATTTTTGAATGCTTGAACATTTATGAAGATTATGAGTCATTGATTTTAAAGCCTTAGAAAAATCTCGTTTATGCATCAAAATCGAACAATTCAAGATCGAGTTCTTATAAAACCGAGCATGCATATTAGATTCAAGAGAAAAGAACAAAAAAAATCATGAAAATCGACACATTAGTTTTCGTAATTTCAGTTCTCATATTCTAGTGATTCTCTCTCTCTCTCTCTTTATATACATATATATATATATAGAGAGAGAGAGAGAGAGTAATGCATTGGTGCTGCCCACTTTCTTGTTCTGCTCAATTTTGTCCTGTCAAAATTGTATTTTTAAAATTTTTTTTTTTGCATCTAACACCGTGGTCTATAAGTTTTGTTTAGTGGAAATTGACTTTTGGATCACTTGAATCTGACCTGTATACAGGTTTTTTCAGTGATTCAAAATCAATGGCTATGAAGGTACCAGTTTTTCTCAGCTCATAAAAATATATTTTTTTTGTCAAAAAAACATAATCCAAGAATTGATTCCCACTAAATTGAGCATGCTAAACACATCTAACAGTTCAGATCTATCATAAAACATGTCAAAACCATGAACAAAAAATGAGGCCTAATATGTTCATCTCTCTCTCTCTCTCTATCTATATATATATATATATATATATATATATATATATATATATATATATATATATATATATATATATGTTTCTCTTATTAATGATACTAAAACTGAAAAGTATCCCCGTTCATACGTCCTATATTCAATTCTTCTCTTTAAATGCAGATAACGTGTATGATCATATTTGGCAACATAAGGGTTCAGACTCATCTTATAGGGGTAACTCATAAATGTTGTTGAGGCTGGATCGTTCTGTGCTCAACTCAGAGTTCTTACCTTGCCGGGAGGGGGCCCCATTAAGTTACTCTGTTCTCGGTGAGGATTCCTTTGTCAATAAAAAAAACTCATAAATTTCGCCAACTCCACTGAAATGAGTTCGAAATCCGCGGGTGCATGTCCGTTGCCATGAGGCCAAAGGTGGGTATACTCTCTAGCGGCCAAGTGAGCGAGACACTTTTCCCCAGCGATAAAAAAAAAAAGTATTTGAAAAAACTAGATAACAGCTACAACACTTCATGTAAGTGGGTCTCTACGTGCCCTCCAGCCATTCCCTGGGTGAAATTCTGTGTCCCCCTCCTCACCATTAAAGGTGTGTTTGCATGTCACGGAAGGATGCTCTGCACGGATGCCTTGTTTGCATGAGCTGTGGGCCCCACAAAAAAAGTATGGGATTTCGTGTCATTCCGCAGAAATCCCTCCTTTTCCATGACATGCAAATGGGCTCTAAGGGTAAATGAATCGGAACCCCAACACCCCCCCCCCGAAGCAGATCAGGTCATGCTGAACATGAGCGTTTTTGCTCATGCCGATATCGTGGCCGTCTGTTTGCATTTTGGATGAATGCCACGTGGTTTTGTTGACTTTTGAGCTTTTTAAAATGCAAATTGGATGGCCACGATGTCGGCATGAGCAAAAACGCTCATGTTCAGCATGACCTGATCTGCTTCCTCCCCCCCCTGCCAGAAGGAAAGTTACTGCAGTAAAAGGCGGGTTTTGTTGATTTTGTCCCTCGTTTTTCTCGTGAAAAGTGGGTGCCCGTGCCCGTGGGCTCCACAAAAAAAGGTGTGGGAATTCGTGCCATTCCACTGAAATCCCTGACATGCAAACGGGCCCTAAGCGTTTGAATAGTTCTTTCCAGCCCCTCCCTTTTTGCAAGGATGACAATACCCTCTAACAAATCACAATTATTTTATTTATTTTTTCTTCTTGTCTCTCATTCAAAATGATTCTGGTTTTTATTGGCTACATCTAATTGTAGAATGTGGACATTGGACCATTTAATAAAATAATGTATGGCAAACCGGGTCCGAGTTGTGTAGAACTTTCAACTGTATGCAACTGGATCCGTTTGGATAGCTGTGTAGATGTTTAGATTTCAGGTTGTTGGGTTCAAAATCCATGTAAGCATCATCTTTCCTGATGTCTGTAGGCTGACTTTGGGCTAGTCCATCTGGGCCTGATCAGATTCTGCTCAAACTCAGCCATACTATGTGGATGCAATTTAGGCTAAAAAAAAAACAACCCAGATTTTAAGAGTACATTTTAGTGGATCCAGATCCAGGTTGGAAGCGGAAGTACACCATGATCTGATTGCTGAAGGCACCAGCAGTAGCTAGACAGGTTAAAAATGGTCCCGTGAGGGGTTGGGAGTACCATAGTGACAAAAGTTAGAAAGTGCAATCAGGAGCGATTTTTTAAAATTTCTCATGTTTTCATTGTGAAACTCTCATTAAATTAGATATTAAATAATAGAAAACCAATATTAAAATTAGATATAAATTGAAATAAAATGTTTTGCCAAGAAATTGATGATAAAAATATAAATATCATGGCTTTTCGTGATAAATTTTGACATTTTTTTAATTTTGTGAAAATCACCTTTTCATTTTATTTTTGTAAATATTTCAATACTTGTCCCTATGGGAAGGACATCTCTTTTTTTTTCTTGCTCGTCATCTTGAATTGTTCATCTTAATTTTTGTGATTAATGTACAGAAAAAGCTAAAACCATAAACAGTGGGCCAAAAGGTTGGATCATGCTCAAAGTGAAACCAATTCTGATTTTAGGATCATGAGCCTCGTTATGTCATAGTCAGAAGTAGATCTAATTTTGTTTTGAATAGGTGTGGTTTTCCTAGATTCAGACAATTCAGACTTAGCATTAAGACCCAGGTCCAAACCCGAAGGTCCGATTAATATATGGACCCAGGTATAGTTTGTGAAATTTTATAACAGACCTAGGCCCGACCTGTAAGACCCACAATTTTTTAATGTAAAAATGATAAAAAAATTTATTATTTTATCTGGTATGGTCCGGGTCTGGTTCATGTAGTTCTTATCAGGTCCGGGTATGGTTTCTCTTATAATAGACCCAATTATACTTGGGTTCGAACCAGATACCATACCCGAAAATCTAGTCCAAGTCTGGTTTTACCTGGGTCCGAACCAAACCCAACAGGTTGACACCCCTACTTATTAGAGCCAAGAACATCTCTCACTCAACCTAACCCCCATATGATCATATGCTTAATGCACAAATATTTGTGCAATCATATTGCACCTGATCACATTGAACATAGTTTGTTTTATAAGAATCATGCCTTAAATTTGTGTTTTTTTTTATGTATAAAAATCATGATTTTTTAAGTCACAAGATTTCGGTGCATTGTTTCTGTCTATCTTTTATGCCCTGGAAAATCCTTCTTAGACGTAGCAATGACATGGTTTTTATTAAACAAACCTTGTTGATCATATATGTAGGACTTTTTTGACCGTGCTATTATTTGGCTGAGCGGTTTAGGCTAGGGCACACCATAGGGATGGCAGTGGACTGGGAAGGGGTGGGGGACAAACTCTCCACTTCTTCCCAGTCTCAAAATTCTGCCCTTCATCCCCGCCTTCATCTCTGCACGGGTTTTGATTTTAACCTCCATCTCTGCCTTTATTCCGGTTTCACATCCTCCATCCACGGTCCAAACATGGCGAGGTGGCCTGGGCGGGATCCATTTCTTCTCGGTCCACTGCCATCTCTTAACGGAGACCAGAGATGGAACGGGGTAGGGCAAGGTGGGGTGGGGAAAAGCGTAAGTCCATCCCCGCACAGGTTTTGATTTTAACCTCCATCCCCACCTCCATCCTGTATAATTGAGGAAAATAACCCACTTTGTGTGTTATCTCAAGTGACAGATTGGAGCGTCACTATAGGGTCATTTTGGTGTAGTGGATCCAACTTACTTCCTAACCGTATAGGACATGTTAGTGCCTTTTAGGGGCAGTTGGACCGGGACACAGACTGTAGGAGCTGTAGAGGTGGGTCCAGATCTAGATTTCTTAGATCCGACCTTTTTAATCTCTACCTACGAGTTTAGCCTCCTCCCCAACTTTCTTCTTACTGAATTACTAGAAATTTATAATAGACCGTTTGGTTCATATGGACACTTATTTATTTAAGAAACCAAAACTAAATAAAGAATTCTTCTTGCTTTATCTCTTATCACAGTTTGTCTTATATGCCACATTATTCAGATTATAAAGGGTTGCTTGTCAAAATAATTTCTTGTCACCTCTTCAACAGGTACATGCATATGATTCATGTATGGGCAGAAATTATGCACATATGTAGTCTGGATCTACTTTTTTCACTGGATAGTGAAGGGAGTACACAAGTGAACCATAAGCCTTATGTTGGTGTATATAAGAGTTTTGAGCCATGAAAAAATGACAAGGATATACCAAATATTTGCAACAAAGCTCCACCCAATGTTGTCACTATTGGAATCGGACCTGTATCGTTTCGCCAACGGTTCAGGTGTATCGGCTGATACCGATATCAAGTGTATTGTTTTGAATCGGCGAAAAAAATAATTAAAAAATATTATGTGTCAACCCGAACGTCATGTTAAAATGATTAAAATAATATTAAAAATTTATTTTTACATTTATTAAAAAATAGCATATTCAGGGGTCTCCTTTGCTGCAAGGTCGAAGCTGGGTGTACTCTTCAATGAACAGGGGACCTCAAGGGTTTTGCCAACGAGAGGCCGGACAATTTATTAGTCGGTGAAAAAGCTGACATGATGGGTTGTGGGGTTTCATTGGTCTAGCCAAAGAAAAGAAAAGAAAAGAAAAGAAAAGAAAAGAAAAGAAAAGGATATGGCAATATGGATGAAACAGGTATGGTGAAGTAACAGGGCCTGGAAGGAGCAGCTAGTGCAGGTCACCTTGTGTTGGGACGTTGCAGATTCAAAACCCAATGGTATAGTTGTATAACTGGTAGGGGTCTGCCTAACCCCAGCTTGCCTTTAAAAAAAAAAAAAGTTATGCTGAAGTAGATAATTAAATCAACTAAAAATGTGAAACAAGAAACTTAAGAATGCTCACTATGGTAGTGTTTTAATGTATGGATTTCTGTTCATTTTTATTTTAAACAAGGCGATTATTGTCAGGATAAACTGTTTACTATATTTCTTTAAGAAACATAAACAATAAATAAATAGAAACACCTTAAGTTTTGCACATAATAAAAAGTTATTTTTTCTTATCTTTATGCTTATGTTTTAAGTTTAAACTGCACTAACATCATAAATTTAGCATAAATTGGTTTAGTAAATGGTTCAAGAGTACAAACTAATATGAGGTTGATGCAAAGTCATTTAGATTCAACTCTCACACCATTAAGTTCTTATATGGACTCAACTACTTCCAATTGTGGGGTCATATCCTAACCATAGTTAAGGCATTAGTTTAAACGGACCCCCACATATGTTTGAAATATTTGAGCTCAATCAAATAAGACATTAATTCACTACTCTCACATTCCATCCTCGTTGCTTTGATTCATCTCAGATTAATGTCAATTTTAGATCTTTCCACTAAATTAAATAAGTTGGATCTAATTAAATTGTCCATACACATCCAAATATTTATTTTCAAAACTGTCTTTTTTAAGTCTAATCTTTTGAGAAAGTCTTCTTAAAGTCTATCATCTAAACAAAAATACTTTTTTTTTGTTTAGAAACATTTGCAGATGCTTTTTTTTTTACAAATAACAAAATATAAAAACATCTAAATATATAGGGCATGTAAAAGATGTAAATAAGAACATTGTTTGAAAATCATTTAGTAGTCCTCTGGAAACCTGAAACACCTACGCGGAAGGGTCACTTGATACAGGTAGAAAAAAATATCTTTTCTACTGAGAAAGGTGAGAAGGTTAAGTTGAAGGAACAAAATGAATATTAGAAGCAAAAATCGTAAAATTGACCCATTGTATAGTTGAAATCCAGGACTTGCACACCCAACCAATGTTGGTAGAAAATAACAGATTTCATGATGATATATTATGCAATATATGTTGATCACTGAACTTTATTGCTATTTAGAATTAGATATGCACACAAAAGAGAGAGAGAGAGAGAGAGAGAGAGACGTTTTAGTCTAGAAATTAGTGTAGGCTCTCTGCTGATATAGCAATCCGCATTCTGAAAACAAGAAAAGAGAATCAATCTTGGCCCTCGCAGCTCAAGAACAACTTTAGGCTTGCTTCGTCTGATATAGCGTAGCATCTCTCTCTCTCTCTCTCTCTCTCTCTCTCTCTCTCTCTCTCTCTCTCTCTCTATATATATATATATATATATATATATATATATATATATATATATATATATATATATATAAATATATGAGCAGCACGTGAAAGTCAGGCCTAGATGGCCTCTTCTTGTAGGATTCTCAAAAGTAAAAGGGGGACAAGTGTGGGGCACCATGACTTTACGTCATGTTAAAGCCAAAAAAAAAGATGTCTCATTGAAGCCTATCTGGTTTATGGGGTAGAGAATTATTGCGCTCAAAGAAAAAAAACAAAAGATGCTTGGTTTCCTACCCATGGAGTGGATCCCATTTTGATATCTAGCACCTCACCAAGAGTTATAGTTACTCCATCATTAAAAGACTTAATAGTTATCTACAAGACCTTCAACGTTCTTTTTCCCATATAGTTAAAAACAGCCATGAAGATTTGCATGGTTCCAAGCTCCTCCAAATACTTCACTCCTTTCACATGCACCTTAAAAAAAATGATTCACTCTCCACTTCTTGGGATTATTTCCTTTGGGTACTCTACTCTTTGCTCCTTATCTCAATAAGGAAAAAGACTGATGTAGGAGGAGTGTGGAGCATGTTTCCTACTTTAATATAAGTTCATTGTTTTTGCAGTAAGTTGGCGGGGGTTGTAGGGGGACAGCTCTTTACCCGTAAGGCAAGGGTCTGGGTGGTTTTAACTCCTAAGGTAAATATTTTTTAAGGTAGTTATGTAATTTTACCCTAAATTTCTTATTGTATCGAACAAGACTAGTAGACTCCATATAAATTTAGTAGACTTCTCCTATTTAAGGAAGTATCTTTCCCTGTATTGTGTATCTCAATCAATAAAAGAAGAAGGCTCAGTGCGATCATAGACGTAGGCAGTTTTCGCCAAACCACATAACTCCTTGTTTTTCATATGTAGTTGTTTTAGCTATTTTCTTTTTTAGTGCTTGTTTCTTCAATTCATCAAGGATCGTTCCCTAACAACTGATTGGTAGGACATGGCCCTTTAGTGTTCTCTATCTAAATGAAATATCACTTAAGCAAGGTTTTAAAACCCGTGACTCGGGACTCGACTCGTTCTTTATTGATTCGTGACTCGGCGGGTCAACTCGGTGACTCGGACCGGGTTTTGTTAACTTTTGATTTTAAAAGAAAAACAATATATAAATATGCACTAGAAGATAAATAGTTGAGAAATGATAAATAGTTGCTTCATCCTTGTGATTTGAGGTTTTAATTTGGTTGGTGAGTCTGTTTTTCTTGAATCTAGTCATAATGATCATTCTTGTAAAGGAACATGAGAAATTCTCAGAACTGTTTGATTACTTCTCCTTCTAAATCTGTTCTTTTTCTTGCGCTGTTGTAACCATCTATTTCTTTTCCCCTGTTAACTTTATGTTCATCATTTATTTCAGAGACGCTTTCTATTACAGTTGATCTGCAATTTCTATGTTCTCCTTCATTGAATTTGTTATGGTAAGATGAAATGATTTGGAATTTTGGATGTGTTGTCAAATGTGTTAGGATGCACATATATGTTATGTGTTGTTAAAATTTTACTGGTGCATTGTCTTTAATGGAACCTACAAGTCACATGTTAACAGAAAATACACATACGTAGAATTGCAAAGTCAAGGATGAAAGCACATAGTTGACCGTGAGATGAATAAGACTGATACTTCCTTAATTTTTACCTTCAAAATATTTCTTATAGTAAGATGAATTGGATTGCTGTGGTCAAATCATAGTGATAGACTTCTCTTAAGGTCCTTGTGATTCACACTGTAATCTAGTGACAATTTTGATGCACAACTAGATAAAAACAATTTCGTATGCACTAGAAGTTTTTTTTTTCTTCAGTATGATCTAAGGCCCAGCACTCGCCCGAGTCAGGCCCGATCGAGTCAGGCCGGAGTCTTGGCAAACCGAGTTTGCCTTGCCGGGTTGACTCGTTGGAGGGCTGAGCCGAGCCGAGTCACCGAGTTGACTCGGCGAGTTTTAAAACCTTGCACTTAAGGGACTTTGATGTTGAATTACTGGTTCTAGGGTTTTGCAGTGCTTTGTATTTCATAGAATCAATGTGGTTCTCCCATTTAGAGAGGCAGTTACTATTTCTTTCTCTTGGGCTAGGCAAAGGATAACTCACCCTCCCCATCACCGACTGCACATTGGTAGGCCTATGGCCAGTAAAATCATGAGGTCCCCCTACTCATCGGGGAGTACATCCAGCTTGGACCTTGTGGTAAGGAATACACCTTGTGGGTTTTTTGAACTGTGGCCATTCCATGTCAGGTAGCAAACCATAATCACCTTACTGTATCCATTTACCTCTCTTTCCTTTTTTTTTGATAAACAAGCTAGAAGATAATCCCCATGGGATTTGAACCCAAGAACCCATCAGTACTTATGATAGCGCGACCTAACCATTGACTTTCTTGTTATCATTCTTCCAATTTTTCTGTTACGACAAAAGAGATATTGTAATTGCTATTTTCAGGATTTAGACTATTTTAGAGTACCAGAATCAGCACTAAAAAATATTTCTATAATAGACAAACATGCAGGCTTTTACCCTTTCCGGGGAATGTTGGGCATTAGTGAAAAGTGAACAAATTCATGTAACTCCATCACTGTACAATTAGGGAAAACTAACTATTGAAACAGACATGTCGAAATATGAACAGGCCCTCTTTTTTGTTAGGTCACCATTAGGACCCTCCAAAAATCACAGTTTTAGTTGTATGATGGATCCGATTGGATGTGTTTTATCATAGGTTCACTACTATACAAAATATAGCTAAACTGTTATAGCCTTGTGTAAATGCCACTGAAGCAAACAGCAGCAATTCACCACTTGCCACTGTAGGTGTTATGGCTGTTGGCAAGAGTGGCAATTTTACGATCTACAGCGGCAAGTACAACTGCCGCTGTAGGTACCCTATAGCAGCATATTATAATTTGCCGTTGTTACCCTACAGTGGCATTTACAACTGTCATTATAGGTCCTACTTGAGGCTCGTTTTGAACTGCCACTAATACCAACAGCGACAGTTTAAACTGGGCTGTAAGTATCCTATAGCAACCCTTATAAACTGCCACTGTTGATTCAACAGTGGAAGTTGCAGATTGCTACTAATGGCATAGCATCAGACAAACAGTGGCAATGAAAACTGTCACTGTTTCCAATCTAAACATTTTTTTAAAAATAAATTTATTGTAAAATCAGAATAACTCTTCAAAAACTAAATAAGAGTAACAAGAAATTAAAATGACCAATAGCATAAAACAGGCATATCAGATTAGAACCAAACACAAACAGCACATAACAAAAATCACATATTCGCGAAGACTCATTCCCATAACTGACATAAAAAGACACAAAGAGATACAAGAACACTGCTGCTGCTGCTCCATGTCAAGGATGATCAGAAGAAGCCTAGAAAAGCAAAGGCTGCAGCCACAACTAGGTGAGGAACAAAGGCAGCCAGGTCCGCAGCACCAGGAATTCTTGGACCTTCACTTGCTGGTGCAGAAAGGTCTTTTGTAGACACAGAAGATGCAATCGTGAGGGCAACCAACACTATCAACAATAAATCTCTCAAGATTGAAACAGAAGCCTTGGCCATAGCGTTGAGAGGGTGATGAACAGAAGAAGGTGATTATGAAAGAGAGGGCCAATGCTTTCCTCTTTCGCGTGCACTGCTTATACATAACTTAATGCCTCGGTAAGAATTGCTAGTTCTTATATAGATGCACTCAAAACAAACAGCATGATAGAGCACATAGAAGAAACAGACCATGACGAGCACACAAATGCCACGGCACCACGACTTGACTTTGGGGAAAACTGAAACAAAGATGTCAACACTATAGCTGCCAAATCAATCACCAATATATCTCTGTACATAAGCTTATCTAGCACATCAGCTAACATTCAATGAGATTTCCAAGAAGGCAGTATACAAAAAAATAACCTGGTAATCCCAAACAAATGAATCCGCAAGTGATAATCTAAAAGCTAAAACAAGTATACATAAATTAGAATTTTCAGTTTCACATGTAAACTCACCTTCTTCTTCTAGTATAGGACCCTGCTCAAAATGTTAACTCCACAAATGCAGAGTATCTTCCATTATGTAAAAATACACTTGATAATTCCTTTTGATTCATTGCATAACCAGAAGATCTTGCAGCTAAAATAAATGATGTATTCTGACCATCAACAGTGTCCAACAGAATTTGAGCAAGGGCTTCATCCCCTACCAATAGGCGGCTGATCAAATCTATACATCAGTAACTTAAGATTAAACAAGATGAAGCATTAAAATCAACTAAAGTATTTCAAAACTGACTGCCAAAACTTTAGAACCATGTCAAAGATACTCCAATTTACTCTGATCTTGTGTCCCTTTATATACTATTCTGAAAGGGAAGGTACATAGACTGTCTAACAATCTAATGTCCTTTTAGCAATGTCCATTTGACATGAGCAAGTACGAAAGACCCTTACAACACAAGCTAAATATCATACCAATGCAGGGAGTTTTCATAAGAAACAATGTTCATAGTTGGGAAAGTTTCTTGACATTAATCTGGTAATGGTTAAGAAGTACCTTCCCTGCACCATTTTCCACCATATTGAACCTCTTCATGGGGCTATAAACCGTTATCCCGGCACACATCAGAGGAGCTGTTGCATCCATTGGAAATGTAAAAACCAAAATTAAATGTATGCGAACATGTACATCAATTGCATCCTTCTAGTATGCGAACAACATACCTTCATAAATGTAAAAACAATAAATAAATAAATAAATACAATAAAATAGGGTCTATATATATATAGAAACATGTAGATCTTGGAACAAAATTTTAGACTTGTAATCAATACATGGCTCTTATGAAGAATACCAAATGAAAATTGTAAATTGTTTGCAGTTTTTGGTACATTAAGCAAGAAACAGCAAATGAAGTATGAGTATTTCTTTCTCCAAAAATTCAATAAAATTCTAGGAAACAACAAATGGAGTACGAGTATGAGTATGAGTTTTTGTCCAAGAACGAGGATAAAATGGCTCGTAACAAGATGTTGACCTTAAAGCAGACAGCGTCGATTCATGATTATGTGAAAGCATTCACCTCGGTGATGTTAATTAGACGACGACATGGGTGACACAAACCAGTTGTTCCACTTCATGCATGGATTGCAGGGGTGGCTGCTACGGAGCTCAACTGGCAGAACCCTCTAACTCTCATTGTTGCACTTGTTGCTACCGAGAAGCATGTTGAGATCGATAGGCGCATTATGGCATTTCAGGGTAGACAATTCCAGAATGACCGTTGGATCGTGTTTTGTCGATGGAAAATGTGATCTTTTAAATCACAAAATTTGTATACTTTTTAAGCTGTTGATTTTTTAATATCCAAAAAATCCTGCACACAATCCACTTTCTGTTTATGCAAATGTTGATCTTCACTGGATGGACTATGTCGTCCCATCTACTGGATCCAATTTGATCGAAAAAATTGGATCAGTGGGATCCCAAGGAGGGGTATGATGATAGGAATGACTTTGGAGAGGTCTGGAACTGAATTGTTGCTCTTCCTAGAGTTGTGGTTAAAAAGCACATCTCATTTAGGGGTGTCAATGGGTCAGGTTTACCCGGACCCGACCCCGACCCCGATGAAACCCTATGGGGTCCGGGTATGGTGATAAATAACAAGACTCGATTAAGACCCAGGTCAGGACTCAAAAGTCCGATTAATACATGGATCTGGGTATAGTTTGTGAAATTTTATACAAGACCCGGGCCCGACCCAAGTTCCGATTAAGACCCACAAATTTTCAATGTAAAAATTATAACAAATATTATTTTACCAGGTCGTAGTTCTTATCGGATCCGGTATGGTTTCTCTTATAGTGGACCCGATTAGACCCGATACTATAACCGAAAATCAGGCCCAAGTCTAGTTCTACCTGAGTCCTAACCAAACCCGACCCGTTGACACCTCTAATCTCATTGCAACGAGTGAGACTTTTCATTGAATAGCTTTCTGCCGGAATTAATGGGCAGAGGGAGCCTATATGTGGAGAAATGCAGAGAATAATACATTGATAAATATACAAATAAATATATTAAATCCCTTATGTGAGAATCGGTGCCAAGGTTATCACCAGCCTAGCAGCAGTCCTCACCAAAAATGCACTCATTCTGTTGCACTTCAAACATCTTTTGAACTAACAGTCCTGATTTATAATCGAGCCTGACCTGTCCTTAAGGGGTTGGGATCTGATGATATTTCAATATTCACAATACATCTTGTAAGAGGCATGCCCGTACCACCATAATGAGAGGGTAGATATTGGAAATATCAATTTTGGTGGTGATTTTCAATATCACCTGAGCTGAGCTTGAACATGACACTCAGGCGCCGAGCTTGATCAGCCTAGTGATCTCATTAAGCACGATTTAGGTTGGTGATATAAGTTTATATATAGTGTATGTTACAACATAAACCAAAAAGGATGCCTTACTTGAATGGGTAGGTCCTACGAGCTTTGTATGGAAAAAGGTGGCAGCTTCAAATCATTTTCTTTCTATTTCTTGATTGAGTTTAAATGAACCACAGCTTACTGCTCGAGCCAAGCTTGGATGTAGTGCGAGCCGAGCTTCAACAACACAATTCTGTGTTTTAGACAAGCCAAGCTCCAACAGCCCAGACTTGGTTTAAGCTCATCTCACCCCTACACTTCCTTATGGTGCTAGCAAATGCGATGGAGTTACAGCCTGCGTATAGGATATCATTCTTCAATCTTGGCTCAAGCCGAGCTTGGACATTCATTTGTTTAGTGAACTGAGCTCGAGCAGGGTTCAAGCTCAGCTAGTGTGCAACCCTGCCCGTCCGGATGGTGCTAGCGAATGGGATGGAGCTATGGCCTGTGTTATAGACTTATAGAATCGGGTACATGTAGTATGAGGTATAGGGATGGCAGTGGACCGGGGGACAATGGGCCCCACCTCGCCCCGTTT